>NC_090362.1:2160752-2469431 GCF_035084215.1 Heptranchias perlo
ACTCCAGAAGTCATTGAAGACTCAAACCCTTGCCTCTCCCAGAGTGGACCTGAGCTCTCTGGACTTAGGTACGTGGGTGTGTGCCTTTGAAGAGGGAGTGTGCCTGCTGGATCAGCACAGGGGCAATTCTTGAGGAGAGGATTTCTCAGTAGTTTGGTTTGGAGACTCCTACAAATGGGGATGGGTTTCTGTACAAGTCAGACGTCTGGCAGACTAAATAAAACCCTACTTTAATAAGGATTACCCGTTGTCTTTTGTTCTTCAGCTCTCTGTTGCCACTCATTAAATGCTTTCCCTTTTGATGAGCCAGCAGTTACTGTTTATGGGATATTTCCCTGTGATCACTTCTGAAAAGTCCTGGTAGTGTGTAGTGTAGGAACTAAAGATATTTAACCTGTGATACGACTTACCATCAGCCCCCTCATTAGCTATCATTAGATAGAGGATTAAGCTGGTTTATCGTGTAGATACCCTTTGTCATAACCTTAACAGGCAGGATAAAACAGTGAAGCTTTAAACCCTGGAGTTCCGTGGATGAAGTTTCTGTCCAGGTCTGGAGACGAACTCTAACACTTTTAGTTTAATGTATAAAAATCACACCGAAGCTTGAGCCAGCTGTGTCCACCGTGCAACCTTATTAATTGGCCAAAAACTGACATATCAATCTATCACTTACCCCCCAATAGGACCTAGACCTATTTGTTATCTTTCACCCACATAAGTACGTATATATTGAGGGGTTTTGATAGAGTAGTTATGGAGAAACTGTTTCCACTGGCAGGAAGGGCGGGAACCAGAGGTCACTGATTTAAGAAAATTGGCAAAAAAGCCAGGGGAAGATGAGTAAATTTTTTTTACGCAGTGATTTGTAATGATCTGGAATGCAGTGCCCGAAAGGGCGGTGGAAGCAGATTCAATAGTAACTTTCAAAAGGGAATTGGATAAATACTTGAAGGGAAAAAAATTGCAGGTTTTAAGTTGTGATGCAGAGGACTCCAGTGAGCAAAGCTCTGAATATAAAACCCACCCCTCCTGGATTACCTTCGTCAGAATGCCATCCTCTCTGTGATGCTTCTGCAAAATATGTTGAAGCGTCAGTTGGATTTTCTGTTGAAGTTTCTCAACTTTTACTTTCTCCTGAAGCCACAGACGATCTAGGAGGAGAAACAATAACAGAATGAACACAGGAATCGATACAACAGCTTCTCACATGTTAATTTGATCGCCTTCACTCAGCGGCTGGTTTACTGCAAGGCCGCTGACCGTTCAGACAGCCAGCAGCAGCAGCAGTACCAGTCAGTGGAGATTCCCTTCTGTTCCTTGCCTCTCAGCCCATACCCGGGATTCTACACCCAGCCCGTACCCGGGATTCTACACCCAGCCCGTACCCGGGATTCTACACCCAGCCCGTACCCGGGATTCTACACCCAGCCCGTACCCGGGATTCTACACCCAGCCCGTACCCGGGATTCTACACCCAGCCCGTACCCGGGATTCTACACCCAGCCCGTACCCGGGATTCTACACCCAGCCCGTACCCGGGATTCTACACCCAGCCCGTACCCGGGATTCTACACCCAGCCCGTACCCGGGATTCTACACCCAGCCCGTACCCGGGATTCTACACCCAGCCCGTACCCGAGATTCTACACCCAGCCCGTACCCGGGATTCTACACCCAGCCCGTACCCGGGATTCTACACCCAGCCCGTACCCGGGATTCTACACCCGGCCCGTACCCGGGATTCTACACCCAGCCCGTACCCGGGATTCTACACCCAGCCCGTACCCGGGATTCTACACCCAGCCCGTACCCGGGATTCTACACCCAGCCCGTACCCGGGATTCTACACCCAGCCCGTACCCGGGATTCTACACCCAGCCCGTACCCGGGATTCTACACCCAGCCCGTACCCGGGATTCTACACCCAGCCCGTACCCGGGATTCTACACCCAGCCCGTCCCCGGGATTCTACACCCAGCCCGTCCCCGGGATTCTACACCCAGCCCGTACCCGGGATTCTACACCCAGCCTGTACCCGGGATTCTACACCCAGCCCGTACCCGGGATTCTACACCCAGCCCATACCCGGGATTCTACACCCAGCCCGTACCCGGGATTCTACACCCAGCCCGTACCCGGGATTCTACACCCAGCCCGTACCCGGGATTCTACACCCAGCCCATACCCGGGATTCTACACCCAGCCCGTACCCGGGATTCTACACCCAGCTGGCCCATGTCACAAAGCAAAAGGCTCTGTCTGCTCTAGAGACAGCCATAGAATCAGGATCAGTGCCACCCGCTGGGCACGCAGGCCGACGCTGTACTGTGATAAATGCCTCAAGGTGAGTGCTCCCTGAACAATGAGCATTAAATTGTCTCGCTTTTGGTCAGTGGTCTCATACCTTACAGATGCTGGGGAAGCAGCAACCCTTCCTGTTGAAGAAAGAGAGGGCAGTCTAAGATGCATGAATGCGGCGGTGAGTGCATTCAATGGGGCCTTATACTTGGGGAACGCTACATGACTGATATATTGGATCTGTCCCTCCAGCTGCTGCTGCTGAACTTGGTGTGTGCTGACGTGAAGAGGGGATCTCCTATTGCAGTGAGTGGTGACTCAAGTGGTGTCTCCTGTTGGTACCTGGGTGGTGTTAAGTGCAGTGGTCACTTCCACTTTCACTCAGCGTGGCCTCCAGGTATTGTTCCATGGCTGCAGGCATGATGTGAGGAGCTGGTACGGGCCTGACATTGCAGCCCCACAAGACTCTTCTCTACACTGCCTTCAGTGCTTGAACATCTCCCTTGTGTCTTGGTGACCAGAACTGGACCCAGTACTCGAGGTGCGGTTGGACCAGAACGCTGTACGATTTGATCACAATTTCCTCTGACTTGTATTCTACAGTTTTGGTAGTTCAACATTCTATTGGCCTCATTGATTGCGGCTGTGTATTGGTTGGTTATGTTAAGTATTGAGCTTACTAGGATTCCTAGGTCTCTTTCAGTTTTATCCTTGGCTATTTCAACACCATTCATGCACTACGTGTGTCACTTATTTGTTTCTTGCTATGTGCAGTTGCAGAGTTTACTAAACGATTCCTCCTTTAGGTAATAATCAAGCTTTGCTCAGCACTCACTCAATTAATGCCAGCTCACAACATTAGACACTGGAGTAGGTTAAACCCCCCCACGCCCCAGAAATGTCTCTAGAAGTAGTGCATGGCTTGCCCCATTATTATCTTGGCAAGACACCAGAGGCACTTGCAAATTACCAAAAATCTTTAAAAATGATTGTGATCCCGAGCCAATCCCGCCAGGTTGGGTCACTTTAATGGTCTTATCACCAATCCGATTTTGGATGAGACGTTAAACCGTCTGCCCTCTCAGGTGGACTTAAAAGATCCCATGGCCACTATTCGAAGGAGAGTAGGGGTGGTCTGTCCAGTTTGTGGGAACTTGCTGTGTGCAAGTTGGCTGCCACGTTTCCTACATTAGAACAGTGACTGCACTTCAAAAGTACTTCATTGGTTATAAAGCGCTTTGGGATGTCCTGAAGTCATGAAAGGCCTTATATAAATGCAAGTAATTGATTGATTGATTGATTCATTCTTTTTTTTTTCTTTCTTTCATAGAAAGAGCTTAAAAACAGTCAAGGCTTGTGTCAAAGTACAAGGCACCACAGAGACAGATGTTGACAAGTGGCTATCTCAGGTGTGCTCTCTGGGAGAGGCATCAAATGGAGAAACAGGAAAAAGAGAGCAGGTGGTTCAAGGGTGACACTGAGCCACGTGCCTGCCCTTTTGGTTAAGATGCACAGGTCTATGTTCTAGGTGAGTGTTCCCGGTGTACAGTTGCACTCAATGGGAGCGCTGCTCAGAGGATCGGACTCGGAGGCCAATGCACCTGAATTGCAGTGCTGCTGATTGTCCAGTGATTGAAATGAATGACCAGAAAATTGGATTGCTGTGAAATGGCTGTGTGACCTCACCAGAGTCTCTGATCGGCCATCCTCCCTGGGAAAAAATTACCGTATCATGTTTGGCAAAGACAGTCTGTAAGAGGGTGAACTATGGAGAGTAAACTAGCTGAAATTAATAGAGAAAAGTCATAGGAAAGAGAGAGAATTAGTTCAGTGAGGAGCTCACCTGCAGAGATCAGCACATACGCAGAAAACAAGGCAATCTCGTCTTCCACTAAGTGTAGTGAACACAAGCTTTTACCAAATTCAAAGATGGAGTTGATCAAGTCGTCACAACCTGCCAGGAGAAGGGATGGAAGAACAATTTAAATGGACACTCTCGGCAAATCACCTTTTGTCCTGAACAGACCAGCTTAGTGGTACTTTTGTAGATTGATGTAAATGTTTGAACTCTAGCACGATCCAAACTTATAATCCATAATACAATTCATAACTCATGAATAGAATAATATTCAAAGATCTGGAGGCTGAACCAGGGGAGGGAAGCCCTGCTTGAAACCACACTATGGTTTTTTAATCAAACATTTTACATTCATGATATTTATAGGTCCAAGAAATTGTTATAACTGATTTGTAATACAATAGCATGGCTTAATGAGCTGTACCTCCAAATCAGAGTGTAGCATTAATCTAACAAAGCATTCAGTGTATAACTTGGAGAACGTTATGAGGGAACCCTGCTCCCGCACTCGGTATTTGGACTAGTTGAGTTGTAGCTTTAACTATTGAGACATACTTGCCAAGCAGTCAGTTGGATTGCAATCAATTACCGCCCCATCAGTCTACTCTCAATCATCAGCAAAGTGATGGAAGGTGTCGTCGACAGTGCTGTCAAGCGGCACTAATTCACCAATAACCTGCTCACCGATGCTCAGTTTGGGTTCCACCAGGACTACTCGGCTCCAGACCTCATTACAGCCTTAGTCCAAACATGGACAAAAGAGCTGAATTCCAGAGGTGAGGTGAGAGTGACTGCCCTTGACATCAAGGCAGCATTTGACCAAGTGTGGCACCAAGGAGCCCTTGTAAAATTGAAGTCAATGGGAATCAGGGAGAAAACTCTCCAGTGGCTGGAGTCATACCTAGCACAAAGAAAGATGGTAGTGGTTGTTGGAGGCTAATCATCTCAGCCCCAGGACATTGCTGCAGGAGTTCCTCAGGGCAGTGTCCGAGGCCCAACCATCTTCAGCTGCTTCATCAATGACCTTCCCTCCATCATAAAATCAGAAATGGGGATGTTTGCTGATGATTGCACAGTGTTCAGTTCCATTCCCACCCCTCAGATAATGAAGCAGTCCGTGCCCGCATGCAGCAAGACCTGGACAACATCCAGGCTTGGGCTGATAAGTGGCAAGTAACATTCGCACCAGACAAGTTCCAGGCAATGACCATCTCCAACAAGAAAGAGTCTAACCACCTCCCCTTGACATTCAATGGCATTACCATCGCCGAATCCCCCACCATCAACATCCTGGGGGTCACCATTGACCAGAAACTTAACTGGACCAGCCATATAAATACTGTGGCTACAAAAGCAGGTCAGAGGCTGGGTATTCTGTGGCAAGTGACTCACCTCCTGACTCCCCAAAGCCTTTCCACCATCTACAAGGCACAAGTCAGGAGTGTGATGGAATACTTTCCACTTGCCTGGATGAGTGCAGCTCCAACAACACTCAAGAAGCTCGACGCCATCCAGGACAAAGCAGCCCGCTTGATTGGCACCCCATCCACCACCCTAAACATTCACTCCCTTCACCACCGGTGCGCCGTGGCTGCAGTGTGTAGCATCTACAGGATGCACTGCAGCAACTCGCCAAGGCTTCTTCGACAGCACCTCCCAAACCCGCGACCTCTACCACCTAGAAGGACAAGGGCAGCAGGCATATGGGAACAACACCACCTGCACGTTCCCCTCCAAGTCACACACCATCCCGACTTGGAAATATATCGCCGTTCCTTCATCGTCGCTGGATCAAAATCCTGGAACTCCCTTCCTAACAGCACTGTGGGAGAACCTTCACCACAAGGACTGCAGCGGTTCAAGAAGGCGGCTCACCACCACCTTCTCAAGGGCAATTAGGGATGGGCAATAAATGCCGGCCTCACCAGCGACGCCCACATCCCATGAATGAATAAAAAAAAAATCTGGTTAACTAGATAGTTACAAACATGGAAATTCTTAACTTGAATCATACACAAACCTTAAAATTAAAAATTCATTGGAACTGCTAAAATGGAGCCTGTTACCCAGGCTTAATATTTTATCTGAGAGTTTAATTTCCATGCCTGCTTTGAATTGTGGGGTTAACTTTGTGATGTGACTTGTATCCAGTAGAAACTGCTTTTCAACTGGTTATACTAATTTTTCATTTCAACCCATAACTGTCAGAGAGAAGAATTCATTGGTTCTTGCAAGCTCTCACTGTGGCCTCTCTCCTGCAAGGTTACACCATAATACTCTTAAACATATAGACGCTCCCTTGAGACTGATGGCCTGGGTTTATATTAACAGAGTTTTCACATTGTGACAGTCCTTATGTCGTTCACTTATGGTGCTTATGGTATGCTGCAGAGTGAAGGGTGAAAGTTACACAGCGATTGATTACTGGGGACATCTCAGCACTGGAGACACCGGCCTGAGGTAAGGAACTGAGAAAAGCATTCACCCAGGGTAGGGGAGTGTGTGTATCCGGGGTGGGGAGTGTGTGTACCCGGGGTGGGGCGTGCGTGTACCCGGGATGGGAAGTACGTGTACCCGTGGTGGGGAGGGTGTCTACCCAGGGTGGAGGGGTTGGGGATTGGGTGTTCCCGGGGTGGGGAGGAGAAGGAGGTTCCATGCTGTCTGCTGATCCCTGCCTCCTCGTGGGATTGGAGATGTGGCTGTGTAATCTCAATACTGGGATCTCCCAAGGCTAAATTCCAGACAAAACCATATTCGAATAACAAGTAACACTGAATGTCAGAACTAGTCCATGTGACTTGTGCAATCCAACCGCAGCACAGTTATACGCACAGAAACTGGATCAGGATATTACATGACTCGCTCCAGTGTACTTTATTATTCTAGACGAGTAAGAGATGGTCTTACTTTACCTAATGATTTGAAGATATCTGGCCCAGCATACTTCCCATCAAAATAAACCGTATTGTTCTGTGGGTCAAAGGCACGACACATTCGGACAAACACAACTTCTAAAGAACCTGAGAACGTGGAGAGAAAGTTAACAACTCAGAATTGGCATCAGCAACATTTCTGTAAAAATATACCACAGCTTCTGGGAAGTGTCAGAGGTCTGCGTTACACACACACTATAACAGGGAAGTAGAGATACAGCAACTTCTGCACAACAATCTTTTATACACAGCACAGAGTTTGAGAGATGCGTGTCACAGGTCCGTGGCAGTGATGGGTTAAACTCCCAAAACTGTTTGCTGCTCCTACCTACCAGCCATGCTTGTGAAGAATTTTCCCAATTCCTTACTGGGGAATTAGGCATTCCACTTAATAGTGGAGAAAAATCTCCATTGCTCATGGGGACCAGGTGGGAGTAGGCAAGGGTAATAGTGAAGGAGACTTTCTTGTACTCCAGCAAGGTGCTTACTGCTGGCTAAACAAGTAGTGACATTGCCATTAGCATCCGCAATGTACCAAATTCCAACAACCCACCACACCCCACCAGGCACTTCAGAGCTGAACAATTGCAAGGATGTGATAGATCATGAAGGGGGGAAGGAGGGAAATCAAAGGAAATTAGAATTCTAAAAGATACGTGGCAGTGAAACTAAAGAGAATAAAATAGTTAAAATATCAAATGATTTTTTGTCGCCAAAGAGAAGAGTACCAATCTCCTGTAGTTATAAATCAAAGATGAAGGTAATTAAAGTAAAAAAAGACACATTTCAATGAGATAAAAATGAAGTAACCCAGATAGACTTGAAAGAAAAATTAGGAGATAAGACAGTTTGCAAACAAGATATCTGGCCCAGCAGGAAATGAATAGGGTAAAGGTCAGAAATATTCCCACAGGAAGTAAAGGTGGTGCAACAAAAGCTGGATTTCATAGTATCATAGGAGGTACAGCACAGAGGAGACCATTCGGCCCATCGTGCCTGTGCTGGCTCTTTGAAAGAGTTATCCAATTAGTCCCATTCCCCTGCTCTTTCCCCATAGCCCTGTAAATCTTTTCCTTTCAAGTATTTATCCAATTCCCTTTACCTGAGGAAGGAGGAAGTCTCCGAAAGCTTGTGAATTTAAAATAAAATTGCTGGACTATAACTTGGTGTTGTAAAATTGTTTACTTTTGAAAGTTACTATTGAATCTGCTTCCACCGCCCTTTCAGGCAGCACATTCCAGATCAGTACAACTTGCTGCGTAAAAAAATGTTTCCTCATGTCAGCTCTGGCTCTTTTGCTGATCACCTTAAATCTGTGTCCTCTGGTTACCGACCCTTCTGCCACTGGAAACAGTTTCTCCTTACTTAGTCCATCAAAACCGTTCATGATTTTGAACACCTCTATCAAATCTCCTTTTAACCTTCTCTGTTCTAAGGAGAACAACCCCAGCTTCTCCAGTCTCTCACATAACTGAAGTCCCTCATCCCTGGAACCATTCTAATAAATCTCTTCTGCACCCTCTCTAAGGTTTCCTAAAGTGTGGTGCCCAGAATTGAACACAATACTCCAGCTGAGGCCTAACCAGTGTTTTATAAAGGTTTACCATAACTTCCTTGCTTTTGTACTCTATGTCTCTATTAATAAAGCCCAGGATCCCATATGCTTGTTTAACAGCCTTCTCAACCTGTCCTGCCACCTTCAAAGATTTGTGTATGTGCACCCCCGGGTCTCTCTGTTCCTGCACCCCCTTTAAAATTGTACCATTTGGTTTGTATTCTTCCTACCACAATGCATCGCTTCACACTTCTCTGCATTAAATTTCATCTGCCATGTGTCTGCCCATTTCCCCAGTCTGTCTGTCCTCCTGAAGTCTGTTACTATCCTCTTCATTGTTTACTACATTTCCGAGTTTCATGTCTTCTGCAAACTTTGAAATTATACCCTGTATACCCGAGTCCAGGTCATTAATATATAATAAAAAGAGCAGTGGTCCTAATACTGACCCCTGGGGAACACCACTGTATAATTCCCTCCAGTCTGAAAAGCAACCGTTCACCACAGCTCTCTGCTTTCTGTCCCTTAGCCAATTTTGTATCCACGTTGTCACTGTCCCTTTAATCCCAAGCACTTTAATTTTGCTAACATGTCTATTATGTGGTACTTTATCAAATGCCTTTTGAAAGTCCATTACCACAACATCAACTGCCCCACACTTTCCGCTACTTCATCAAAGAACTCAATCAAGTTAGTCAAACATGAATTTCCTTTAACAAATCTGTGCTGACTTTCATTTATTAGCCTATACTTTTCCAAGTGCCAAGTAATTCTGTCCCGGTTTATTGTCTCTCAAAGTTTCCCCACCACCGATGTTAGTCTGACTGGCCTGTAATTGCTGGGTTTATCCCTCTCCCTTTTTTAGAACAGGGGTGTAACATTTGCAATCCTCCAGTCTCTTGGACAGGTAGAGAAAGTAAAATTAACATGAAATTTAAGGAAGAGGCAAATGACACATCCAGGCACAATAACACAACAGGAGATCAAGCAGAGTAAAAGAAATATAGCAAGGAAGCAAAACAGATCAGAAAGGTTAAGAGGGGTTATGAAGAAAGACTGACAGGGAACAAAGGAAATAGTAAAGGTCTTTTTAAACAGATAAAAAGTGAAAGAATACTTAAAGAAAGGGCAAGGGTAACTCTCACTCAGGATGATGGAACGGCAGAGAGGCTGAATGACAACATTCGCTGATCTTCACAGGAGAGTGTGTTCGAGTGAAAGAAAGGGTAGCAGAGGAGGAGATGGAAAACATGAGAACATAAGAAATACGAGCAGGAGCAGGCCTAAGGGCCACTTGAGCCTGCTCAGCCATTCAACCAGATCATGGCTGATCTTCGACCTCAACTCCACTTTCCTGCCCGATCCCCATATCCCTTGACTTCACTAGTGTCCAAAAATCTATTGATCTCAGCCATGAATATACTCAATGACTCAGCATCCACAGCCCTCTGGGGTAGAGAATTCCAAAGATTCACAACCCTCGAAATGAAGAAATTCCTCCTCATCTCAGTTCTAAATTGCTGACCCCAAATCCTGCGACTATGCTCCCTAGTTCTAAACTCTCCAGCCAGGGGAAACAACCTCTCAGCATTTACCCTGTCAAGCCCTCTAAGAATCTTATATGTTTCAATGAGATCACCTCTCATTCTTCTAAATTCCAGAGAGTGTAGGCCCATTCTCCTCAATCTCTCCTCATAGGACAACCCTCTCATCCCAGGAATTAATCTAGTGAACCTTTGTTGCACCGCCTCTAAGGCAAGTATATCCTTCCTTAGATAAGGAGACCAAATCTGTACACAGTAATCCAGGTGTGGTCTCACCAGAGTCCTGTACAATTGTAGTGAGACTTCCTTACTCTTGTACTCCAGCCCGCTTGCAATAAAGGCCAATATGCCATTTGCCTGCTGTACCTGCATGCTAACTTTTTGAGGACATGCAAGTCTCTCTGGACACCAACATTTATTGTTTCTCATCATTTAAAAAATATTTTGTTTTTCTATCCTTCCTACAAAAGTGAATAACCCCACATTTCCCCACATTATACTCCATCTGCCACCTTCTTGCCCACTCAGTTAACCTGTCTATATCCCTTTGCAGACTCTTTGTGTCCTCCTCACAGCTTACTTTCCCATCTAGCTTTGTATCGTCAGCAAACCTATAGAATCATAGAAAGGTTACAGCACAGAAGGAGTCCATTCGGCCCATTGAGTCCGCGCTGGCTCTATGCAAGAGCAAACCAGCTAGTTCCACTCCCCCGCCCTATTTCCCTAGCCCTGCAATTCTTTTCCTTTCAAGGACTTATCCAGTTCCCTTTTGAAGGCCATGATTGAATCTGCCTCCGTCACCCCCTCGGGCAGTGCATTCCAGATCCTAACCACTCGTTGGGTAAAAAAGATTTTCCTCATATCACCTTTAGTTCTTTTGCCAATCACCTTAAATCTATGCCCTCTGGTATCTGACCTTCTGCCAATGGGAACAGTTTCTCTCTATCTACTCTGTTTAGACCTTTCATGATTTTGAATACCTCTATCAAATCTCCTCGCAACTGTCTCTGTTCCAAGGAGAACAACCCCAGCTTCTCCAGTCTATCCACGTTAACTAAAGTCTCTCATCCCTGGAATCATTCTAGTAAATCTCTTCTGCACCCTCTCTAAGGCCTTCACATCTTTCCTAAAGTGCGGTGCCCAGAACTGGACACAATACTCCAGTTGTGGCCGAACCAATGTTTTATAAAGGTTCATCATGACTTCCATACTTTTGTACTCTATGCCTCTATTTATTAAGCCCA
The DNA here is from genome assembly GCF_035084215.1 of Heptranchias perlo. NCBI lineage: Eukaryota > Metazoa > Chordata > Chondrichthyes > Hexanchiformes > Hexanchidae > Heptranchias > Heptranchias perlo. Next base: position 2,172,188 of record NC_090362.1, read on the forward strand.
GGATCCTGTATGCTTTTTTAACCACTTTCTCAACCTACCCCCAGATCTCTCTGTTCCTTTACCCCTTTTAGAATTGTACCCTCCAGTTTATATTGCCTCTCCACATTTTTCCTACTGAAATGCATCACCTCACATTTTTCTGAATTAAATTTCATCTGCCACGTGTCCGCCCATGCCACCAGCCTGTCTATATCCTCTTGAAGTCTATCACTATCCTCCTCACTGTTTACTACCCTTCCAAGTTTTGTGTCATCTGCAAATTTTGAAATTGTGCCCTGTACACCCAAGTCCAAGTCATTAATATATATCAAGAAAAGCAGTGGTCCCAGCACCGACCCCTGGGGAACACCACTGTACACCTCCCTCCAGTCCGAAAAACAACCGTTCACCACTACTCTCTGTTTCCTGACACTTAGCCAATTCTGTATCCATGTTGCTGCTGCCGCCCCCTTTATTCCATGTGCAATCTTGATGACAACTTGGATACATTACACTTGGTCCTTTCATCTAAGTCATTAATATAGATTGTAAATAGCTGAGGCCCAAGCACCGATCCTTGCGATACTCCACTAATCACAGCCTGCCAACCTGAAAATGACCTGTTTATTCCTACTTTCTGTTTTCTGCTGTTAACCAATCCTCTATCCATGCTAATATATTACCCCAAGCCCACAAGCCCTTATCTTGCATAACAGCCTTTTGTGTGGCACCTTATCAAATGCCTTTTGCAAATCCAAATATACGGCATCCACTGGTTCTCCTTTATCTACCCTGCTAGTTATATCCTCAAAAAATCTCTAATAGATTTGTCAAACATGATTTCCCTTTCATAAAACTATGTTGACTCTGCCTAATCATATTATCATTTTCTAAGTGCCCTGTTACCACGTCCTTAAGAATAGATTCCAGCATTTCCTGACAACTGATGTCAGGCTAACTGGCCTATAGTTCCCTGTTTTCTCTCTCCCTCCTTTCTTGAATAGCGGGGTTACATTTGCTACCTTTCAATCCACTGGGACTGTTCTAGAATCTAGGGAATTCTGGAAGATCACAACCAATGTATCCACTATATCTGTAGCCACCTCTTTTAAAACCCTCGGATGTCGGCCATCAGGTCCAGGGGATTTATCGGTTTTTAGTCCCATTAGTTTCTCAACTACTTTTTCTCTATTGATATTAATTACTTTATGTTCCTTACTCTCATTAGCCAGTCAATATCTGAAAAAATAGATAGAACAGAAAGTGAAAAAGGCATTGGGTGATGACGGCTGCATTCTAGAATGGTGAGGGAATTCAGAGAGACTCTGGCCACAATCTTTCAAATATCCTTAGAGAACTGGAGGGTTTTCACTGTAACATTCCTGTTCCAAAAGGGAGAAAGGAATAAACCGGATAATTAAGGACAGCCATACAAATTTGTGAAAGGCCAGTTGTGGCTGACAAATTTAACAGAATTCTTTGAGGAAATAACAGCGTGTATCGATATAGAAAATGCAGTGGATAAGTATTTTCAAAAGGCATTTGATAAGGTGCTGCATGGAAGGCTTGTTGATAAAATTGAGATAGCATGGGTAGGAAGTTGACAGAGGCAGAGAGTAGCTATTGAATGTTTTTCAGACTGGAGGGATCAGTGTTGGGACCATTACTATTCTCAATAAATATAAATGATATGTGTAGGAATAGGTATATGGGGTAGCATATCAGAATTTATATACAACATAAAAATAGGGGGTGTGATTAACTGTGAAGGACTGTAAGAGACTTCAGGAGGACAGAGACAGATTAGTTAATTGGGCAGATGGGTGTCAGGTGAGATTTAATGTGGAGAAATGTGAGGTCACATATTTTGGGATGAAAGGAAATATACACTAAATGCTAAAACTTTAAAAAGAGTAAAGGAGCAGAGAGACTTGGGATTCAGGTACCCAAATCTTTAAAAATGGTAGGACAAGTTGATAACGCTGTAAAAAAAATTATTATGGGATGCTAAGTTTTATAAATTGGGGCATGGAGTACAAAAGAAAAGGAATAATTCTAAACTTATACAAGTCACTAATGTGTCCAGTTTTGGACGCCTTCCTTTAAGAAGAATGTCGAGGCCATGGAGAAGGTGCAGAGGAGATTCACTAAGATGATATAAGGGATAAGATGCTTTAGTTATGCGGAGAGACTAGAGAAACTGATCATTGGAAGGTTCAGAGGAGATCTGATAGAGGTGTTCAAAATTATGAGCAGTTTTGATACAGTAAATCAGGAAAACCAATTTGCACTAGTTGGTGAATCAGTAACTAAAGGGAATAAATTTAAATCATCACCAAAAGAACGAAGGGAGAAGTTGGGAGATTTTTTTTACACAGAGGTTCTTTAGGATGTGGACTGCCTGACCAGGAACAGTAGGGGAAGCAGAATCTGGAACAGCTTTTGAAAGGGAGGGGTATGGGCAAGGACGGGTGAATGGACCTTTCATATTTCAGGATTTCTGGCTATTTAACCCAGGGGTTGTTTGGTGTAATTCATGTTAACTTAAATTAATTTACAACCACAGAGCAGTCACCTGCTGGGGATAGGGATTAGATCTAAACAACTGGCTGGTAAAGTGCATTCTTCTCCAACTTGAGACAATGGGAGTAGTCTAGATGTCCCTGTGGACATTCACACCCATTATGTTGGGATGGCTCCATTCAGCCCAGCCAGCGGTGGGTATTGTAGGGAACCCTCAGCTGGCGCAGGGTAACTGGTTTAACTGGCAGCCCTATTGGCCAATTCCTGGGCACAGAGTGCTGGGAGAGGGTCGCAGGTCAAGCCCTTGGCTTCTTGACCAGCTGGGAATCATAGGACACAGAAACTGAAAGTATGGGAGGGTTGATAAGGGAGCTAGTCCTACAGAGACATTCTCCCATTTTAAGTCAGGGCTGCCCAATTTCAGGAACTCTCTGGGTCTAGCTGCAACAACACTCAAGAAGCTTGACACCATCTAGGAACAAGCAGTCCGTTTGATCGGCAGCCCATCTACAACCTCAAACATCCACTCCCTCCACCACTAGTGGAGTCAGTCCCAAACAATGTGATGGACTATTAATGCCCTCAGGGTGACTAGGGATGGACAATAAATACTGCCTTTCCATTGTTAGACCTTTCATTATCTTAATCTCTATCAGGTCACCCCTCAGTCTTCCCTTTTCTAGAGAAAATAATAAAAAAAGTTCCCAGTTGTCAGTCAGTGAGTACCTTTACATAGAATTTACAGCACAGAAACAGGCCATTCGGCCCAGCTGGTCTATGCCGGTATTTATGCTCCACAGAAGCCTCCACCCACCCCTCTTCATCTCACCCTATCAGCATCTCCTTCTGTTCCTTTCTCCCTCATGTGTTTATCCAGCTTGCCCTTAAATCCATCTGTGCTATTCACCTCAAGCACTCCTTGTGGTAGTGAGTTCCACATTCTCACCACTCTCTGGGTAAAGAAGTTTCTCCTGAATTCCCTATTGGATTTATTCGTGACTATCTTATATTTATGGCCCCTAGTTTTGGTCTCCCCCACAAGTGGAAACATTTTTTCTACGTGTACCCTATCAAACCCTTTCATTATCTTAAAGACCTCTAACAGGTCACCCCTCAGCCTTCTCTTTTCTAGAGAAAGCAGCCCCAGGCTGTAAAACCTGTAAGATCAAGGAGTGACTTGGTAAGGAGAGTACCTGCTTTCAGAAGTACAATCTGATCGTTTTGACACAGTTCCATGAATCCATCAATGCGCTTGGCGAACTCCACCACGTACTGAATTGCTTCTGTTATTTTGATTGCACACAACTGCCACATCACCTCCCTGGGCTGCACAAGAGGATTATTGTGTTAACGTCCACGTTTGATTCAGAAAGTGACGTTACACCTATTGATCTGGGCGGACTCGATTCCCTACCTTATTCTGGTAACTCTCGACTTCCTCTTGTACGTAGGTTTGCCATGTTATCTGCTGCAGTTCTTCCCGTAAGTACTGGCAGGTCTCAATGTGTGACTTGCAAACGTTCTGGGCAAGGTGTTCTAGAGGGGAAACATTTGGCAAATTAGGGAGCGTCATAAAAAAAGCCAATGGTCACAGAACTAAATGGTCAACAATTCTAACAAAGTTTTAAAAAAATATTCCAGAGTCTTTAAACACAGGACAGTCCCAGTCTAGGGAGGGTCCCACTGAGACCAACAGTGCTGTGTGTGATAACAGTAAGGAAAGCTAACCACATCCGGGATATATTACCAGTGGCATGGAGCACAAACTCCAGTTGATAATGAGGCACTTTTACAACTACACCAGGAGTGCTGTATATAATCTTGGTCACTGTGTTACAGTGAGGATAGAACCATACAACATTACAGGACGGAAGGAGGCCAATTGGCCCATCATCTCTGTGCTGGTTCCCACTCTCCCAAAGCCCTGTATCAATCCAATACTAATCTCACTGCCCTGCTCTCCCCCCATGTGTAACCGGGGACAGTGTACAGAGGGCAGTGTAACAGAGACTAGTGTGACAGGGGGCAGTGTGACAGGGGGCAGTGCAACAGATGGCAGTGTAAGAGGGTCCAGTGTAACAGGGGACAGTGTAACAGGGGGTCTGTGTGGCAAAGGGCAGTGGACCGAGGGCAGTGTAACCGGGATAATGTAAGAGGGGGCAGTGTAAGAGGGGGCAGTGTAAAAGGGGGTTGTGTAACAGGGGACAGAGTAGCAGAAGGCAGCGTAACAGGGGCCAGTGTAACGGGGGCAGTGTAGCAGAAGGCAGCGTAATAGGGGCCAGTGTAGCAGGAGGCAGTGTAGCCAGTTTAACAGAGGCCAGTGTAACAGAGACCAGTGTAACAGGGACCAGTGTAACAGGAGCCAGTGTAAGAGGAGGCAGCGTAACAGGGGGCAGTATAAAAGAGGGCTGTGTAACAGGGGGCAGTGTAAAAGGGGCCAGTGTGACAGGGAGCCAGCGTAACAGTGGGCCAGTGTAAAAGAGGCCAGTGTAACAGGGACTGGGTAACAGGGGTCTGTTTAAAAGGGGGTAGCGTAACAGGGGGCAGTGTAACAGGGGGCAGTGTAACAGGGGGCAGTATAAAAGGAGCCAGTGTAAAAGAGGTCAGTACATTGGGGGCTGTGTAACAGGGGGCCAGTGGAACAGAGGTCAGTGTAACAGGAGTCAGTGTAACAGGGGGCCAGTGTAACAGAGGTCAGTGTAACAGAGGTCAGTGTGACAGGGACCAGTGTAACAGGGGGTTGTTTATAAGGGGCAGCGTAACAGGGATCAGTGTAACAGGGGGCAGCGTAACGGGGCCCAGTGTAACAGGGGGCAGCGTAACGGGGCCCAGTGTAACTGGGGGCAGCGTAACCGGGCCCAGTGTAACTGGGGGCAGCGTAACGGGGCCCAGTGTAACTGGGGGCAGTGTAACGGGGCCCAGTGTAACTGGGGGCAGCGTAACGGGGCCCAGTGTAACAGGGGGCAGTGTAACAGAGGGCTGTGTAAAATGGGGCTGTGTAAAAGGGGGCAGTGTAACAGGGGGTAGCATAACAGGGGGTAGGGTAACAGGGCACACTGTAATACTGGCCAGTTCAACAGGGGCCAATGTAAAAGGGGTAGTGTAACAGGGGCTATAGTAACAGGGGCTAGTGTAACAGACAGCAATGTTACAGGGAGCAGTGCAAGAGAGACAAGTGTAACTGGGGGCAGTGTAAGACGGGGCAGTGTAACAGGGACCAGTGTAACTGGGGGCATTGTAACAAGGGGCATTGTAACAAGGACCTGTGTAAGACAGGGCAGTGTAACAGGGGGCCAGTGCGACGAAGGGCAGTGTAACAGGAGGCAGTGTAAGAGGGACCAATGTAACAAGGGCCAATGTAAAAAGGGGCAGTGTAACAGGGGGCAGTGCAACAGGCCAGTGTAATAGGGGACCAGTGTAATAGAGTCCAGTGAAACAGAGACCAGTGTAATAGGGGGCAGTGTAACAGGGACCCGTGTAAAAGGGGGCAGTGTAACAGGGGACAGTATAAAAGAGGGCTGTCTAACAGGGGGATCTGTAACAAAGGCCGATAACAAGGGGGCAGAGGAACAGGGGGCAGTGTAACAGGGGGCAGCGTAACAGGGAGCAGTGTAACAAAGGCCAGTGTAACACAGGGCTGAGTAAAAGCGGGCTGTGTAAAAGGGGGCAGTGTAACAGGGGACAGTGTAACAGTGGGCTGTGTAAAAGGGAGCTGTGTAAAAGGGGGCAGTGCAAAAAGGGGAAGTGTAACAGGGGGTAGTGTAACAGGAGGCAGTGTAACAGACGGCAATGTTACAGGGTGCAGTGCAAGAGAAACCAGTGTAACAGGGGGCAGTATAAGATGGTGCAGTGTAACAGGAGCCAGTGTAAAATGGGGCAGTGTGACAAGGGCCAGTGTAACGGGGGTATTGTAACAGGGGGCAGTGTAACGGGGGCCGTGTAAAAGGGGGCTGTGTAACAGTGGGCAGTGTAGCAGGAGGCAACATAATAGAGGCCAGTATATCAGGGGGCATTGTAACAGGGGGCAATGTAACAGGAGGCAGTGTAAGAGGGACCAATGTAACAGGGGGCAATGTAAAAAGGGGCAGTGTAACAGAGGTCCGTGTAAAAGGGGGCTGTGTAACAGGGGGCAGTGTAGCAGGGGGCAACATAACAGGGGACTGTATAGCAGGGGACAGTGTAACAGGGACCAGTGTAACAGGGGCTAGTATAAAAGGGGGCTGTGTATCAGGGGGCAGCGTAACAGGGACCAGAAGAGAAGGGGCCAGTGTAACAGAGGCCACCCTAACAGGGGCCCAGCATAACAGGGGGCCAGTGCAACAGAGGGCCAGTGCAACAGAGGCCAGTGCAACAGAGGCCAGTGCAACAGAGGCCAGTGTAACGGAGGCCTGTGTAACCGAGGCCAGTGTGCAGTGTAACAAGGGGCCGTTTAAAAGGGGGCTGTGTAACAGACGGCAATGTTACATGGTGCAGTGCAAGAGAAACCAGTGTAACGGGGCAGTATAAGATGGTGCAGTGTAACAGGGGCCAGTGTAAGATGGGGCAGTGTGACAGGGGCCAGCGTAACAGGGGCCAGTGTGTCAAAGGGGCAATGGACCAGGGGGCAGTGTAACAGGTGGCATTGTAACAGGGGGGCTGTGTAAAAGGGGGCTGTGTAACAGGGGGCAATGTAGCAGTAGGCAACATAACAGGGGCCAGTGTATCAGGGGGCAGTGTAACAGGGGGCAGTGTAAAAGGGGCCAGTGTAGCAGAGGCCTGTGTAACAGGGTGCAGTGTAACAGGGGGCCGTTTAAATGGGGGCAGCGTAACAGGGGCCTGTGAAACAAAGGCCAGAGTAAAGAGAAGTACAAAAGAGACCATTGTAATAGGGACCAGTGTAAGAGGGGCCGGGTAACGGGCCAGTGTAATTGGGGGCAGTGTAATTGGGGGCAGTGTAACAGGGGGTAGCATAATGGAACCAGTGAAATAGGGGGCAGTGTAACAGTGAGCAGTGTAGCAGGGGGCAGTGTATCGAGGTCCAGTATGACAAGGGCCAGTGTAACAGGGGCCAGTACATTAGCAGATGCTTGTGTGAAATTTCCACTTGGGATCTCCACCTCGGAGAAAGAACAGAAACTGCTCTTTATATAATTTCTCCAGTGTTATCCTCGAAGTTACAGTGGGAGCTCATGAGAACCCAATGGAAATTCTCCTCCCTCCGTCTTCAGATTGTGGAGCAGTGGATATTTTGTGGCCCTGTTGTTGGATGAGGTGCAGTAAAGCTTGAATGTGAACACGTGACTGCTGACAGAGAGATGTAACCCTCCCTGTCGGAGTGAGGGTTCTGTTCCTCTTTCTTCATCTGCTTGCCCTCCCTGGCTGCCCATCTACAGTTCAGGATTTGAGGGGGTCAGCGGGAAACTGATGGGATCGGACAGGGCACCAGCTTCACACTTCCTGATATTACACCCCGCCCCCCCGATATTACACCCCCCCCGATATTACACCCTCCAGATATTGCACCCCCCGATATTGCACCCCCGATATTACACCCCCGATATTGACCCCCCATTGATATTACACCCCCCGATATTACACCCTCCAGATATTACACCCCCCGATATTGCACCCCCCGATATTACACCCCCCGATATTACACCCCCCGATATTACACCCCTGATATTGCACCCCCCGATATTACACCCCCCGATATTACACCCTCCAGATATTACACCCCCCGATATTACACCCCTGATATTGACCCATCGATATTACACCCTGCCCGATATTACACCCCACCCGATATTACAACCCTCCAATATTCCACCCCGATATTACAACCTCCCACATTACACTGCCGAAATGACAACCCGCCTGATATTACATCCCGCCCAATATTACAGCCCCAATATTACACCCACCATATTGCATCCCCAATATTACACCTCGCCCCATATTACAATCCCTGATATTTCACTCTCCAATATAGCATGCTCTGATATTACACCACCCCGATATTACACCACCGATATTACATCCCACCCATATTACACCCCCCGATATTACACCCCCCTGATATTACACCACCGAATATTACAACCCCCGATACTACAACCCCCGATATTGCACCCCTGGGCATTACACCATCCCCCGGTATTATACCCCCCAATATTACACCTCCCCCCTCCCTGATTTTACACCCTGCCCCGTGAGGAATACAATCAGGCAGGTGTAAAACCAATGGCTCACCCGAAACTGTCTGTTTCCCGTCGGGTGGATTAGGTTAAAATGAGCTGCTGTGTTACTGCCAGGTCCCTGTCAATGCTGCTCTGATGTTGGCACAAGGAGATTTAGCCCTGTACCGCCGATCTGTGACATGGCACTGCTCATTCAATGGGCTACAGGTCTGCTTTACTTCACCGAACCAAGGCAATTTTTTAATATTCATTACCAATTGGAAGAGGTGGTAATGTTTAACTGATGGGGGGGACGGGGACAATGGGCATGTCTCACCTTGCTTTTTGTATTCACTATTATTAAATGTTCTTCTACCTGAAGGAAGATCTACCTCTGAAAGGCCATGATCTACATCGTCACAGTTATCATCTTAGTCTGGGCTCGGAGGGAGCTTTAGTTCCAGTCCAAGCTCATATTATTTCAGTAATATTTCAGTTCCCTCCAGTAAACAGTGGGTTCTGATAATGAGACCACTTTGCAAATTGTGGAGGTATCAGACATCTCTGAAGATCACTCTCATTACTTTCAAAGTCTAAGCCTGGTTGAAGAAATCCCGTCCTGATGTTAACATTGTGATGTGCTTGTAATTCAACCAAATGTTCTGATGAAGAGTCCAGACCCGAATTATTACCCCATCTTTTCTCATTGCAGATACTGACAGACTTGCTGTGGATTTCATAGTATCATACAGCACAGAAGGAGGCCATTCGGCCCATCGTGCCTGTGCCCACTCTTTGAAAGAGCTATCCAATTAGTCCCATTCCCCTGCTCTTTCCCCATAGCCCTGCAAATGTTTCCTTTTCAAATATTTATCCAATTCCCTTTTGAAAGTTACTATTGAATCTGCTTCCACCGCCCTTTCAGGCAGTGCATTCCAGATCACTACAACTCCCGCGTAATAAAATGTTTCCTCATCTCCCCCTGGCTTTTTTGCCAATTATCTTAACCAATTATCTTATCTAACCTCTGGTTACCGACCCTCCTGCCAGTGAAAACAGTTTCTCTCTATCAATCAAAAACCCTTCATGATTTTGAACACCTCTATTAAATCTCCTCTCAAACTTCTCTGTTCCAAGGAGAACAATCCCAGCTTCTCCAGTCTCTCCACATAACTGAAGTCCCTCATCCCTGGCACCATTCTAGTAAATCTCTTCTGCACCCTCTCCAAGGCCTTGACATTCTTCCTAAAGTGTGGTGCCCAGAATTGAACACAATACTCCAACTGAGGCTGAACCAGTGTTTTCTAAAGGTTTAGCATAACTTCTTTGCTTTTGTCCTCTATTAATAAAGCCCAGGAACCCATATGCTTTTTTAACAGCCTTCTCAACTTGTCCTGCCACCTTCAAAGATTTGTGTATGTGCACCCCCAGGTCTCTCTGTTCCTTCACCTCCTTTTCCAGCACTTTATGATTGATTTTTCTAATTCTAGCAACTCATTGAATATAGAACCGTGCCGTGGAGTTGTGTGCCGAGATTTTCTGCTTCAGCTCCATCTGGCAATTTGCCACCATTTGGTCAGAAAACTACAGGCTGAGGATGTAGATTCTCCAGACCTCCGAGGACATGTCAGGACCTGTGAAGCGAAAAACCCCAGCACAATATACTCATCGGTATATTACAGCAATGATCATTGCTGTATACATCACGTCCCAGCATTCCATTTTAAATATTAAACAGTAGCCAGTGAAGGTAGGGAATGAGATGAAAACCATTCCTTCACCAAAACCATTCCCTCACCAAAACCATTCCCTCACCAAAACCATTCCCTCACCAAAACCATTCCCTCACCAAGGCCATTCCCTCACCAAAACCATTCCCTCACCAAAACCATTCCCTCACCAAAACCATTCCCTCACCAAGGCCATTCCTTCACCAAAACCATTCCCTCACCAAAACCATTCCCTCACCAAGATGTGCTCCATCATAAAATCCACACAAGTAATTTCATCTCAAGTTAGCTAGCACACTTGGTGAAACATTTTGCGTGCAGGAACGATGAAGAAATTCTAAATTGAGATTTGGAACAAAAGTAACCTCACCCTTGCTTTCAATAATTTGTTTTTATAACAGTGATCAATCCATTGGCCCTTATCTTTGAGGCTCTATGAACCCCATGAAACAACCCTTTCAGAGGGAGCTGCACTCACACTTCTACATTTTATTAAGTGCAAACAATAAAATTCAACGAATTATCTTAGGCACAAAACAAAAATAGCACAGGAAATGATTCTACTCCCTAATCAAACTGAAATCTTTTTAAAAAGGTAAAAATATAAACTCATGGGACGTGGCCCTTGGATGTGCTACACTGTGACGTTCCATCCCGATACAGACCCTTGGGTGTGGTGCAGCAGTGCGTAGGAACAGAGACACCATCCAGGGCCATGAAGGGAAGCAGCAGAAGAGCATCACAGGGAAACATATCCCCTAAGTCTCCTTCTCCCCCATGCAGACTGTGTACCATCAGGCATGTGAAGACACTGTGGGTAGCAGAAGTCATGAACCCACGAACCCCCAATCCCTACTATGTCACCATCTGCATTTATTTACACGTGCCGTTCTTCCGTTCTCTTTCAAACATGTTTGTAGATGTAGGTCCCCTTTCTCCAATGTGTACCTTACCTAGTTCTGTCATCGAGACAGTGGGAGATGTTTCACCATTTGTAAAGGAGCAGTAAGGAAAGAAATCTGGCACCGCTGTGTATTCACATATGGGTTCCTGTTTAATACCATTGATGTCTAGCCCAGATTGGTCTGGGGATGGCTGAATGTCCAAATAGAAGTTGTTCATTCCTGAGTCTACTTTGCCCGCTCCCGGCGTATGCCCATCCATGTACAGGTTGCTGAGGTCATTGTTAAGTTCTGTCAGCCCATTATAAGTGGGAGTCAGGGGCTCTGCTTCCCCAGGTTGTTGCTGGTGATCTCGCTGTTGCTGCTGCATACGATGCTTTTGGACCTCAGCATACAGACTGTCCCTCTGCTTCTTGGACATTCGACCAAACTTGACAGCTGCAAGAAAGAACACAGACCTCTATATCAGACGCGATTGCTGGCTTGTTTGCTGGCTTGTTCTATGATCTGCTGTACTAGAATAAAACTTTTAGAAGCAGGTACTTTGTACAGTGCTCCTCTGCACAACCTTTCCAAGTTAAAAACATACATATTAGGGAAGCTCACCTGATATCTTCAAAGCTTTAAGGACATTAAGTCCACTAATAACTGGAGAGCAATTTTGAGCGTTTGAGTTTTGTCTGAACTTAAAACTTTCCCCTCTACCCATTTTTATTCTAAAAATCAGCAGAAACCAAAAAATGTTAGGGAACGGGGAAAATCTCACAATCTGCATCTCACTCCAGAGACTTGAGCCCATAATCTAGGCAGTGATGAGGGAGTGCTGCATCGAAACATAGAAAATAGGAGCAGGACTGGGCCATTCGGCTCTTCGAGCCTGCTCCGTCATTCAATGTGATCATGGCTAATCCTCTATCTCAATACCATATTCCCGCTCTCTCCCCATACTCCTTGATGCCTTTTGTGTCCAGAAATCTATCTAGCTCCTTCTTAAATATATTCAGTGACTTGGCCTCCACAGCCTTCTGTGGTAGAGAATTCCACAGGTTCACCACCCTCTGAGTGAAGAAATTTCTCCTCATCTCAGTCCTAAATGTCCTACCCCGTATCCTGAGACTGTGACCCCTGGTTCTGGACCCCCCAGCCAGGGGAAACATCCTCCCTGCATCCAGTCTGTCGAGCCCTGTCAGAATTTTATATGTTTCAATGAGATCTCCTCTCATTCTTCTAAACTCGAGTGAGTACAGGCCGAGTCGACCCAATCTCTCCTCATATGACAGTCCTGCCATCCTAGGGATCAGTCTGCTGAACCTTCACTGCACTCCCTCTATGGCAAGTATATCCTCTCTTAGGGAAGGAGACCAAAACTGCACACAATACTCCAGGTGTGGTCTCACCAAGGCCCTGTATAACAGCAGTAAGACATCCTTGCTCCTGCACTGTCGGAGGTGCCGTCTTTCGGGTGAGACATTAAATCGAGGCCCTGTCTGCTGTCTCAGGTGGATGTAAAAAATCCCATGGCACTATTCGAAGAAGAGCAGGGGAGTTCTCCCCGGTGTCCTGGGCCAATATTTATCCCTCAACCAACATCACTAAAAAACATTATCTGGTCATTATCGCATTGTTGTTTGTGGGATCTTGCTGTGCTCAAATTGACTGCCACATTTCCTACATTACAACAGTGACTACACTTCAATAGTACTTCATTGGCTGTGAAGGCGCTGTATAAATGCAAGTCTTTCTTTTTGTGTTAAAATCATGATGGAGGAGTGTCACGGAAATGCAGATTTGTCCATTAATGACACCATGATTCATTTCTAGATTATTGTTCCTTCGTTCCAGTTTCCTCCACTTCCTTCCTAACTCTTCCTGCGTTCTGATTCCTCGGGCAGCTGTGGCCCTCCAATATCTCACCTAAGGGACCATTCTTCATCTCTGAGCCTAGACAATGAGTGGCGGCAGGCTATTCCACTGTGTTGGGCAGCACAACAGAGTCCAATTCTATCCTCGCCTGACATTGACAGGACTGACATTGACATTGATCAGAGGCAGAATCTGTTTTTTTGTCAAATTAGGCCAGTTTCTGGCCCAGTTTAAAGCAGCCAACATCTCTAAGATTAAACATAAGACCTTTGGGTCTGTTTAGATTCCGTTCTCCACGAGACAGTTATAGTTAGGCTACAGTTTCATTGGCTGCCTTCACGTGTCCAACAAGAAAGCAGAAGAATGGGAGCAGCATTTTCTTGGACTCTGAATCAAAGTCAAAAATTTAGAGACGTCTGAGAGACTATAACCGTGTGCATTGTTGCATCTGGTAGTACATTGCAGATTTTAGCCCTGTGAAGACATCTGATAAATAATCAGTGTGTCCATATCATGTTTATCTGCTTACTGTTAGCAAAGATATTAACTTGTTTCTAGGCTAAATATTTGAGAAACAGAATTAAATAGAAATTAGAACAAAAAAACAATCCGTCCAGCCCAACCAGTCTGTGTTGTGTTTATCCTCCCCATGAGCAATATTCTAATCCCTTGTATCCACCCTGTTCCCATATCCCTTTATACCCCCTCTCCTTCAACCACCTATCCTGTTCCTAAATGTTGACAATCTGTTTCAATCACTAGAAGTGCATTCCATAGCCTCACAAGCCTCATCTCCCCTCTGTCCTAAATCACTTACATTTAATCTTACGTCCCCCCCGTTCTATTTGATTTTGAGTTTATCTGCAGATCGCACACCATCAATGTGATTTGCTAAAAATCTTATTTGTGGAGCCCCATTGGGAGTTTAAAGCATGAGGGATGATCTTGTGATTGTTCTTTTCCTGTTAAAGTGAGGTGGGATGTCATGGGGTTTCTGTTGAACACGGAGTTGGTATGTGGTGCCAAGTGTGCAATCACCAGTGTCACTACTAAATTCTGGCGTATGCACATGGCCGATATCTTTGGCCAACTTGATATGTCAAAGGTGAGGTTTCTAGGCAAAAAAAGACAAAACAAAATTGTGAAAATAGCCTTAAGTTGTGGATCATATCTGTACCTTCCTATCGTTTATGGTCAGCCTGTTCATCTGCTCCTTGCATGCATGCACACACATGTACCCACACATGCACCACACACATGTGCACACACATACACCACACACACATCCACACCTGTGCGCACACACACATGTGTGTGCACACATGTGCGTGCCACACACTTGCACATACACACACGTCTACAGACATGCAAAAATGTGCCCACAGACGTGCACACACACAGGGACATGGACACTGACAGAGGAAAGCTGCAATAATGTATAGCATTCTACTCAGTTTGTGATAGAGAACCTTCAGTGTTATATTTTTGGTGTATTTCAGATTTTAGATCTGATAAGGCGTGTGATATTTGTAGCATGCTGACTACTGCTTGATATCACTATCGCTCAACTTGGACAAGTACAGAGACAGTCACCGAGCTCACACTATCAGGGAGAACCAGTCATAGACCCATTTATTAGAGAAAGGTGTTCCTGATTGGTGAGCCCAATGTCTCAGTACAGATGACAAACGTTGGCAAAGAAATTTAGTCAGAAAATATTTAAATATGATATTTATTCAAATATACTTGTTCGCAACAAAATAAAACAATGATACACATTCTACAACAGGACATGAAACAATTATTTTTCACGAAACAGAATAAGGAAGTCCAAACTTTGGGAGAGCGACAGCAAAACAGGACCAGTTGTAGGTTGTGTTAAAAGAATACTTTTAACTGACCTGTGGGGATAGACCAGGGCTCACCATGTTGGGTCCCCTGACCCTCGAATGGGGAAATGGGGAAGAGTTTCCACCAAAACCAGCCCTTGAGAGGATGTTCTGAAGGTAATTTCCTCCACAAGATACCCAACAGGCACCTGAAAAAATTTACAGCATCTTACCAGCTGGATTAAATGAACTGCTGCTTCTAGGGTTGCCAACCCTCCAGGATTGTCCTGGAGCCTCCAGGATTTAAAGATTAATCTCCAGGATGCTGCTACGAGCAACCCGGAAGAAAAATCCAAGGGGAATTTTTTTTTAAATTGTATGTTTTCATTTTCTTTGAATACTTTTGTTTATTAGTTATAAAAATATTGGAGATGGGGATAAGAGGCTGTTTGACGGACAAGGCACAAATCATCCAATCGGGTAACGAAGAGTCTGTTCGCTTTCTAATTGGCCGTGGGAAGAGAGTGCACTATGAGGATGGACATATTGGACGGCCAATGGTGGGAGTGTGGGGGCGGGGCACCATGAGGATGGACGTGTTGGACAGCCAATGGTGAGAGTGTGGGGGCGGGGCAATTGGAGGCAGGCGGTCATGTGACGAAACCTCCAGGAATACGTCCAATCACAGTTGGCAACTCTAGCTGGTTCTGACAAACCCACTCTCCAGCACACTGACACATCCAGAGATGGGCTGAGTCAACTCATAGCAGCTCATACAAAAACAGCTGGATGCCTGGACAATTCTTCAATAAGAACAGCATCTGCTCTTTCAAAGGTAGAATCTGTCCCTCAAGCTGAGGGAGCAGGGCACTTGGAGCGTCACAAAGTGAGATTCTTTCTTCCTTCTCATGCTGTCTGTAATGTGCTGTCCTCTTTACCTCCTGGTCTTTTGTAGCCATCTCCCCTCCTCTGGATTCACATCTGGGAAAGGGGGAAAAACAGCATGTTGTTGCCAAAAGAATACTTTTCAATTAAATTAACAAATATGAGATAATATACGTGAAAAATAACTTATTCAAATTAGAAGGGTGGAGCGTCTCAAGGTTGGAAGAGATCATGAGGCCAATTTTCATGGCCTGTGACCACCCCCGGGAATGCTCCATTCCCCCAGGTGCAGAGGTCACGGTAAAGATGCAGAGACGTGGATCGTCAGGTCTCTGTCCCTTTAATGCTGCTCTAAGCTGTCTGGGGCTCTCCTGTTGGTGGAGGTGGGGGAGGGGCAGACCTCGGTCTGCGCCTGTAGTGAACACAGGCCTGACAATATCATTTAAATGAGGAGGAGGGGGCATTATGATCCTCTTGCCTTATTTTCCATCTGCAACACTTGCAGGATGCCCAGTGCGGGGCACCGAGAATAGATGATTCATCCGCTATGACTCCCTTTCCTCATCTGCCTTTGCCAGTATTTTCCCATTAATCCTGTCATCCCTCTGAGTAAAAGATCAATGGCATTATTTCGAAGAGGAGCAGTGGAGTTCTCTTCAGTGTCCTGGTCAATAATCATCCCTCGTCCAACATCAAAATCTGGTCATTATCTCATTACTGTTTGTGGGATCTTACTGTGCGCAAATTGACTACTGCGTTTCCTACATTACAACAGTGACTACACTTCAGAAGTACTTCATTGGCTGTGAATCGCTTTGGGATGTCCTGAGGTCGTGAAAAACACTATAAGAATGCAAGTCTTTTCTTTTGCCTGTTCCATGCTTTTAAGTGCATGACATTACACGTGTCTACATTAAGCTGTAGCAGAAGCTCCTTCTTCTGCTGCTTTGGCCTCTCTGATGCCCCACTGCTTTGGGGATTTCTGTGCATCTGCAAAACATGAACGGACGCACCAGCCATTGGAAGCTGGGAGTTGCTTTGCCTCCTCTCCAAACCCCACACCTTGAGCCAGCCGGTGATGGAGAGCACTCTGAGCACTCGGGATTGTCATAGAGTCATAGAGTCATAGAGTTATACAGCACGGATAGAGGCCCTTCGGCCCATCGTGTCCGCGCCGGCCATCAGCCCTGTCTACTCTAATCCCATATTCCAGCATTTGGTCCGTAGCCTTGTATGCTATGGCATTTCAAGTGCTCATCCAAATGCTTCTTGAATGTTGTGAGGGTTCCTGCCTCCATAACCCTTTCAGGCAGTGAGTTCCAGACTCCAACCACCCTCAGGGTGAAGAAGTTCTTTCTCAAATCCCCTCTAAACCTCCCGCCTTTTACCTTGAATCTATGTCCCCTTGTTATAGAACCCTCAACGAAGGGAAAAAGCTCCTTAGTATCCATCCTATCTGTGCCCCTCATTGTATTTAAGGTTCCGTATATTGGCATAAGTACATTTATATTCTGGGATCATACTATGCACGTAGGCTGGGCACAGTTAGTTGAGTTTCTTGCCTCTTGTATTCAAGGGTGTCGTAAGTGTGACCAGCCAGTTAGGGCACTCTCCATTCCCACTGTGACTGATGTGCCACGTTCCCTGGAAACCGGCCCTGCGGAGGGTCCCTTGTAGGGATACTTCCTCTCAATCTCCTACTTCAAGTAGGGTTTGATAGAATCATAGAATCTTACAGCACAGGAGGAGGCAATACGACCCATCATGCCTGTGCCAGCTCTCTGAAAGAGCTACCAATAAGTCCCAGTCCCGTGCTCTTTCCCCATAAATTCCCTGTAAATCTTTCCTTTTTAATATTTATCCAGTTTGCTTTTGAAAGTTATTATTGAATCTGCTTTCACCACCCTTTCAGGCAGTGTATTCCAGATCATTATAACTCGCTGTGTAAAATTTCTCCTCATCTCCCCCCTGTTTTTTTTGCCAATTATCTTAAATCTGTGTCCTCTGGTTACCAATCCTCCTGCCAGTGAAAACAGTTTCTCCCTACCTACTCTATCAAAACCCCTCATAATTTTGAACACCTCTATTAAATCTCCCCTTAGCTTTTTCTGCTGTAAGGAGAACAACCCCAGTTTCTCCAGTCTCTCCACATAATTGAAGTCCCTCATCCCTGGTACAATTCTAGTAAATCTCTTCTGCACCCTCTCCAAGGCCTTGACATCCTTCCTAAAGTGTGGTGCCCAGAACTGAACACAATACTCCAGCTGAGACCTAACCAGTGTTTTATAAAGGTTTAGCATAACGTCCTTGCTTTTGTACTCTATGGTTTTGACATCCTAAAGTGTGGTGTCCAGAATTGGACACAATACTCCAGCTGGGGCCTAACCAGTGATTTATAAAGGTTTACCAGGTGACTAGCACAGATGCGTTTAAGGGGAAGCTAGATAAACACATGAGGGAGAAAGGAATAGGATTAGCTGATATGGTGAGATGCAGAAGGAAGGGAGGAGGCTCGATTGGAGCTTAAATACCGGCATCGACCGGTTGGGCCGAATGGCCTGTTCCTGTGCTGTACATTGTATGTAATTCTATGTAACCATAACTTCCTTGCTTTTGTACTCTATCCCTCTGTTAATAAAGCCCAGGATCCCATATGCTTTTTAAAAGCTTTCCCAACTTGTCCTGCCACCTTCAAAGATTTGTGTATGTGAATAATATCTTTTTGCAAAGATAACCCATAATGATACTATTTTCTAATTTTTTTGAATGTAAAAAGATTCGGCATACTTTATTTACCTGTTTAAATGAAGAAAAAATCATTCCATCACTTCTGCATCAGAACCTGTCTCCTCAATGCCAGAACCAGGTCACCATCGTGAAACTAAGATTAAGACAGCCCATGGAATCAGTGCTGTGAGGTAGCCCTGTTTGCCGAACCCTTATCTTCTGTATCCTCCTTTTCTTCCTGTACGCATAGAAGGTGGCTTGCTTTGTACCAGGTCATTTACAAAACTACCGGGAGAGACTGAAAATTCCATTCGTGTCATATCTGTTAATTGCTCCATTAAGTAAACTGCACTCTCCGTGCTTTTAGGTGTCTTGTAAAAAAACACACACATTGTTCGAAAGCCTAAAACCTCTCCGTGACAGCGTCATAGTGAAACACATAGTGAAGCAAGCCCCATCACCAAGCCACGTTGGAGGCAAGCCGAGTTTCCTGCTGGGAATGTGGGATCGACGGTTTCACCCTGTAAAGAATCCCAACAGTTTTATACATCTAAACAATACGGTAGAATATATCTGTCAGTGGGTGGAACTCACCCTACTTTAAATATGTCCAAGGCAGCAAGTTCAATGTGCAGAAAATCGCAGGCCAGTTTGCTTAAGTCAGACTCCTTCCCTTGTAATTGGACTTAACGGGATCTTAGTGGGTTTTACTGACCTACTTGGGCTCTGTAACTAACTGCAGGGAAAGAGCATTGGAGTAATTACATTCAAAGTACGGTTAACATTAAAATGATCATAATGAGAGGCAACATTACCACACACAAGAGATTTGCAAACTTGTGTTTGTACAGAGTGTGCTGGTTAGGGAATCAGACTTAAAGGAGTTGCTGAGGGTATAAGTGTCAGGGAGTTGATTTAATATCAAGTGATGATCAGAGTATTTCAGCTCCTGTTCTCTGTAGAGTCAGACACTGTTCTCAGCAAGTTTCCTCCAATTATATCATTACCAAATATTATTTGAACAAAACTATTCAAAACGTCAAAGAAACGGAGAAATTTAAAGGAAGCTTTTAAATTAAATTATGGCCCCAATTTTAACTCTGGGTGGGTTTTGGGCGGGTAGGCTGAAAATTCACCCACTGCTGCTGAATTCAGGCTCCAGCTATTTCAACTCATTAACACATGCCCCTCCCTCCACTCTTGCCATCAATGGGCAAGAAGTGGGGCTCCCGCTGGCACAAGGCAGGTGACGAGGTCAGGATCCGGGCACAACTTGTGGGGGTCGGGTGTTTGGGAAGAGGGGGGGAGGGGGAGTCCAGGGCCTAAGCTTCCCTTGTGGGGTCCAGAGGAGAACTCCTGCTCTTCCTGGCCCCTCAAAGAAAAGGAAAACATTTACCTTTTTAGGCCTCTTCTTGAGCTGATTCTCTCTTGTCCCGGTTCAGCCTGGCGTGAAATGCCCAAGTTCAAAATGCAGGCAGGTCCTGATGACATCACGGGGACCCAACAGGCCGATATAAAGTAGGACCATGCTAGCTTTGGGTGGGTATCCTTGTCGCCTGTCCAGGAGCAGCTTAAAATTACAAACTGAGTGATCCTGGGGTCTCCAGGGCAGGCAAGGATGTTAACTGCCTGCCCGGTTTCCATTGGGCAGATAAGGTTTAAATTCCCCCCACCCTCCCCACATCTTGAGATTGAAATGGGAGGTGCAAAAAGAAACACTCTCATAAAAGACTCAGTGAATTATTTCAGTGATTTTCTTTCCTTTCTGACATCAAAATGTTTAGAGAGTTCATCCTATTTCATGCCATCAGTCCATTGCTAAATCATGTCACTCAATGTTGTACTGGTGCGATTTGTGCCTACATCTCCTTCAAACTAAAAAACATTTTACTATATGTTAAGCACTGCATTCCATACTTAATAAATGATTGATTATGTAATGACTGTTCCAAGTTTCAGGTTTGCCTGAGGTATTCTTTCAGGTGCAGTGGTGTTGGTCACTCTGACCTTATGTTCAGGAGTGGGCCCGGTCTGCCCTAGGTATAATTAAATGTTAGCATTACCCAGGGGATAACAATAGGAGCTCTTCAGTTCTGAACTGGATAATGTCTCTTTGCACATGCCTCTCTCTTATCTTTCAGTCAGTGCACTTTAGTGAGTCAAGGCAAGACACAAATCATTAAACTGCTTAATTTACAGATGTAAATAAACTTCACTTACCTGATCAATTTTTATTCCTTTTCTTGAAAGAAATAATAGTACTCTGTCACTTTCACAGGCTAATAATTTTCTATTGCATTACCATCCTTTCTGGACAACTTCTAACTGTAACAACGTACCTCCTGCTCCTCACCATCTCCTGTTCTCTCTCTGCATTCACAGAAGTGCAAAGACAGTGTCCCCTCTGTCTCCTTTCCCATTCACTGATTTGCCAGAAAGCCAGTCAATACAATTGGTTCCTCCCCTTTTGGGGTTTGGGTGTAAACCCTGCCTGATATTTTCAAAATGAATAGGGGCCATCCTCTCTTAATGAGCCTGGGATGACATTGTCTCATTTTGAAGTAGATTGTGAGCCACAGAATTCCACAGACTGGCTTGTCAAGCATTAATACACATCCTCAATGCCTAGCCCATTAAAGAATAGACCCTTTGTATCAGTAACTGCAGCATGTAACTTTTTAAAACTGTGCAAAATCACTTTGCTTTAAAACATAACACTTAAACATTACTCATTCCCAAATGCTTTCCCTGAAGAAAAAAAAGTGATCAAAAATCCAGAAACGTGACAATGGCATTTTTACAAAACATGTCTGAATTATCTCCAGCATTGTTACACAGTGACATATAACTCACCCATTCTGAATATCGGTTCAAGACTTATATCTCCCTCTCTGCTCTGCTCCTTCTCCCACCTTGAGCAGTTCTCAGGATAGATCTTTAATAAGCTCTTAACAGTTCTCAAGAAGCATGTTTTTCAGTAATTTTTGTTTTACCCATTTTAGGATGAAAGCACGATGTAGAATCAGGCTAATTATGGACAAAACGAGTGTCACCATTTTCACTTGTCCTTGTTTGGTTTAGTAGTGTCTACTTACCATTAAATTTAACACCCAGAAGAATGTGCTTAAATTGCCAATACAGCGCGTGTATGTAACGTCAGTCTGTCAGGGAGAGCAAACACTGGATAATCACAGTAGCTCAGTGATATGAAACAGTAGACAGCTTACCGTCCCGTGACATCCCCACGGTCAAACACTTCTGTAACCGACAGTGCTGGCACCGATTCCGGCTCGTTCGGTCAATCAGGCAGTTCTTTTGCCGAGGGCACGAGTATGTGGCATTGCTCTGTTGGCTTCTCCTGAAGAACCCCTTCAGAACAAATAAAACTTTCAAATCAAACAGGCTCTCAAACTAAAACCAACCTTGTTCACTTGGCAAAATGAGCCTCATTTCTGAGCTTGGTTAGAGTAATATGAATAGTTAACACGAGAATTCCACAGGAAAAGTCAGGGATGAGAAAAGGTCATTCGGCCCTTCAAAGCCTATACTTCCAGTACATTAATTCTCCAATCGTGGCATCTTATTGTATTTTAAATCAGTTCTTCACTTCTCATGGTAAATTATTCCATACATTTCTCACTCTTTGAGCAAAGAAGATTTTCCCCACGTTTGTTTAAATTTACTTTTCATTCATTTCCACAAATGGATTGTGGTTCTACTGTCTTGAAGTACTTTGAAGTAATAATCTGGGTTTATCGTATTTATACTACTTAATATTTTATTTATTTCAAGGAGGACCTTCCTCGATTACCATCTTTCTTCATTTGTATGCCCAACTGACTGCACAATCTTTTGCTGTGTCCACTGCCTCATCTGCTATCTCTTTGTCAGAAAACTTAACCAGTTAACAACTGGTTTGAATATCTAGGTAAATTATAAGATTAAAAGTAATAGAGGAAGTTACTGGAATTTATCAGAGACAGAGTGACTGAGCATTTGGACAGTTATCAGTTGTCAGAGAGAATCAGCATGGATTTGTGAAGGGCAAGTCATGTCTGACTAACCTAATTGAATTTTTTGAGGAGATCATTGACATGGTGGACAGGGGAGTGTGTATAGACGTTGTCTATATGGACTTTCAGAAGGCATTTGATAAGGTTCTGCACAAGAGATTATTAGCAAATTGGTTGGGAGGCAGGAGACAGAGTTAAAGCGAATGATCTCTGATTGGTGAGATGTGACAAGTGATGTTCCCCAGGCATCTGTACTGGGGCCTCAGCTTTTCACCGTATTTATCAATGATGGATGAAGGAATAGAGAGTACTAATACCCAAGTGTGCAGAAGACTCTAAATTAGGAGGCACAGTAAGTTGTGTGGATTGCAGCAGGAAATTACAAAGATATAGACAGACTAAGTGATTGGGCAAAACTGTTGCAGATGGAGTTCAATGTGAGGAAATCCACTTTGGATCTGTGAAAGAAAGACTTGCATTTCTATTGCGCCTTTTACGACCTCAGGATGTCCCAAAGCTCTTTACAGCCAATGACGTACTTTTTTCCGAAGTGTAGTCACTGTTGTAATGTGGGAAACACAGCAACCAATTTGCGCACAGCAAGATACCACAAACAGCAATGCGACAATGGCCAGGTAATCTATTTTAGTGACGTTGGTTGAGAGATAAATATTGGCCAGGACACCGGGGAGAACTCCCCTGCTCTTCTTCGAATAGCGTGATGGGATCTTTTACATCCACCTGAGAGGGCAGTTGGGGCCTAACCCTATCCCTAACCCTAGTCTCTGGAGTGGAACTTGAACCTTCTGACTCAGAGGCAAGAATTAGGAGCGACGGCTGACACCTCAGAACATTTTCTTAATGGTGAGAGACTAGGAGCTATGTTGCAGCAAAGGGATTTAGGTGTCCTTGTACACGCTAGTGTACCGGTGCAAAACGTAATCAAAATGTCGAATGGAATGTTGGCCTTTATCTCAATAGGTTGGAATTCAAAAGTGAGGAAGTTATATTACAGCTGTAAAGATCCTTCGTCAGCCCCCATCTGGAGTACTGCATTCAGTTTTGGGCACCACACCTCCGGAAAGATATACTGGCCTTGGAGGGAGTACAGTGGAGATTCACCAGAATGATACCAGAGCTTAAACTGTTAAATTCTGAGGTTGCATAAACTTGTCTTGTATTCCCTTGAGTATAGAAGGTTAAGGGGTGATCTATTTGAGGTGTTTAAAATAATAAAGGGATTTGATAGAGTAGATACAGAGAAACTATTTCCTCAGGTGGGGGAATCCAGAACAAGAGGGCATAACCTTAAAATTAGAGCTAGGCCATTCAGGAGTGAAATCAGGAAGCATTTTTTCACTCAAATGGTAGTGGAAATCTGGAACTCGCTCCTAGAAGGCTGCCGATGCTGGGTAAATTGAAATTTTCAAGACTGAGGTTGATAGATTTTTGACAGGTAAGGATATTAAGGGATATGGAGCAAAGGTGGGTAAATGGAGTTGAGATACGGATCAGCTATGATCTAATTGAATGGTGGAACAGGTTTGAGGGGCTGAATGGCCTCCTCCTGTTTCTTTGGATCCAGGCACTAATGCCTGTCAAACTCCAATCAGCAATTCTCCCACTCTGACACTGGATACTCCCTGTCTCCTACTTTATAACCAGTTCCCTATCCAGTCCTATATTCTGCCTTGAATTTTTATTGCTTCTAATTTAATTAGAAGTCTTTTATGAGGAACTTTCTCAAACTTTCTAAAGTGTAATGAAGATAGGGAGTGCCAATGTCTAGTTTGGCTGTAAAGATGGTCGAAGAAATCAAGGATATTTGTCAGCGAGGATCTTCTCTTTCTAACTCTAACTTTCTAACTTTCTAAACTGGGCGACATGGACATGTTGGGCCGAAGGGCCTGTTTCCATGTTGTAACTTCTATGATCTATGATTCCATAACTCCATGCTGGCTGTTTCCTATACTATACAAAGATGCCTCTCCCACCATTTGAAGAGATTCTGTTATTTTACCTGTTATTGATATTAGGCCCTCCGACTTTATTTTCCTCCAGCTTCACCAGAAGTTCACCCTGACTTAGAAGCTGTTGTTCCTCCTGGATCTCCCTCAAATCGGAGGATCAACTACCTCCTCTTTTACTGTGTTAAACAGAACAGCCAAAGCTGCTCCAAACAGCCTCCATCTCAACCTCTGTCCTGGCCTCCAATCCAAAACACTTCCCTTCCCATCCTCGACCCACCCTCTCACGTTCACTCGGGGCCCTCAGGCCCTCGATCACGTTCACTCGGGGCCCTCAGGCCCTCGATCACGTTCACTCGGGGCCCTCAGGCCCTCGATCACGTTCACTCGGGGCCTCAAACTCCTTCATTCCAAGACTCAGTCCTAGGAATGCCTCCACTCCAGGACTCAGGACCACAAATATCCTCTGACTTCACCTCGTGCCCTGGACTTTGCTGCTGCTCACTGACACAGCTCTATCGCTGCTCGAACGCAGGGTTTGATGGGCTAATCCCCTTGCTCCAGCTTCCACTTCACCTGACTGCTCCTCTCCCCTGCCTGTGCTACGTTCGCCACTCAACTGCTGCAGTCCACGGCCAATGTAGGGTGCAATCAACCAAAATCCTGATGTGCGCTCCCAGCAGGCACACTTCTGCACCAGGAGTGTGGTTTTGTACAATTACTCCAATATCACATAGATACAGCACAGCAACAGGCCATTCGGCCCAACTGGTCTATGCTGGCATTTATGCTCCACTCGAGCCTCCTCTCACCCCTCTTCATCTAACCTTGTCAGCATATCCTTTCTCCCTCATGTGTTTATCCAGCTTCCCCTTAAACACATCTATGCAAATCGCCTCAACTACTCCATGTGGTAGCGAGTTCCACATTCTTACCTCTCATTGGGTAAAGAAGTTTCTCCTGAATTCCCTATTAGATTTATTAGTCACTATCTTCTATTTATGGCCCCAAGTTTAGGCTTCCCCTCATTAGTGTCGTTCCACATTTCGAATTTCTCCAGAAAGTCATTGGCTCTTTGTGACATGCAGATTCCAATCAGTAAACAGAGAGCTGGGGTCTGATCACCCATGCAGGCTGTCATCACCACCGATTGAGTGGTCGTGAGATTGTGTTAAGTGCAGAGCTTTGAACTTATTCAACACTGCTCCCGATCAGAGAAATGACGGCTTAAATGTTGAGATTGTTTGGTAGGCTGATGATATTAGCTAAATGAATTGACACTAACAGCTAATTATCATACAGTCCTGCATCAATATGCCCATATGTTTTAATTAGTTAGTCACTAGCTGTTCAATTAGGAGGAAAGCAGCTGACAGCTGCCAAGATGCTGTTTAAACTGCAGCACTTGTGCATTTGCAACAGAATCGGCCGTGACAAGGCGGCTGGTTTATTCTCAGTACAGCGGAGTGATTTATCATCTCTACTCATCTTTACCAACATGCCTCAGTAAATCCTTCTGGTTACATTAAGCCTCAGTGTTGATACAGTGACAACAATATCAGGACATCACACATCGTTCCTCCCAGACTAAAAAGAGCACGCAAGCATAACAAGAGTCAAGGACAAGGAAAGTCCATTCAGTCCATCGAAGCTCGTCCTTCTAGCACCCTGACCCATGTGACCCAGTGACTGCACTTCCAACACTTCCCCCTGCTTTGCTGTGCCTCCACTGCCCCATTTCAAAGATCGTTCCAAACATCCCTCAGTCTTTTGAGTGAAACAGTTCTTCCTAATATCTGTTTTAAACTTACTTTTCACTAATTTTATTTTATTAGTTAATTTCTTGTGGCATTGTTCACAGATAAACCCGCAGGAGGGCCGATCTCCCTCCCCCAGCACTGACTGTGAGCTCAGTATGTGGAGCAGGGCCACACAGCTTCCTCCCGGGTACCGGACCGGGCACACATGGAGGCACACAACTGGGCACGGGACAAAGAGTAGAGGGCACATCCTGGACCTAAGGCACTGTTAAAGGGGCAGGCAACAACAACAAAAGCTTGCATTTATATAGCGCCTTTAACGTAATAAAACGTCCCAAGACGCTTCACAGGAGTGATTATCAAACAAAATTTGACACCGAGCCACATAAGGAGATATTAGGACAGGTGACCAATAGCTTGGTCAAAGAGGTAGGTTTTAAGGAGTGTCTTAAAGGAGGAGAGAGAGGTAGAAAGGCGGAGGGTTTAGAGAGGGAATTCCAGAGCTTAGGTCCTAGGCAGCTGGAGGCACGGCCGCCAATAGTGGAACGATTAAAATCAGGGATGCGCAAGAGGCAAGAATTGGAGGAGCGCAGAGATCTCGGAGGGTTGTAGGGACTGGAGGAGGTTGCAGAGATAGGGAGGGATGAGGCCATGGAGGGATTTGAATGTGAGAATAAGAATCTTACAATTGAGGCATTCCCGGACTCGGAGCCAATGTAGGTCAGCGAGCACAGGAGTGATGGGAGAAACGGGACTTGGTGCAAGTTAGGATACGGGCAGCAGAGTTTTGGATGAGTTTATGGAGGGTGGCAGATGGGAGGCCGGCCAGGGGAGCATTGGAATAGTCAAGTCTAAAGGTAGCAAAGGCATTGGATGAGGGTTTCAACTGCAGATGAGCTGATGCAGGGGCGGAGATGGACGATAAAACGGAGGTGGAAGTAGGCGGTCTTGATGATGGAGCGGATATATGGTCGTAAACTTAGGTCAGGGTCAAATAGGACGCCAAGGTTGTGAACGGACTGGTTCAGCCTCAGGCAGTGGTCAGGGAGAGGGATGGAGTCGGTGGATAGGGAACGGAGTTTGTGGTGGAGACCGGGGACAATGTTTAATTGGAGGAAATTGCGGCTCATCCAGTACTGGATGTCGGACAAGCAGTGTGACTAATCAGACACAGTGGAGGGGTGGAGGGGTCGAGGGAGGCGGTGGTGAGGTAGAGCTGGGTGTCATCAGGGTGCATGTGAAACCTGACGTTGTGTTTTCGGATGATGTCGCCGAGGAGCGGCATGCAGATAAGAAATCGGAGGGGGCCAAGGATAGATTCTTGGGGGATTCCAGAGGTAATGATGTGGGAGCGGCAAGAGAAGCCATTGCAGGTGATTCTCAGGCTACGACTGGATAGATAGGAATGGAACCAGATGAGCGCAGTCCCACCCAGCTGGACAATGGAGGAGAGGCGTTGGAGGAGGAAGGTGTGGTCAACCATGTCAAAGGCTGCAGACAGGTCAAGAAGGATGAGGAGGGAGAGTTTACCATCATCACAGACACATAGGGTTTCCGTTGAACTTCTGGAGAATTGAGAGCTTGTTGGGCCTGGAGGAAACACTCCTGCTCCTCCTGGCCCACAAGCAGTGCAGTAAAGGCTGATCTGGGCCTTCTCACCTCCTCTTACGTGGCAAGAATCACGAGCCCCGGGAATCCCGGCCCCCAGGAGTTAAAAATAAAAATGCTATTAGAATGGAGGCCCACAGCACCCTTAAAAGCTTTCACTGACCGACCCGCTTCCTGAGAGCGGATTGGTTGCTGGACCCCCACCCTAAAGCACAGAGCAAACAGAGTGAGTTGCGAACAGAGTGGGAATTTGAGAACTTGGTGAGAGGGAATTAGGTATAGAGGGGGAAGGTCAGTGAACAGAGAGGAAGAGCTCTGAGAGCAGCAGAGGTGGGAGCGGGGACCAGAGCGGCAGAGGCAAGTAAATAAAAGTTGGGGATCGAAGGCCTAAACTCACTTGGAACAGCAAAGGCAGTAAATCTTCAGGATGAATTTGGTGGGGTCGAAAAAAATCAAGGAGTGACTCCACAGGATAGCAGGTAGGTGATTGGCTGGCAGAACACCCGAGAGTAGAGCGAGAGCGGGAGGCAGTGTGGTGGTGGGAGAGGCCTGAGAGAAGAGCGAGAGCGGGAGGCAGTGCGGTGGTGGGAGAGGCCTGAGAGAAGAGCGAGAGCGGGAGGCAGTGTGGTGGTGGGAGAGGCCTGAGAGTAGAGCGAGAGCGGGAGGCAGTGCGGTGGTGGGAGAGGCCCGAGAGCGGAGCGAGAGCGGGAGGCAGTGCGGTGGTGGGAGAGGCCTGAGAGAAGAGCGAGAGCGGGAGGCAGTGTGGTGGTGGGAGAGGCCCGAGAGCGGGAGGCAGTGCGGTGGTGGGAGAGGCCTGAGAGAAGAGCGAGAGCGGGAGGCAGTGCGGTGGTGGGAGAGGCCCGAGAGCGGGAGGCAGTGTGGTGGTGGGAGAGGCCTGAGAGTAGAGTGAGAGCGGGAGGCAGTGTGGTGGTGGGAAAGGCCCGAGAGTAGAGCGAGAGTGGGAGGCAGTGTGGCGGTGGGAGAGGCCTGAGAGAAGAGCGAGAGTGGGAGGCAGTGTGGTGGTGGGAAAGGCCCGAGAGTAGAGCGAGAGTGGGAGGCAGTGTGGTGGTGGGAGAGGCCCGAGAGTAGAGTGAGAGCGGGAGGCAGTGTGGTGGTGGGAGAGGCCCGAGAGCGGGAGGCAGTGTGGTGGTGGGAGAGGCCCGAGAGCGGGAGGCAGTGTGGCGGTGGTGGGAGAGGCCTGAGAGTAGAGCGAGAGCGGGAGGCAGTGTGGCGGTGGGAGAGGGAGTAGAGCGAGAGTGGGAGGCAGTGTGGTGGTGGGAGAGGCCCGAGAGCGGGAGGCAGTGTGGTGGTGGGAGAGGCCCGAGAGCGGGAGGCAGTGCGGTGGTGGGAGAGGCCTGAGAGAAGAGCGAGAGCGGGAGGCAGTGCGGTGGTGGGAGAGGCCCGAGAGCGGGAGGCAGTGTGGTGGTGGGAGAGGCCTGAGAGTAGAGTGAGAGCGGGAGGCAGTGTGGCGGTGGGAGAGGCCCGAGAGTAGAGCGAGAGTGGGAGGCAGTGCGGTGGTGGGAGAGGCCCGAGAGCGGGAGGCAGTGTGGCGGTGGGAGAGGCCCGAGAGTAGAGTGAGAGCGGGAGGCAGTGTGGCGGTGGGAAAGGCCCGAGAGTAGAGCGAGAGTGGGAGGCAGTGTGGCGGTGGGAGAGGCCCGAGAGTAGAGTGAGAGCGGGAGGCAGTGTGGCGGTGGGAGAGGCCCGAGAGTAGAGCGAGAGTGGGAGGCAGTGCGGTGGTGGGAGAGGCCCGAGAGCGGGAGGCAGTGTGGCGGTGGGAGAGGCCCGAGAGTAGAGTGAGAGCGGGAGGCAGTGTGGCGGTGGGAGAGGCCCGAGAGTAGAGTGAAAGTGGGAGGCAGTGCGGCGGTGGGAGAGGCCCGAGAGTAGAGCGAGAGCGGGAGGCAGTGCGGCGGTGGGAGAGGCCCGAGAGTAGAGTGAAAGTGGGAGGCAGTGCGGCGGTGGGAGAGGCCCGAGAGCAGAGTGAGAGTGGGAGGCAGTGTGGCGGTGGGAGAGGCCCGAGAGTAGAGCGAGAGTGGGAGGCAGTGCGGTGGTGGGAGAGGCCCGAGAGCGGGAGGCAGTGTGGCGGTGGGAGAGGCCCGAGAGTAGAGTGAGAGCGGGAGGCAGTGTGGCGGTGGGAGAGGCCCGAGAGTAGAGTGAGAGTGGGAGGCAGTGTGGCGGTGGGAGAGGCCCGAGAGCAGAGTGAGAGTGGGAGGCAGTGTGGTGGTGGGAGAGGCCCGAGAGTAGAGTGAAAGTGGGAGGCAGTGCGGCGGTGGGAGAGGCCCGAGAGTAGAGTGAAAGTGGGAGGCAGTGCGGCGGTGGGAGAGGCCCGAGAGTAGAGCGAGAGTGGGAGGCAGTGTGGCGGTGGGAGAGGCCCGAGAGTAGAGCGAGAGCGGGAGGCAGTGTGGCGGTGGGAGAGGCCCGAGAGCAGAGCGAGAGTGGGAGGCAGTGTGGCGGTGGGAGAGGCCCGAGAGTAGAGCGAGAGTGGGAGGCAGTGTGGCGGTGGGAGAGGCCCGAGAGTAGAGCGAGAGTGGGAGGCAGTGTGGCGGTGGGAGAGGCCCGAGAGTAGAGCGAGAGTGGGAGGCAGTGTGGCGGTGGGAGAGGCCCGAGAGTAGAGTGAGAGTGGGAGGCAGTGTGGCGGTGAGAGAGGCCCGAGAGTAGAGTGAGAGTGGGAGGCAGTGTGGCGGTGGGAGAGGCCCGAGAGTAGAGCGAGAGTGGGAGGCAGTGTGGCGGTGGGAGAGGCCCGAGAGTAGAGTGAGAGTGGGAGGCAGTATGGCGGTGGGAGAGGCCCGAGAGTAGAGCGAGAGTGGGAGGCAGTGCGGCTTTTACACGGTTGGAGTCAACTCACCACAGGCAGAAATTGAAAGAGGGACGTCACAGGACAGCAGGTAGGTGATTGGTTGGTGAGTATTACTGTTTCTTCTTCTCTCTGTTCGGGCAGGGGTTTAACTAAGAGCTTAAATCAATAACTTAAAGTATAATAAATTAATTAGTTAATAAAACTAACAATAGCGAGAGATTAAAAACTGTAAGTAAATAAATAAATTCTGGTTCGACAAGCGATGGCAGGGCATGTGGTGTCGTAACTGCAGCTTGTGGGAATTGGTGGAGACCAGCGAGATCCTGAGCAACCACATCTGGAGTAAGTGTCTGCAATTTGAGGAACTTCGGCTCAGAGTTGTTGAGCTGGAGTCCGAGCTGGGACATTGCGACACATCAGGGAGCGGGAGTGTTCTCGGGACACTTTGGTCCAGGAGGTAATAGTTAGTACGTGAGGTAGTAGTTTAGATTTTGGTCAGTGGTCAGGGACAGGAGGATGTGACTGTGAGTCAGGCAGGTATGGGGACCCAGGATGCAGTGATGGAGGAGCCTCAGCCTTTGACCTTGTCCAACAGGTACGAGGTACTTGCTACCTGTGTGGATGAGAACAAGGGCTGCAAGGAGGATGGGCAAACTGACCATGGCACCGTGGTACAGGAGGCCATTCAAGTGGAGGGAGTAAAAAGGAATGTGGTAGTGGTAGGGGACATTATGGTCAGGGGGATAGATACTGTTGTCTGCAGCCGCGACCGAGAGTCCCAAAGGCTGTGTTGCCTGCCTGGTGCCAGGGTTAAGGACATCTCCTCGCAGCTGGAAAAGAACTTGGAGCATGAGGGAGAGGATCCAGTTGTCGTGGTCCTACTGGATGGGGTGAGGAGGAGGGGGAGGACACAGATCTCCCCCCCGGCGGACGGGAGGCAGTGACCTGCCTCTGCCACCACTAAGGCCTGGATCAAGGTGGCAGAGGAGGTCACCTGCACCACCAACGTATCACGCACCTGCACACAGTGCAGGAGGCGCTTCAATGACCTAAGTAGGTCAGCCGAAGTGAGTACTCTTACTCATTCCCCGACACTCCGTCTGCCACATCATCGCCCCCACCCTACATCTCGTTCTGCACTGCCAACACTACTCTATCACATCACTCCTCACACCCCCACAAAGCTCATCCTCATCTTACCTGCACTTACTTACCTCGTCAGTGCTCATCCCACCACTACCACTCAACCCAATCCTCATACAATCTCATGGCTCTATCTCATACTCACCCTCTGATGCATCTCTTTCACGGTCAGCCTCACGCAACCTGCCACTACCTGTGCTGCAGCCACAGGGCATGCATCACATATGTGCAGTAGGAAGGGGAACGCAAACGTATTGTGAGCATGAAGGGGATGCACAAGGGTGTTTGAGGGTTTGTCATGGTTTTTACTTATATTCGATTTCTGATCAACTCACATTACATTGTCACCACTACTGCCACGTCTTGGCCATTCTTGACTGGCTTGTGCAATAATGCCCTTTCATGAGGTTCTCCATTAACACCCTTGATGCCACCCATTGGGTCACCCTACAGTGGGTGTCTGTGTAGTTGCACGACTACTTTGTGCAGGTGCCTGTTGCGCAGCACTGTGCTGTGTAGCTCCATGTGGCGGAGGTGGACGGCATGCCTGGTGAGGCTGGTGATGTTGCTCGTCCTCCAATCGAGTGATGAATGCAGCAATGGAACCCTCCCCCCGCCCCCCCCCCCATCCTGACAGTGTAAGTGTGAGGGGTCCGCAAAGTAGGTAAATGTGCTTGGACGGCAGAGTTTAGGGTATGATTTAATAATTTGGAGTGTGGAGACAACGGTGTGGCAGGCAAAACTTTGTCTGAGGTGACAGAGAGTCCTGCTGCAATGAATGAGGGTTTACCCCGCACCTGTTAAATGGACCTTTGCAGCTGCCACTGGCTGCTGGCTGCAACACGTCTGTTTGAACAGGGAGTGTTTGCCCCATCGTGGGAAACACGTTCTGGGTAGCCCAAAATCCGAATTCTCCTAAAATCTCCAACTAATGAGATCTGTAAATGACCTCAAGTACCCAGATAATGATCTTAAGTGGGATCCCGCCGGCTTTGATTGCCAGTGGGAGTCCCGCATGCGGGGGCTGCGCGCGCACCGATTCGCGTCATTGGCGAACCCAGAAGTGGACGGGTTGGAGCTGGGCTCCGGACCCACTCCGGAAATCCCCAACTTTACGAGCCCCCCCGCCACGAACGCACCTGCTCGGCCATCCGAAAATTGGCCCCAAAGAGTCTGCAAAGAGACTAGACAGGTTAAGTGAGTAGGCAAGAAGGTGGCAGATGGAGTATAATGCGGGGAAATGTGAGGTTATTCATTTTGGTAGGAAGAATAGAAAATCAAAATATTTTTTAAATGGTGAGAAACTATTAAATGTTGGTGTCCAGAGCGCCTTGGGTGTCCTGGTACAAGAAAAAGTTAGCATGTAGGTACAGCAAGCAATTAGGAAGGCAAATGGCATGCTGGCCTTTATTACAAGGGGGTTGGAATACAAGAGGGGATCTCATTGAAACATATAAAATTCTGATAGGGCGAGACAGACTGGATGCAGGGTGGATGTTTCCCCTGGCTGGGGGGTCCAGAATGAGGGTCACAGTCTCAGGATACGGGGTAGGATATTTAGGACTGAGATGAGGAGAAATTTCTTCACTCAGAGGGTGGTGAACCTGTGGAATTCTCTACCGCAGAAGGCTGTGGAGGCCAAGTCACTGAATATATTTAAGGAGGAGCTAAATAGATTTCTAGACACAAAAGGCATCAAGGGGTATGGGGAGAGAGCAGGAATATGGTATTGATTTAGAGGATCAGCCATGATCATATTGAATGGTGGAGCAGGCTTGAAGGGCCGAATGGCCTACTCCTGCTCCTAGTTTCTATGTAAGAGTAAGGAAGTATTACAACAATTGTACAGGGCGTTGGTGAGACCTCACCTGGAGTACTAAGTACAGTTTTGGTCTTCTTATCTAAGGAAGGATACACTTGCCTTAGAGGTGGTGCAACGAAGGTTCACGAAATTAATTCCTAGGATGAGAGGGTTGTCCTATGAGGAGAGGTTGAGTAGAATGGGCCTATTCTGTCTTTAGAGGAATGAGAGGTGATCTCATTGAAACATATAAGATTCTGAGAGGGCTTGACAGGGTAGATGCTGAGAGATTGTTTCCCCTGGCTGGAGAATCTAGAACTAGGGGACATAGTTGCAGGATAACGGGTCGGACATTTAAAACTGAGATGAGGAGGAATTTCTTCACTCAGAGGGTTGTGAATCTTTGGAACTCTCTACTCCAGAGGGCTGTGGATGCTGAGTCATTGAGTATATTCAAGGCTGAGATAGACAGACTTTTGGACTCTAAGGGAATCAAGGGATATGGGGATCGGACAGGAAAGTGGAGTTGAAGTTGAACATCAGCCATGATCTTATTGAATTGGCACAGCAGGCTCGAGGGGCCATATGGCCTATTCCTGCTCCTATTTCTTATGTTCTTATGTTACCCACCTCCGTTAAAACCAGAAGTGGGCGAGCTGGGGTCGGGTTTTACAATTTTAAAATTTTTCCCTTCCCACCCGCCCCCAACCTACCAGTTTGTGGGGTTAAAATTTACCCCAGGGAGTCAACCCC
This sequence comes from Heptranchias perlo, assembly GCF_035084215.1. NCBI lineage: Eukaryota > Metazoa > Chordata > Chondrichthyes > Hexanchiformes > Hexanchidae > Heptranchias > Heptranchias perlo. Next base: position 2,206,620 of record NC_090362.1, read on the forward strand.
AAGTGTAATCTTAAACTCCTCTACTGGTGGTAGGGTGTAATTACAGTGCGACATGTTTACACAAGTGAGAGAGCAATTTATATTGCACAGGACAAGTACACAAATGCAAGACTTTTAATACATTAAAAATCTTACATATGCTGCACATTTCATGTCCATAAACACACTTATTGTCCATGAGCTATCCCCAGCAAAATCTTTAGTCTCTCCCATCCTGTTCATTCCCCCTGGTGCTGCCCCCATCTTCACTCTCTCATGTCCAAGGGGTACAGACTTGAATATATCTGGTGCATAACTGACTCAGCCATTTATCCCCAGATCTGGCTGTATCATATCGCGTAAGTTGCTCACGCCTCTTAAAGGCAGCCTGCATCTCTTAAAGGCAGCCTGCACTACTTAGTTGCAAAAAATAAGATACGGGTCCACATGAAGTCTGAACGGAGATCACACGTCACTCACGTAAAACACAGATGCAGGTCCCATCCTTATGTTTACAAACTCTTGAGTTATTTTAAATTATTGAATAAAGGTTGCGCACTACTAAATCCCACATCCTCCAATCTGCATGCTAGACCTCACTAATCTGAGTTTGTACCAGGCCTGCAAGAGTGCATGCACCAAGGTTCTCTGTTGATGCACTAGAGACCTTGGTGCAAGAAGTGGACAGAAGGAGCAGCATCCTATATCTGCATGGGGGCAAGAGGCCCTCCAAACATATACTCCCGAAGTAGTAGAGGACGAAGTCAATGCCAGGCACGTAGCACAATGAACATGGATGCAGTGCAGGAAGAAGTTCAATGCTTTGACACAAGTGTCAAGGTGAGTGAGGTCAACTGTCAAGTGGCGTCTCCTACCAACTGCACCACTAGCTGCATCCACTGCTCCACACACTACACCCCCCATCACCCACATACCAACAAACTCTTTCCATCAGTACTCAACAGATGCTTCCTCTCACCCTCTCACAACATTACCACTGTTGCAAGCTGCATACCCACAAGTCACAGGTCACACATACTGGCAACTATTCAACCATGACAGGCATGTCACCCAAACATCCTGCAGGACACTCACTGACACACATCCTGCTTTCTTGCAGGAGAAGGTGGTGCATAACAGGAGGCAACAAGAGGCAGTGGCTCCATGGAGCATGAACCTGCTGTCCTCTCTCAGGATGACAGCATTCCTGTCCCAACCCTGCCATTCCGCCAGTGCCCTTGCTGTTGCCTGTCAGCTAGCCAGCCCGCTCCCTGTAGAGTATTGAAATTTTATTACAGGAACACAGGAAGACAGGAACAGGAGTTGCCATTTAGCCCCTCGAGCCCGTTCCACCATTCACTGAGATCATGGTTGATCCGTGACCAAACTCCATATACCCACCTTAGCCCCATATCCCTTAATACCTTTGGTTAACAAAAGTCCATCAATCTTAGATTTAAAATTAACAATTGAGCTAGCATCTATTTGTGGAAGAGAGTTCCAAACTTCTACCATCCTTTGCGTGTGGAAGCATTTGCTAACTTCACTCTTAGCCTAAAAATTACAGCTATGTCCCCTAGTCCTAGTATTCAAATATAACAGACCTCCAAAAACAGGTACAAATGCATCAGTGGTCAGAAGCAATAATCCACCAACTAACCTGTAACTCCTGCATGGTCCTTTAAATAGTGGGGGGGGGGGGGGTCCTCCATACCGTTTACGACCTGTTCAGCTGTGCGAGATTAAGTTGGAGCACTGAGTTCCAAAATCGTATCTGTCCCTTTAAATCAGCGTTGCACACTGGTCTAACACATATTCTCCCTACTTTACATGCTGCTGGCGTTCGTTATCTGCGCTGCGCAAAAGCCTTTACCAAGATGGCATCCAGCGCACGTGGACGCGCATTCCGGATGCCATTTTGGGTCCTTAGGAGGCCATGTAGCATGACGGGCTCTACGCAGCCCAATTTAGAGCCCCAAGCCTTTGCAAACTGTTGTACACGTGAACCAGTGCATAGTTTTCAGCAGTACTGTAAAACCAACTTTGCTAACTTCACTCAGTATCTGTTTGACAAAGACCTGGAGAATTCGGTTTAAGAAAATAAAATAAATATATACAGGAATGAGCGGAATTGTGAACGTTTAATTTTTGCAGTGTCATTCAGTGTCATGCTGCATTCCTGTCGAGGTTTGAGAACTTTATCTTGTAGTGTTTCTAACTTCCCCATTGAGAGCATTTTCTGTGTTTTCTACAGGAAGTCATTAATTACTAAGTTAATTTTCCCTCTCAAGTGGATTATGTCAGGGCTACTTCCAGTTCCAATGAGCTTGCAAATGAAAGCTATCCCAGTCAGGGAAAGATGCATTCTGTTGGTCTGTGGGAGCATGTGGGAACCATAACGATTGTTTAGTGTTTTCAAAAGTTTACGTGTTTGTTGAAACTGCTTTAACTTGCTTTTTGGTGCACTGTATTGTTCAAACACATAAAAGAAGGGGAACCCATCCCAGCGTATCACTGACTAACTGATTTTTGTGCCCAAGATATATTATGTATCAATGATGAACAATTTAAGAGAATTCAATTGATAGGTCACTGCTCAGGAATAGTTTAGATATCCCAATGACCTAGTGTATCCTGCCGTACATCATGCTTATTGTAGTTGAATTAGAAAAATTAAACAGTTAACAAGTGGGGTGGGGTCCTTGCACGTTCTTCAGGACTGTCCTATAGAACCGCCTCCTTTTGGGAGAGGCTGTTGGAGCTGGTCTTACAGGAGGCCATCATAGAGTTATACCTTTATAGAGATTGGTCACCAAGTCAAGGATTCTCCACCAGGAAACTAAGCAATGTACGGAATTGCTGGTGAGCAATACTGGAGTGTGCGGTGATAGACTTGATGAGTTTTAGGGTTGAGTAAATGAGTTTATTCAAACATGCTTGATGCTTGAACATAAGAATATAAGAAGTAGGAAGCAGGAGTAGGCCATACGGCCCCTTGACCCTGCTCCGCCATTCAATAAGATCAAGGCTGATCTTTGACCTCAACTCCTCTTTTCCGCCAATCCCCATATCCTTTGATTCCCCTAGAGTCCAAAAATCTATTGATCTCAGTCTTGAATATACTCAATGACTCAGCATCCACAGCCCTCTGGGGTAGAGAATTCCAAAGATTCACAACCCCATGAGTGAATAAATTCCTCCTCATCTCAGTCTTAAATGTCCGACCCCTTATCCTGTGACTATGCCCCCTAGTTCTAGACTCTCCAGCCAGGGGAAACAACCTCTCAGCACCTATCCTGTCAAGCCCCCTCAGAATCTTATATGTTTCAATGAGATCACCTCTCATTCCTCTAAACTCCAAAGAGTATAGGCCCATTCTACTCAATCTCTCCTCATAGGACAACTCTCTCAACCCAGGAATCAATCTAGTATATCTTGAACAATCTAGTACAATTTTGAACAGTACATAAATTAACAAACACAAAACTACTGTGTGCTTAAATACAGATAGAAAAAGATGCACTAATTAGAAGATTCCCAATGCACATCTCTAATGATTCAAATTATCGATTGATAATTCAGTCATTTTGGACCAAAAAATTGAATTATTCACTAATCTGAATTGAGCGAAGTAAGTAACATAAGAAACCAGGAACTTTGAATGATCAGATTGAATTGATGCATGTAAAATATTGCTTCAAGCAGTGCATTTGATCATAGAATGTTACAGCATGGAAAGAGGCCAGACTATCAAGTCTGTGTCAGTGTTTTTCTTCATGAGCCACCAAGACTAATCCTATTCTTCTTGCTCCCCATGCCTTTAATAGTCCTCATTTTGAAGTAACTCTCTAATTCCCTTATTAAAGAATTGATGGGGTCTGCTTCAACAACAGTGTAGAAGAAAGTACCACACGCGAACCACTCAATGTGTCAATTACAATTATCGAATCTCCCCTTAAGTATTTTAATGGTTGTTTTAAACTTGTGCCCTCTTGACCACGTCACTAACCAGGTGACATAATGATCACCATTTATCTTACCATGATCCTTCATAATCTTGAAGTCATCCATCAGTCAACACTTAACCTTCTCAGTTTTTGCATACTGACCAACATTTATCCCTCAACCAACATTATTAAAATAAATTATCTGGTCATTTATCACATTGTTGTTTGTGGGATCTTGCTGTGCGCAATTTGGCTGCCACGTTTCCATACATTACAACAGTGACTACACTTCGAGAGAACATCATTGGCTGTGAAATACGATATAAATGCCCATTCTTTCTCACTTTCTTTTAAGCCACTTGCTATCAACGATGCCACATTTCCTTTAATACCGCGTGCCTTCATTTACCTCCGATGTGGCACCTTATCAAATGCCTTTTGAAAATCCATATACACAACAGCCACAGGATTTTTAAAATCAGTGCACTGTGTTACTTGCTCAAAGACCCCGCGTAGTCTGTAGAAAGGTCTGGGTTTGGCCTACCTTACAGCCTTCACAAGTAATGACACCATAATGGATTCCTGATGATTTATCTCCACAGATCTTGCACGGAATAATTTCAATTTGAGCTGAAACAGAAGAAAATAAATGTTTAATCACATTTTACCTTCATGCCCAGTAAAGCATTCCCAAAGCAGCCCCTTTTACAGAACAAATTAATGATCTGCTAAACATTACACCATATTATAAATTCATTGTGAAGCAGCATTGGTCTCCGAAGACCATAGACTAAAATTAAATGCTCTCGCTTTCAGTATTTCAGAATTTACCATTCAAGGTGATTGTTTCCGCCTTAATACAGAACACCCTGACCAACCATGCATGTCCCATTCTGTTAGGTGATTTCCAGTTTTTAATTACATTAGACTGAAATTTAGCAACAAAATAATCCTGTCAGATCGCTACCAGACGCTTAAAGAAGATGTGTGAGGGGCCAGCATTGAGGGCTAGTCAGGACAGTTCTTATAAATATAACGAAAAGCCCCATTTATCATTCAGAGGAATAGAATGAGCACTGCGTATGGTTGTATACATGTGTGTACATGCATTTGGGGTGATTAACTCAGTTTCTACAGCAATGACAGCAGGGGCTGTCTGCTGTGACCAGCAATGTAGGGATGTGACTCTCAGAGAGAGTTATTTAAATAGATGTGTAGGATTTGTTCCTGACAGCAATACCACCAGACATTAGGCCTGGACTTTCCCCTGCATTCACGCGCAGAGACAACCATAATCTGGCCGCAAACCAATCACGAGGATTAAAAGATCACGGAATTTTGGGCATAAGTGAGTTGCCTGAGTCTTCTCAATCTTTTAGGTCTGCCCATCAAACCCTCCATCCAAACGAATCTCCGCCCACAAAACTGGCCAAGCCCCCAACTCCCGAACCTGAGGATCCTCCAATTGCACTTGTGCAGAGGGTCTCAACAATGCGAGCAGATTTTCAGGTGCAGCAGGTACGTGCGTATCCGTCCAGCTGACACGGACATGACTTTAACCACTTGTTCTGCGAGTCACTTCATGCGAGCCACTGCTCTGTGGGGAAGAAATTCATCCAAACTATAGTTTTACTTCAAACTTGTTACATTTGTCTTTGTGTCCTCCAGTTATGCACCAGCGTAGTAAGTTAACTAACCTACATATATTATTTCTGACTCCCAGTATTTTAAAGATCTGCATCACGTACCAATCTCACAACCAAGCACCTAAACTAAAATTTAACTTAAAATAAATAGAAAGAATTTCCAATCAAAGCGTGGTTAATTCTATGCACCCTTCCAACAGCCCACTGCTTGGGGACGATAGTGTCAGTCACACAGTGAGATTCGACAGGGGCCACTGAACGTCCAGACTGCTTCACCTTCACCGACTCATTTACAAAAAGACAATGTCGCTACAAACACTCTGTCCCTGGAAACAAGGTGCCTGAGACATTGCTCCTCAGTGAAGATCAGGTAGGAGGAGTGCTCTTGAAGACTCGCTGTGGGTATGGTCTCCAGTGCAGTGCCTCCCTCCTCCTCCTCTCTCTCCTGCAAACTGCTTCTGCTCTCTCCAGTCTTCCTTGCTGTTCCCCCTCCTCCTCCAGCCCCAAAGGCAGTCCTACCAGGCTACCCATGACTGAAATCAAACTGTTTTGAAGGCAGCCAAAAACAGAGCAACACCAGCAAAATCTTCTCAGAAGTCAGAATTAAGATTTCCAAGTCAGAAAAGAGGCCAAAAAACGCCCAGATATTAACAAAAACATCAACTTACATTTATATAGCACCTTTAACGTAGTAAAACATCACAAGGCGCTTCACAGGAGCGATTATCAAACAAAATTTAACACCGAGCCACATAAAGAGATATTAGTACAGGAGAGGTAGGTTTTAAGGAGCATCTTAAAGGAGGAGAGAGAGGTAGAGAGGTGAAGAGGTTTAGGGAGGGAATTCCAGAGCTCAGGGCCGCCAATGGTGGCGCTTTGGACACGTATGGAGCAGCCCGATACAAAATGGCACATGGTACACTTCCGGTGTAAAATGAGCGCACGTGCTGCCCGCCATATTGGACACAGGCACCTCTATCGCACCTGAAAACGAGCGCAGCGCCAAATGAATTTCTAGGCCTCTCGCTCGCTCTCTTTATGCTGTTTTTGCTGCAGTTACAAGGAGACAGCAAGAGGTGGCAGTGTGGCTCTAAACATTGCTGCACCATTGCCGTTGTCGCCGTTGTTGCCAGGAGACTCCCAGGGGACGGTTGTAAACCTAACCCTTTGGCTGAAGTCCAGCAGAAATGTGCTCTGGGCAAGTGTAAGTACAAGTCATTAGTTCAGGCTGTGGCTTTCATGACATTTCCAAGACATAAATGAATATCATATTATGATACGATACCTATGTTTTGTTTTGTAATATTCTGGGATAGAACACCTGAGGGGAGTCGATATTTCACAGATTTAACCCAGGTGGTTGTTGGAAGCCAGTCTTGGAGAAACCGCACTGATGTACGAAAGGAGGTCCACACAGGCCCAATGCAACCCAGGATCAGTGAGAGTTCCTTCTGTGATTGAATTGCTGCACACAAGGCAAGGAGTTCAGGGAAAGAGGGTGTTTGGGACAGAGTCCAGCAGCTGGAACTGTGTGCCCGAGCTTTGTTGCTGCTATTCCCTCCAGTGTGGCCTGTACTGTTCGTTACCAACAATGTATCTGGCTAACACTTTCTAATCGACAACAGGATGTAAGATTGCATTTTCCCTTTCCAGGTCCAGGCTGACCTGATGTGCTTTTGTAGAGTTTGGGATTTTGATTGCTGCCTGTCTCCGATTGACCTGGTGGGTGGGGGGGGCGGGGGGGGGGGGAGAGAGATGAAATGGCCAATCAGATCAAGGGTTCTAGCAAAACTAACCAGATGCACAAATTTTCAGTTACAAAAATGGAATAATTTTCCCTCACTATCCTTACAATTTTTATGATTTCCGAAACTTTTTAAAGTTCCTACAAAAGGTGAACCTAGAATTTGTGTCACCTCTCCCATCTTTTTATCATTGTAATTTATGCAAATAGGCAGTTCTCACTGTAAATAATTGCCAGGCGCCTGTCACACGAGGTTCAAATGTCTTCATCCCACCCAGCCAAGCAGAGCATTCGTCACACGCAGTTTCCAACCATTCGACAGAGATCTCATGTTTGTGCCTATGCCCTGCTGTAAGTTCCATTACATGGGCTGTTACACTGTCACATTGTAAACACACTCATTCTGCATGGGTAACACTTCCTGGAAATGGGCTGCTTGCATGTCAGCCGTGGCTCAGTGGTAGCACTCTTGCCTGTGAGACAGAAGGTTGTGGGTTCAAGTCCTACTCCAGAGACTTGAGCACATAATCCAGGCTGACACTCTAGTGCTGTCTTTCAGATGAGATGTTAAACCAAGGCCCTATCTGCCCTCTTAGGTGGGCATAAAAGATTCCATGGCACTATCTTGAAGAAGAGCAGGTGAGTTCTCCCTGGTGTCCTGGCTAATATATATCCCTCAACTAACATCACTGAAACATTCTGAGGTTGTGAAAGACACTGTATAAATGCAAGTCTTTCTCTTTCTATTGCTGAATATCCTGACTTTCAATGAAATGCCCAAGTGTCAGCTTGGATCAGTTGGTAACACTCCGTCCTCCGAATCAAAATATGCAAGCAAGCTCTTTCTTGCAAGTAAGTGTAATTTGTTGTAAATTGTCCTGACACAGCATGGGTAGGAAATGAGCACAGTGTATTTGGAGTACCTCACTGTGATAGTCTTAAGGTTTGGGACACAACCAGGGATAGTAAGTTGGGGAGAATCAAAGAATCATACAGCACAGAAGGAGACCATTCGGCCCATCGTGCCTGTGCCAGCTCTTTGAAAGAGCAATCCAGTTAGTCCCTGTCCCCTGCTCTTTCCCCTGTAGCCCTGCAAATTTTTCCTTTTCAAGTATTTATCCAATTCCATTTTGAAAGTTATTATTGAATCTGCTTCCACCACCCTTTCAGGCAGCGCATTCCAGATCATAACAACTCGCTGCGTAAAAAAAAGTCTCCTCATCTCCCTCCTGGTTCATTTACCAATTCTCTTAAATCTGTGTCCTCTGGTTACCGACATCCATGCCAGTGGAAACAGTTTCTACTTATTTACTATCAAAACCCTTCCTAATTTAAAAATTGAAGCAGTTTGAGAGTTCTGATTGTCTTGAGCCAGGAGGATGGGGCCCTTGTTTAGGTCCAGGTGGCTTTTAAGCAGAACAACTTGGTGGGGGATCTGAGTGAGCTGTACTTTCTGGGCGTTTCAGTTGTACACTACCTCAGAGACTGTTGATGCTGCACACTTTATTTGGTGTATTCTCTAGCAGTTTGGAGCAGATCTTGTAGATACGCAAACCAGTGGAGTAGGCAGGATATTTATTTGGGGTGGGGTGGGGGGTGTCTGGAGATGAGTTTGCCAGACCAATCAAAACTAGGCCGAAAGGTCTCTTTTTCAAATAGGAGTTTCCCAATAAGTTTCAAATAGAAATATTATTACTTCCCTTAATCTCACAGTCCAAATAATGTAAATGAAAAGAAAGAAAAGTCTTGTCAGATAAAACTCTAAAGCATGAAGTCCAAGTGCTTGTTAAGTATCATTGATCTATTGCTACCATTCACTGCAATATCTCAATGAACATTTAGAAGCGAAAGCCCAACTAATCGGTTTTCACCGGTCCAATTACAGAACTGACCAGCTCTGGAAGAACATCCGTTGTTTCCGTCTTTCTTTCAAGTGATCTAAGGCGGAGTGGTCCAATAAAAAACATAGAAATTCTAGGGGTGTTTCAATACCCTGAACACCCCTCCCCGCCCCAGTTGCTGAAACCCCCCTCCCCCACACCCATGGAATTGTGACGTGTCTCTGGGGCCCAGAATGCAGCTTCTGATGATACACCTGAGTGTATTCCCTGTCTACCAAACTTACATTCTGTTTTCACATTTTGGTCACAGTATTGTGTCAACCTTTCCAATTACAATTCCTATGTCCACATCTATAATGGAAACTGCCTATGTAAACATGTCATGCCTATGTAAACAGGTCATGCTGTAATTACAACCTGCTGCCAGTGATGGCGCTGTAGCACCTCCATTTTGCATCTGCCAGGTGCTCAGCCTGTACTGCACAGAAACCCCTAGGCTCCAACCAGTTCTAATTCTCTGCTTCCCAAATTGCCATAACCTTTTGCTATCAAATTAAATAATAATATAAAGTCCAAGTCTTATATAAAATAAGTACAAAATGTATGATTTTAAAATGGGGACTTAATTTCAACTGTGTGCTCTGGTCCAATCACCCCCCCACGCCCCCCCCCCCCCACTCTCTAAGCCCTTTCTCGTCCCGTGAATTCTACACTTGCTCTTGACTCCCCATGTGCAGTGTCACGGTAGATCGACTAGTGTCTGGAATATTATTTACAGGAGGAGGCCATTCAGCCCCTGGAGCCTGTTCCACCATTCAATTAGATCATGGCTGTTCTGCATCTTAACTCCATTTACCTGCCTTGGTTCCGTAATACCCTTGGCTAACAAAAATCTTTCAATCTCAGTTTTGAAATTTTCAATTGACCGCCAGCCTCAATAGCTTTTTAGGCGAGAGAGTTCCAGATTTCCACTCCCCTTTGTGTGAAGATGTGATACAAGTAGTTTTGTTTGTCCTTGCCTCCACAATATTGTAAAATATATGTTTTATTCGCCCTGTCTCTTTCAGTCGATTTGCTCTATTTGCTTGAAATACAAGACCTCAGTTCACTCTCCGCTCAGGCCTCCCCACCAGCTTAGTGCAACTTTGCATGAGTTATAGTGTGAACTGAAATCGTGACGCACTGAAGGATATGGGCCACTGACTAGGAAGAGTGGGAAATGATTGAGGAGTAGGGTCACAGCAGTGGTCGGGCAAGCAGTGTGGGATGGAGAGGGTCCCAATGTTTGGTAACATGATCCATTTCCAAAAAGGCCACGTAAAGAAACTGGCCTGGTGGGGTCCCATTTCTGCCAGGAATTGGTTTTGCTACCCCAGCACATCTGATTCACATGAAGCAGCACGACATGGGGGAACGGAGGCAGGATAGCAGGAATTCTGCCAGACCTGGTTTTCACAGTGACATCTGCACCGAAGGGGAGTGATTTTGTTTCCAACAAAATCACGATGCATGGCAAACATGGCACAGACCCCACAGATCTGGGCACCACCCCAATTTCTGCCCCAAATACACTGCTACTATATCGCAATAGGATTTCGGAACCTATCTGCGAGGTAGGTTTACAACAACTTGCATTTATACAGCGCCTTTAACATAGTAAAACATCCCAAGGCACCTCACAGGAGTGATTATCAAACAAAATTTGATACCGAGCCACATAGAGAGATATTAGGACAGGTGACCAAAAGCCTGATCAAAGAGGAATGTTTTAAGGAGCGTCTTAAAGGAGGAGAGAGCTGGAGAGAGGCGGACAGGTTTAGTGAGGGAATTCCAGAGGTTAGGACCTAGGCAGCTGAAGGCACGGCCACCAATGGTGGAGCGATTAAAATCGAGGATGCCCAAGAGGCCAGAATTGGAGGAGTGCAGAGATTTCAGATGGTTGTAGGGCTGGAGGAGGTTACAGAGATAGGGAGGGGCGAGGCCATGGAGGGATTTGAAAACAAGAATGAGAATTTTCAAATCGAGGCATTGCCGGACTGGGAGCCAATGTAGGTCAGCGAGCACATGGGTGATGGGAGAATGGGACTTGTGAAATATGTAATTTTTTTTTTACATTTTATGATGACAGAACCTCACCAGCCCAATGGCAGAAAAAAGGCTGCAAAAGGCTGCAAAAATTTACAAGCAGGATGTGGATATTGGGGATCAATTGAAATTTTCAAGGCTGATGTCGATAGATTTTTTTTTAGGTAAGGGTGCGAAGGGATGTGGAGCAGGAGATAAAGAAAAGGAAGCTGGCAGATGAGAGGGCATCAGTGTGGAAGTTAGAGCAGCTTGAGATTGGGAGCGGATGGTGCATCTCATGAGAGAGACAAAGAAGGAATTAGATATGGCCCTATTACTGACTGTAACCCTGGAGCTGTCAAAACTTTTCATCTTCTCCGCCTAAAAGGGTTAAATTATGAGGACAGGTCGCATAGTCTAGGCTTGTATTCCCTGGAGTATAGAGGATTAAGGGGTGATCTAATTGAGGTGTTTAAGATGATTAAAGGATTTCATAGGGTAGATAGAGAGAAATTATTTCCTCTGGTGGGGGAATCAAGAATAAGGGGGGCATAACCTTAAAATTAGAGCTAGGCCGTTTAGGGATGATGTCAGGAAGCACTTCTTCACATAAAGGGGAGTGGAAATCTGAAACTCTCTCTCCGAAAAGCTGTTGAGGCTGAGGGTCAATTGAAAATTTCAAAACTGAGATTGATAAATTTTTGTTAGGTAAGGGTATTAAGGGTTACGGAACCAACATCAACAACAACTTGCATTTATACAGCACCTTTAAGGTAGCAAAATGTCTCAGGAGCGATTTAAAAAAAACAAAATTTGGCACCGAGCTACATAAGGAGGTACTAGGACAGGTTACCAAAAGCTTGGTCAAAGAGGTAGGTTTTAAGGAACATCTTAAAGAGAGGCGGAGAGGTTAAGGGAGGGAATTCCAGAGCTGAGGGCCTAGGCAGCTAAAGGCACGGCTGCCAATAGTGGAGTGATTAAAATCGGGGATGCGCAAGAGGCCAGAATTGGAGGAGCACAGAGATCTCGGAGGGTTGTAGGGCTGGAGGAAGTTACAGAGATAGGGAGGGGGGAGGTCATGGAGGAATTTGAAAACAAGAATGAGAATTTTAAAATCAAGGTGTTCCCGGACCGGGAGCCAATGTAGGTCAGCGAACACAGTGGTAATGGGTGAACGGGACTTGGTGCGAGCAGCAGAGTTTTGGATGAGCTCAAGTTTATCGAGGGTGGAAGATAGGAAGCTCGCCAGGAGAGCATTGGAATAATCCAGTCTGGAAGTAACAAAGGCATGGATGAGGGTTTCAGCAGCAGATGAGCTGAGGCAGGGGCAGAGACGAGAGATGTTACAGAGGTGGAAGTAGGCGGTCTTGGAGCGGATATGTGGTCGGCAGCTCACCTCAGGGTCAAATTGGACGGCTAGGTTGCGAACGATCTGGTTTAGCCTCAGACAGTGGCCGGGGAGAGGGAAGGAGCCGGTGGCTAGGGAACAGAGTTTGTGGCGGGGACTGAAGACAATGGCTTCGGGCTTCCTAACATTTAGTTGGAGGAAAGTTTTGCTCAGACAAGCAGTGTGACAAGTGAAACAGTGGAGGGCTCGAGAGAGGTGGTGGTGAGGTAGAGTTGGGTGTGGTCAGCGTACGTGTGGAGTAAGGTGGGAAAATAGAGTTAAGATATAGATCAGCCATGATCTAATTGAAAGGCAGAACCGGCTCAAGGGGCTAAAAGGCCTCCTCCTGTTCCTAAGTTCCTTTGCCTGGGCAGTAATCTGGCGGGGCGGATTGCCTACGATACCGAACCTGTAGCATGCAATCCACTCTGCCAGGTTACTGCCCGGGCAGTGAAGATGGAAATCTGCCCCCATATGATAGAAGGTGGAAGGGGATTGATGTGGGTATGGTTGGGACAGTTTATGCAGACTGTGAGGTTGAGCGAGGAAAGGAGGGCAGAGAAAGACAGCGCACGTCTGCTTTCTATTTTTTTAAACTTAACACAATTTCTCCCATGATTTCCACAGGGAGCAGTATTCAGTATTGGAGTGAAAGTTAACACGGGAAATGTAAGTAGCAGCTGCAGGAAGCAATGCTGTGGGGAGAATAAGTAAAGGCCCAGTAATATGGAAGGAAAGGCTGGTTCACCTGACAGGGCTCTGGCAGAATGAGGTGGTGTGTTGGTGGAGAAGGAGGCTGATCTGTGGAGCTTGTCACCGTGGAGGTGAGACCGTAATGGGTCTGATAAGATCCTGACACAGTGTCGCTGATTTCTGAGATAAGGGGCGAAGTGTACAGGAAATATAAAGGCCTTCAGAAAACCACCAAGGGAATGGTAATAGAGGGACTGTAAAAGGGCAGATATGGATTGCAAGCCATTTACTAGGTGCTGCATGTAAGAGTCCTGTTGCCATCACAATGCGAGTTCAATGCGGTGTGACAGTTTAAATTAATGTGCAGAAGTTCTACAAAGATTGCTGACATTCATATAGAGGGTGAATCAACCTGACTACTATCATAAGTGAGGAAACCACACATTGTCCTATAAAGACAGGTGTCTCTGAGGGGGCAGCTTCACATCAGTGAGATGATCTGGTTTTGCTGCCGAGCACATCCTGTGTTTGAGATGCTTTGAATGAACGGCTGTGCCCTAAATATGGGTTGGCTCAGCAGGGCACCGATATCACAGCTTATCCCGAGAATCCGAAATCCTGACTCACCCATTCATATAAACCAGCTGCCTCTGTGAAACTTTCTCAATGAGCGACATTTGGTACGACCTGACTTAGTTCTTCTCCTGGCCAAAGTTACGATCCGACAGCAGCGCTGGGGTTGGCAGTGGCGGCGGAGGTTTCTGGGAGATGACTAGGGTGCCTGTGTGGTGTAACTGTTCGACATGAGATCCTTCAGGAATTAGGTGGAACTTTCTAGAGGTGAGGACTCAAGACGTCTGGCCCCGCCGCAGCTCACTCCACCACGATTCAAATGCCACTTTTGACTCTGTTGACTGCTCCATCTTCTTCACTGTCTCTCCTCCATGGTTACTCTACATTACACCTCTCTATTTTGGTTCCATTCCAATCCACCCTAACATTACGCCTACATCTTCTCAAAGTGGTTTTTCCTCCCATTCCACCATGGCTGCCTCTGGTGTGCCTCAGGACTCTATGCTTGGTTCCCTCTTCTTGATCACCTACATGCTACTTCTCAATCACATCATCTGAAACACAGGAACAGCTTTTGCAAGTATACCTATGACACCCAACTCTACCTCTCCACTTGTACCATCGACACCCGCCTTACGATGTGACTGTCTATCTGACATTATCATGGAGAAGTTTAAATTTCCTTAACATCCATTTCAATTCCTGCCGACACATTCCTGCTCTAGGCTCCGGCTGAAGTAATGTCAGTCAAGCTGAACCAGGTGGTGTGCAGTATCAGCATCACCTGGACCCTGAGCTAACCTTTGGAGACCACATTCAGGTCACCAGGATCACATTTTTCCTCAACAGAACATTCCCTTCTTGCATTTGACCTTTCTCCAGAATGCTGCAGCCCGAGTCACCCCAGGCCCAAAGTTACCCACGTGCATCACCTCCATTCTTGACCAGCTCCACTATCTCCCTGTGCACTGAATCCAAGCTCTTCCATGTCTTCAAATCCCTCCATGGTCTCTCTCTACTTTACCAGAACAATTTTCTTAATCATATGTCCCATTTCAAACCCACTGCACCTCTATAGATCTGGATTCTGTTCCTCCCTCACATCCGGCCCCAGTTCACTATTCCTTGCTCTTGGCAACTTCAGCTCAAACCACTTCCTTTCGTTTCATTCCCTTCCTTCGAAAGTCTCCTGAAAACCTACGGGGGCTGAAACTCCAATGAGCTTGCCCTGTTGGCACTCGTGCACTAAAGCACAGCCACCCATCGAGACGGCCTCTGGCCCCTCCCGGATTACAGGGATGGGGTCGTTAGCCTGCTCTTGCCTCAACTGACACCCAGACTTTTGGTGGGGGTGGGGGGTTCATGTAGCTCTGAAGCAGCAAATGTGGCCTGGGAAGGGCCTCACAGGAACAAGATGCCCCCCAGCTCTGCAGCTCCTAAAGGAACTATCAAGTTATCCTAATAAGGTAATTAGTCCTGTCCAGGGTGCATTACCTGCTCCCTCCAGCATTCTGGTACCTTTACTAGGCCCATAATGAACCCCTGCCTGCTCTCTGCTCTCAGCTCTCAGCAGGCACGGGCTCCAATGGGCCTATCAGGAGGTGTACTGGGCAGAATTCCCTGGTGTAGCCCAGAAACTCCCCACAACGACACTCCCTTGACACGGCGTTTCCAGTGGGAGATCTGCCCAATGCCCCCTCCCCCCCACCTAAATTTCCCAACCCCCCCCTTCTCAGAGCGGAATCTTGGGTTCTACCCTAGCACCTCCCCCCATCCCAGCAACAAAATTTGAACCCCGTCCGGCACAAGGGTGGAATGTCATTCTGCAGGCTCTTTGTCCACACATTAATCTCTCCAGCCTCCTGCTCTGTCCCGTTTTTCTCCTGTAACTGTGAGACCATCACAATATAAATGCTTTGGCTGCCTTAATAGTGAAAAGCAAAGAGACACACAATGATAGGGAGATCCACAATCAGCCACATATCAACACACAATAAGTGTTGCCACTAACTGAGATATAAGACTGTCTGTGCCTGATGGTAAAAATAAGAATTACATCAACACCTGCTCACTAGCCGCTACTGTTGGGATGTAGGGTGCAAGAGGTTAGGATGGATACAATTTTTCTGGAGATAAGAATAATGTTGCACATTAATAACTCACTTCAAGGAGGAAGCAATCGATTGGTCTCATTGCTCCTATGTTGGTAGTGAGGCCTCACTGTCAGGGAACAGACGTTCTGGCCATTAATCACGTTTCCCATGCCATAGTGTCTCCCGATCCCCAAGCAGCTGAAGGCTGATGCCTCTGTCAATGGAGATGTTTTGCTGGGTACAGCTATTCTGCTGGTCTTCTTGGAGATATATATATATATGGGTGAACTACCAGAGTGATAGCTACTCCTCGGCCTCTGCGTAAAGTCCAAGGAGCCCACGAGTGCTCGATGAAGCCTTCACTCCCACACTACCCTGAAGGGGATGGGCGGAGGTTGGAGAAATTGATTCCCAAGGAGTGACGTGGATGCAGTAAGTGCCGGGAGAGGGGAAGGAGGCTGCTCAGGGAGTGGAGTCCGAGTGGAGTCAAGGCCAGTGTACGGGTTGGTAGTTGGAATTTGTTTGGAGCTTGGAGTCGCTGCATTCAAACATGTGATGAGCCAAATCACCACAAAGTATCGCGCCAGCTGCTTGATGAAATTCAATATTCAGATATTTGATTGATGACACCCTGTTTATACTCTCAGTCCCATCGTGTTCAGCTCCTAGAAAACATACTCACTTAAACCTGGGCCAATTTCACTGGATAACTCAGAACTCACTTTTTCTGAAAGACTGTGTTGACAGAGGCCCCCTCCCTGGCTCGGACTGGCTTGGTCTGGCGACTCACCATGGGTGTCTCACGTTAACAATGCTGCTGGACATGTGACCTTCCCATTAATGTTTGTTTGATTACATATAAAACAGTCAAACACTATGGAAATTGTTGTAGCTCAACTACAGCGAATTTAGATCCAAAATTACTTTCATGGAATAAAATAGACAGCTGGGCATGAGCGGATTGGATTGTCAATATCCCAAGGATGTGACAAGGTGCTATCTAAGTTCTTCCTTTTTTCTTCTTTACATATTCTACATGCATCATTGACCTTACATTACAACAGTGACTGCACTTCATTGGCTGTGAAGGGCTTTGGGATGTCCTGAGGTTGTGAAAGGCGCCATTGAAATGCAAGTTCTTTCTTAAAACATCTCATCCTGAAAGATTGTGAACTGTATACCAAGGAAAGAGACAGCTTAACTGATTCATTCCAAGGATTGGTTACATTCTACAAACCCGATTCTGGTTCTCTCACACAAGTCCTGTGCAGTTCAATATTTTGCCTTGTAAATGAGTTTTGCATCTGAATTTTTCTGCATTTGAATTCAAAGTGCATCCTAAGTAAATTGAGTCTGTATATTGAAGGCAATGCTCACAATGAATGATTAAGATTACATTCTCCTCCAGCATCCCGACAAGTCCTCCTGAACAATGTGCAGATGGACAAAGCAACTTCCCTGAACTGTTTCTTAGCTGCCTAAACGGGTGGAGTTTGTGAATTTGCACTCTTGCCTTGGTGCTTTGCTGCCAGGAGAACAGTATGGGAATTTGGCCTCAGAGACCATCAGATTTCCCCACTTACTTGTCTCAGCGCCTGCACCGACACTGCCTCCCATCGTCCCCTCCCCGCTCTATAACATTTGTCCTCTCTCTGTTCCCTAACCCCAGTATTCCTTCTTTTCATTTTCAGTCTGTGACGTTTGCTTCCCCCCCTCACTTTACCAGTTGAAAACCTTCTTAAGGCAGGAAGATGAGATGAGGAGAAACTTTTTTACGCAGTGAGTTGTTATGATCTGGAATGCACTGCCTGAAAGGATGGTGGAAGCAGATTCAATAACAACTTTCAAAAGGGAATCGGATAACTACTTGAAGGGGAGAAATTTGTAGGGCTACAGGGAAAGAGCAGGGGAATGGAACTAAATGGAAAGCTCTTTCAAAGAGCCAGCACAGGCAGGATGGGCCGAATGGCCTCGTTCTGTGCTGTAAGATTCTGTGATTCTATGATAAATGTCACTAGCTAACAAATGAGATCCAGCAGATTAACTATAGCTGGCTGGCTTTCTGATAATAATGTTTTGATTCACCTACAGTGAGAGGATTAGAATTGGGACCTGTGTTCTGAATACAATCCCACCACAACCAACCAGAGACTCCGAAACAAACTCTGTCAGCAACTGTCTGAAAAATGTTTACCAAATTACAGGAAACCTTGAGTTTTGTTCTCAACTATATATCCGGCATCTTACAGTGATCGGAAGATCGAGCTAATCCACCATTCCTCATCAGGAGAATCTCTGACTGATGGTAAAGTGGATATTACATCGTAATCTTCTTTAAAAAAAAATCAATAGTTACATTAAACAAGCTGCAAGACTGTAGCAGAAGCTGCAGTGATGTGGTTTGTTCCAAGCTCCTGTAGTCACATTGCTTACCCCTTGGTGTTAGTGTGAGGCTGAAGACATTTAAGATTAGGAAAATGTTTCCATTGTAGCAGAATCCAAAACTAGGGGCCATAAATATGAGATAGTCACTAATAAATCAAATAGGGATTTCAGGAGAAACTTCTTTACCAAGAGAGTAGTGAGTTTGGAACTTGCTACCACAAGGAGTGATTGAGGCGAATAATATAGATGGATTTAAGGTGAAGCTGGATAAACACATAAGGGAGAAAGGAATAGAAGGATATGCTGATAGGATTAGATGAAGTAGGGAGAGAGGAGGCTCATGTGGAGCATAAACATCGGCATGGACTAGTTGGGCCGAATGGCCTCTTTCTGTGCTGTAAATTCTATGTAATTCCCCAATGCAAAGTATGAAATAAAACAAGTTTAATGTTTTTAAAGGAGTTAGTTTACTAATAATCTCTTTGTTGCTGTCAGCACATGACTAATCCCTGAGGTGACTGCTTCTGAACCTGTAATTACCGTCTCGCTGAACTGTGTCCACCATCATTCCCTTTTAGACCTGTCAGCACTTAATGGTTTCTGAAAGGCCATTAAACAGGACTTTCATTTAATCCGGGCTGCGTGCAAAGAGAGAGACCAGTGGATTGTATTTAGTTTACTTATTCACTTCCTTAAACACAACTGGAACATTTCTAGCGATGCTCTCAGATTTCTAATATTCAATCTCTGCTCCAGTCCGATTGGTTTAACTGGGGACAGTTTCAACCACTTATTGCCTTGAGCCACATAAACATCTTTAAGTCCTGCGTCAACTGACAGTATCTTTAGTCAAAAACTGGTATTAATGTAAAAGTGTTGAACAAACATTTTTTCATTTACAAACACCCTTGGGGTAATTCGTATCAAAACTCGTGACAAAAGATACATTTCATACAGGTAGCACTCTAAATCATAGGAAATTTACAGCATAGAAAGAGACCATTCGGCCCATCGTGTCCGCATCGGCCGAAAATGAGCCACCCAGCCTAATCCCATTTTCCAGCTCTTGGTCCGTAGCCCTGTAGGTTACGATATTTCAGGTGCACATCCAGGTACTTTTTAAATGAGTTGAGGGTTTCTGCCTCTACCACCCTTTCAGGCAGTGAGTTCCCGACCCCACCACCCTCTGAGTGAAAACAAATTTCCTCAGCTCCCCTCTAATCCTTCTACTAATCATTTTAAATCTATGCCCCCTGGTTATTGACTCCTCCGCTAAGGGAAATAGGTCCTTCCTATCCACTCTATCTAGGCCCCTCATAATTTTATACACCTCAATTAAATCACCCCTCAGCCTCCTCTGTTGCAAAGAGAACAACCCCAGCCTATCCAATCTTTCCTCATAGCTAAAATTCTCCAGCCCTGGCAACATCCTTGGAAATCTCCTCTGTACCCTCTCTAGTGCAATTACATCCTTCTTGTAATGTGGTGACCAGAACTGTACACAGTACTCAAGCTGTGGCCTAACCAGTGTTTTATACAGTTCCAGCATAACCTCCTGCTCTTATATTTTATGTCTCGGCTAATAAAAGAAAGTATTCCATATGCCTTCTTAACCATCTTATCTACCTGTCCTGCTGTCTTCAGGGATCTGTGGACATACACTCCAAGGTCCCTTTGTTCCTTTACACCTTTCAGTATCCTCCCATTTATTGTGTATTCCCTTGCCTTGTTTGCCCTCCCCAAATGCATTACCTCACACTTCTCTGGATTGAATTCCATTTGCCACTTTTCTGCCCACCTGACCAGTCCATTGATATCTTCCTGCAGTCTACAGCTTTCCTCCTCACTATCAACCAATTTTAAAATTGGTACACAGCCAATTTTTGTATCATCTGCAAACTTCTTAATCATGCCCCCACATTTAAGACCAAATCATTAAAATGTATCATAAAAAGCAAGAGACCTAGTACTGAGCCCTGCGGAACCCCACTGGAAACAGCCTTCCAGTCACAAAAACACCCGTCAACCATTCCCCTTTGCTTCCTGCCACTGAGCCAATTTTGGATCCAATTTGCCACTCTCCCTTGGATCCCATGGGCTTGTACTTTTTTGACCAGTCTGCCATGTGGGACCTTGTCAAAATCCTTGCTAAAATCCAGGTGCACTACATCAAATGCACTACCCTCATCGATCCTTCTTGTTACGTCCTCAAAAAATTAAATCAAGTTAGTCAGACACGACCTTCCCTTAACAAATCCGTGCTGACTGTCCTTGATTACTCTGTGCCTTTCTAAGTGACGGTTTATCCTGACCCTCAGAATTGATTCCAATAATTTGCCCACCACCGAGGTTAGACTGACTGGCCTGTAATTACTTGGTCTATCCCTCACTCCCTTTTTAAAAAACAATACAATATTAGCAGTCCTCCAATCCTCCAGTACCACGCCTGTATCCAAGTGAGGATTGGAAAATTATGGAAAAATCTTTTAAACTTCCTCCTCTGCCTACAGTAAAGTCTTTGGCACTGTGATTAACAAGGATCACCCATTCTCCACTAACTCCATTTAACTCAGAGTAATCTTGTAGTTTTCTTAGTTTGCAGTGCAACATTGCAGCTACTGTTTCTCAACATATCTAACAATATAATAACATTGGCATGCTTTATTGAAAACTGCTCTTTACATTTCCGATGGAGATTACCATATTAAATGTCTACGCTTGCCTGTTACATTTCCCTGTTATGCCAGTGCATGGCACTCTGATAACAGTTTCAAGATTAATTTGGTGATTTGATGTCACAGCTCCCTGTCATCACCATATAACACTCCATTATCTTTTCTCCACAGAATTGTTCAAAATGCTTTCTAAAAAAAATTTAATTCACCATTTCTTCTCAATAACTGAAATTTCTAATATCCAAATGAGATTTTAAACAATTTTTAAAAAAAAATTCAAAGGTGATATATTTCACAATATCAATTACATTATCCCTTGAATAATTTTATACACCTCTTTTTGGGTCTTTTAAAGCTTTAATTGAAGTTTTTACTTCTCTAAGAAGCCTGGGCTCGGATTTCATATTTTAGAGCTGTGATTCTTAACAGAATACAGATGATGTAGTCTGTGCATTTATAGTATCCCAGTTTCCCAGGATGTATCAAAACTATTTAAGAAACTGTACTGTTGGGACATTTTGCTTCAGTGTCTAGCAGTTTCTGCTCAGTTGATTTTTCAAAATTATTTGATGAAAAGCTAGAGGTCAAATTACAAAGAATTTTGCAGTGCAGAAACAGGTCATTCAGCCCAACAGGTCTATGCCGGTGTTTATGCTGCACACGAGCCTCCTCCCACCCTACTTTATCTAATCCTATCAATATATCCTTCTATTTCTTTCTCCCTCATGTACTTATCTAGCTTCCCCTTAAATGCATCTCATTCGAACATAACAGTGAAAATCTTCTGTAGTGACTGCCTTCATGTTAATTTTTACTGAGAACCATTTCAATCTTTTGGGTCTGGATTATTGCCCCCCCCTCCCCTGGGAACCCCCTAACTAATACTGCTGTTAAATTTAACTCAAATCTTAAAAATCTCACTGAAGCCAGAAATTCCTGAAAGACCCTAAGCTGCTTTAAAAAAAAGTGACATCAGGTGAACAAAGTTTTTTTGTAGTGTGCGTAAGTAGCTTTCATGGCGGCTTGTGATGCAGCACTGTTCCAAAGAAGGGCTTGTAAGGAGAGCAGTCTGATGGACCCAGCCCCCTTTTTGAGTGCCAGCACAGTAAGGAGGGTTCTTAGCCTCCTCCAGTTTGTACCTTAGTGAGGTTGGAGCTGAAGGAACAGACTTTGTGGGTCCCATCACAAAATGGCTGCTTTTGGCTATGCCCAATTTCAAAAGCTTTACCCGGGTAAAGTTTATATTGGTTGTGTGAGACAGAGCAATGACAGACTATCAATTACTCTATTTATTGTATCCTTTGTCTTAAGTTCTATAAATTTCAGAAAGTGTATTGAGTTGAGAGAGGGTCTTTCCTCATCCCAATTTGAATTAATCTTTCAAAAAAAAGCATGAGTTGAATTTTGAAGCAAACAGAGAGTGTATAATTATCCACCGAAAATGTAAACATTCTAATTACTGGCACTTGTGAGACAGAGAGGTTTAAATTCTAACTGGCAATCTGGGAACGATATTGATCTGGGGTCTGTACCACTGGCAATCAGGAATGCTATCGATCAGGCGTTTGTTTCACTGGCAATCTGGGAATGCTATCGATTGGGAGTTTGTTTCACTGGCAATCTGGGAACACGATTGATTGGGAGTTTGATACACTGGCAATCTGGGAATGCTAATTGATCGGGAGTTTGTTTCACTGGCAATCTGGGAACACTATCGATTGGGAGTTTATTTCACTGGCAATCTGGGAATGCTGTCGATTGGGAGTTCGATACACTGGCAATCTGGGAATGCTATTGATCGGGAGTTTGTTTCACTGGTACTGTAAGGTGGCTACCCATTATAACTATCTAAAGCACTTGCAGCCTAGGGAGACTATTTATCAGAGATTTATATTCCGGTGGCAATCAGCACTCACTGTCCATCACAGGCATGCTGTGATTGGAGGCATTTACATCACTGCCCAGTCTGAGGACAGTCTTTGGTTTGGGTGCTGATCACGTGTTTTATTTTTGTTGTAAATTATGATTTATGCTGACTTCTGACTGATATCCTCCCCAGACTGCAAGTAGTTTAGTTTCCTAGTGGCAGCATTCTCACTTCGGAGTCAGAAGGTTGCATTCCAGAGTTGGAGCACATAATCTAAGCTGAACCTTCTGGGAATCCAGCATTGTTGGAGGAAGCTGCCTCTCAGGTGGACGTTGAAGATCCCATGGCACTATTGGAAGAAGAGCAGGGGAGTTCTCCCTCAACCAATACCAACAACAGATTAACTGCTCATTTGCCTCTTTTATTGTGACTCCTTGCTGTACACAGGTTGACTGCTAAGTTTACCTACGTAAGGGACTCATCTACAAAAAGTAATTCATTGGCGGTGAAGAGTTTTGAGACATCCTGAGGATGTGAAGGAAGTTCTTTCTTTTGTGACGAATGGCCAGCGTACTGTGCCCCTTTCTGCTAGCTTGTTGCAAATGTATTCTGAGTGTTTCGAGTTTTCTAATGTTCTTGTTCATTTGTTAATGGAATTGCTTCAAAACCATTTTGCTCGTCGTGGTGTAGGGACAAAATTACAGAGCACAGGCCTAAAGACCTGATTGGCCATTCGTTTCCTTACCAGATTCAAGGTTACATAATCATTCCTGGCACTGACGTACTTAATTAAAACATTTCCGGCTGCAGGAAATCGGCACGGAAAAAGCTATCTGAGTGATACTGTGTGCATCGGTATTGTGCCAACTCCCAGAGTGCACCAGATGCTCATGGACATGTGCGGTACAGCAGGTACCATTCTACGGTAATCTCATTACACAATCTGATCAGCACGTGGATCAGGGACAGTGAGTCAACCACTCACAAACAGCCAAGCTTGGCCGAGCGGAACAGACAAAATTCTGTGCTTTGTTAAAAAAGAAAGACACCAAAACAAAACATGGAGAGAATTTGGAAAAGTAGCCACACACTTAGATATGTTAATCGTTGCCTTTTGCCACCTGGGTTGTAAAGAAAGACTTGCATTTATATAGCGCCTTTCACAACCTCAGGACGTTCCACAGCGCTTAACAGCCAATGTAGTAACTGTTGTAATATAGGAAACGTGATAGTCTATTTGCGTACAGCAAGGTCCCACAAACGGCAATGTAATAATGACCAGATAATCTGTTTTAGTGATGTTGGTTGAGGGAAAAATATTTGTCAGGACATAGCAGATCTAATCTGTTCTGCAGCACACTCCATTCTGCCAACTAATGTACATAGGTCCTTACAAATTTACAGCAAAGAAGGAGGCCTTTGGCCCATCATGTCTATGTTGACTCCTTGCTAGAGCAATCCAAGCTAGTCCTGCTTTCCCCCTCTCTCCCCATAACCCTGTATCTTCCTCTGCTTCAAATATTTATCCAATTTTCCCTCAAAAGACGCAATGGTCTCGGCCTCAACCACTCCCTGTGGCAAAGCATTCTGTGCTCCAACAATCCTCTGTGTAAAGAGTTTCTCCTAACCTCTCTCCTCACTCTCTTAGTGATAATTTTAAATCAGTGATCCCTCATCACTGACTCTCCAACGTGAGGAAATAGTCTTTCCCTCTTCACTCAAAAGCCTTCATTAGTTTAGAAACCTCTATTAAATCTCCTCATAGCCTTCTCTGTAATCAATGGAAATGTAAATTGGGCGGATTCTATAACAGGGTGGCTGATCCACAACACTAGTTTCCGGCCCAGGCGATAAGTTAAAATCTACCTCTATATATTTTAACCTGTAAATTCTTTAACCATCCACACCCTTCAGAATCTTTCCATCAAGTGATCATTCCCATTCATTGTTTTTATTCCTGAATTGTATTACCTCACACTTATCCACCCCCTACATTTGTCTCCTCATCTCAAAATCTTGAAACTGTGCTCCCTATACCGAGAACAATAGCACTGACCCCTGGGGTACCTCACCCCCACCCCTCCCTCCAGTCCGAGCAACACACATTTACCACATCTCTTGTCCATCGATCAACTTTCCATCCACGCTGCCACATTTCCGCTCATACCTTATGACTAAATTTTTCTAACAAGACTCTTGTGAGGCACCTTATTGAACACCTTCTGAAAAATCACATCCACTCCGTCAACTCCATTCCCTTTATCTATCCAGTCACCTCTTGAAAAGAACTCCATAAAATTTGTCAAACTTGAAAACTAAACCATGCTGGCTCTGCTCGATTATCGTACTGTTCGATTTTCTAGGGGTGGCAATATTCAAATACAACTCCAGCCGATTATTCCCTGTCTCAGGGCGAAGGCAGTGGGGAGGTTGCTGGGCTTCAGTTACTCAAATACCAGAATGAATGGATTATGGGAATGACTGGTGTTTTCATTGACAGGGTGAGGAGTTAGGGGTTAGGAGGGAGAGAGATAGTGAAATAAGATAGAGGAGAACAGGCTGGGGGGAACAGGCTGTGATGTGAGGCTCACTGCAGATCTGCAATACTTAGTTCCTCTCTGCTCTGATTTTCTCTATTCTGACCTGCATGCTCCCTGCTGGTCTCACCCAATCCCTCCGTTCCCCTTCCTGACAGCCTATCTCCTTCACCAATGAGATTTAAGGATTGAGAAAGAAACAGAGGAATCAAGGAAAAGGAAATAGGGTGAATTAGAGTCAAATCAGGTACAGAGAGAGAAATAAAGAGAGGGGAAGAAAGATTGGATTAAGAGAGAGAGAAAAAAGAGAGAGAAAGGAAAAATGTAAAGATTTTAAATTTTAAATTTTAAAAATCGCTAACAACAATTTGCTACCTGCAGGAATGAGACTCCACAGTTTCAATTGTTCCCTTTCTGGGCCGGAGAGGTTGAGTGGCATTGCAGGAACATAAATCTCTTCATTAAAAAGGTACTTACACTGTTAAGTTCTAGCCCTATCTTTCTGTGGCGAGTTTAATTGGCAATTAACACGCAAATGCAACAATTTCACAAAATTCATGGGGAGGTTGCGGGCGAGCTGCTGCTCTCGCGAGGCTAATGGCGGAGCGGCGCAAACCGTCCAGCAACTCGCTGTGATTCACAATTCATCTCTTCCTCGCCATAAGTTGCTGGATGATTTACACATTAATAACAGCGAGCGCCATTAAACTCATCATTATTTTGGCAGCAAAATCTGAGGATCCACTCACAGACCCAGGGATCCACTCACAGAGCCGGAGGATCCACTTACAGAGTCGGGGATCCACTCTCAGACCCAGGGGGATCTACTCACAGACCCTGAGGGTCCACTCACAGACCCAGGGGGATCCACTCACAGACCCAGGGGATCCACTCACATATGTTCATATAACAACATGTCATTTGCGTGTGATGTGTGAGCCTATCAGTAAGACTCCAGTTCAATCTGACCTTACATTTAAGGAAACAAAACAGAAGGCTGAGGAAAGCTGATAAAAAACAAACCACAAGAGGAAAGCAAATTTATATTGGCTGAAGGCACAGGGGAAAGCTCAGAACAGTACAAAAACCTCCCAATAATACATGAAATTCAGCCCCACCTATCCTCCGAATCAAAGCCACAAATGGAAAGAGAAGCTAATCGATAAACTGAAAGCTTGTCATAAGTATGAGCATTCAGTGCATCTCAGAGATGTATGTATGGATAAAAAGTGCCAGATTGGTTAGATGGGACTCCTCGTGGGTCAGAAGCAGGTAACCCGTCCCGTCAGGATAGCGAGCAAGAAAAAATATTCCTGAATAAAACACGACAAAAAAGGTACAATCACCTGGACAGTGAGGTTGTCCCTTAATACCATTCCCATCAATTTCAAAATCAAAAAAGGAATGGACATGACAGTCAGTCGAGAGTTGTAATGATCTGGAAAGCACTGCGTGAAAGGGCGGTGGAAGCAGATTCAATTGTAACTTTCAAAAGGGAATTGGATAAATACTTGAAGGGAAAAATTCGCAGGGCTATGGGGAAAGAGCAGGGGAGTGGGACTAATTGGATAGCTCTTTCAAAGAGCTGGCACGGACGCGATGGGCTGAATGGCCTCCTTCTGTGCTGTACGATTCTATGATTTTATGATTCAACGATTTTATAATTCAATGATTTTATGATCCTATGATTGATTCTATGATTGAGAACCCCAGTGCTTCGAAAAGTTAGTGATTGCACCATAGAAACCCATTACAGAAACTGGCCAGGATTCGATGCCCCGATGTACGTGGCTAGCTCGTGGGGTCATCACTGGACCGTACACTGGATCGTGCGCCCGGGATTTCCTGATACCCACGGCCAACAAGCAAGGTTCCTCTGGGAAAATAAAACTCCGAGAGAGTTGGTCCTTAAATGTCATTTTAGAAACAGGTTTGTTGGAAAATGTGCTGAGTTCTGGAATATTGGAAAGGATGTTACATGCTGATTAAATTAAGAAAAGATATGTTTGTCTGAATATTCTTTCAGGTCAAGGAAAGGATGATATCGGATTATTCAGCTCCCTGGGATGTGCTAAATCAGGGCCCACAGGGAGTAGTGGGGCTACCTTCTCCAGACAGCAGAGAGTTCAGGGACAGCCAGCGATCTGGTTGTGCTGCACAAGTTTCCCTATTATTAAAGCTAACTTGTTCTTTACCCTTGTGCTCTGTACCTGATTAAACAACCTCACCCCACCACGCATTGCATCCAACATTAGGGAGGACCAATTATCTCCAGTGTGGCATCAAATTTCAACCCGAAAGTCGAAATATTTAATACCAGATCAATGTACTTTTTCAAACGGAAATTGTGTAATTGCACAGTCTGCGGCCTAAATCAAATAAACTGTTCCAGGATGGTTTGTGGAAAAATAAATCTCAGCTATCAGATGACTTGAGATTCTGCTTTAACAGTTTAGTTGCTGCAAGGCACCAGTGTTCCTCTGGCTTCTTACTGGAGCACAGCATGTAAAATGGTGTGTCGTTATAATTAGAGGCAAGTCATTTTGTAAAAATCTATTAAGCGTCAGCTTGTAGTAGCCTTACTATAGTCAGAAGATTGTGTGTTCAGCCCCTAGCAAGAGCTCATGTCCTACACTGACACTCCGGTGTGTTACTAGGGGAGTGCTGCATTGTCGAAGGCGCCGCCCTTTGGATGAGATGTTAAACGGAGCAGATCTTTTGGCTCAATTTGAAGACGAGCTTGGTGTTCTCCCAGTACTCTGGCTAATCGTCTTCCTTCACAGTGGTCATTCATCTCAGAGCTTGCTGTGGGATCTTCCTGTGTGCAAAATGGCTGCTACATTTGCCAACAGTTGCTGCACTTCAAAGTCATTCATTGTACATGAAGCTCCTTGAGATGTTTCTGAGAGATGCAATCAGATCCTTTTCTTCTGGGCTCTGTAATAGACTGGAAGGGCCGGGATTTGGAAGTGGTGGGGTCATGGAGTTGAATAATTCTCCGGAGGCCCATAACGGGCTAGATATTCTGCTCCTGGCCTGTTGTCGCTGGGACCAGGTCGCTGGACGCCGTCCATCCATTGTGGCTGTAGAGCTGGTCTTACTGGATATTGTGAGGTCAGCTTATTTACATAATTTATACACTCACAATGTGATTAGTCCAGGTTCAGGAAGCTTGATAATGAGGAGCAGGGTGGGAACGTTACAGCTTTGTTCAAAAAGAGGACTCGAAAAGCACTGGATATTGCAGCTGACAGCCCTTTACTGTCATTTTGCAAGGGCTTTGGGCTTTAATGAGGTTGTCTGTGACAACGCTCTGCGTCTGTTTTTACACACAGTACAAATTGGACGGGAAATCGGCCTGGGCTTGGTGGCCCACTGGCACCAGTCCTACCAGGGCACATGATTGGAAGATCTACCCAGACATTATTTAAATCCTGTCCTAGGGCAGAGATAAATGCAGGGAACGAAGGCAGTGAGCCCATCACAGCTAGCTCAGCACTTCACCACAGTGACATGGCTGAGCCTGATAAAGGTGTCAGCTGTGGCTCAGTGGGTATCACTCTTACCTCTGCGTTAGAGGTTGTGGGTTCAAGTCCCACTCCAGATACTTGTACCATATAATTCAGGCAGACACTCCAGTACAGGACTGAGGGAGGGAGGTGCTGTCTCTCAGATGAAATGTTAAACTGTCTACCCTCTCAGATGGATGTAAAAGATCCCAGCACACCATTCTGAAGATTAGGGGAGTTCTCCCTGGTGTTCTGACCAATATTTATCACTTAACCAACATCACTAAAACAAAACCGATTATCTGGTCATTACCTCATTGCTGTTTGTGGGACCTTATACAAATTGACTGCTACATTTCCTACATTACAACACTTAATAGAAATAAGAATTTCCTTTCCTTACCTTGGTGAGTGGAGGATCACAGACTCCCACTCCCAATCCATAGCATCACACACTCCAACCTGCTTCATCAAGATTTTGTCCCCACAAATCATCGACATGCACGCTAAACCTGACATCTGATAATCCAAGTGCTGGAAATCAGTGATTTGCAGCACAGATCTGCTCTGTAACTACCATAAAACCTGCACAGCAGCTATCAGCTCCCAAAATTAAAATGGAAAGAAATTAGTACCGTTTGAAGAAAGTTTTTTTTTCTGCAGATAAATGATTTGCATATTCATGTTTTTTCTGTAGTTATGCAGCACTGTACTCTACTGTACTACCTACCCTGAACTTCACAATCTTGAGTGAGCTTTATTTAGGTGCAATGCAGTAAGACATTACTTAACCTCAAGGGGGCACCTAAGGTAACATTCATTCAGTAAACTGTGCCAAGGGTGCAGTCACTCTGAATTTATAACTTACTAAATAGACACCTGATGTAATACACATGGAATGCAAGAAAACAAACTTTAACAAGTTAATTTATTGCATTCTCTGCGCAGGTCTAGGGGCACAGAATGCCACAGTGAGTTTTGCTAGTTCTTTTTATTACAGTAATTCAACCGGAAGAAAATAATATTAGCCAGCTACAGGCAGACTGTGACTATGGACCAGTTATGGAGGCAGGCTTTGTGGCAGATTGCTTGAAAGTTAAAATCCATCATATAGCCCGTCTGTTTGTACTAGCTCAGCACAAGCTGCTCAATTAGTAAATGTGGCTCTGGCCAGCTATGAAATCACACGAAAATAACTTGATATCTCCAACACATTCAAAAAAGGAACCTCAAGTGTTAGAATTCACCTGGGCAGGGAACCAAAACTATGAACAGAACACACCTCACAAAGACTTCCTATCTAGCCATAATCACCACTACTGTAACATACTGTACCTTCTCTTCAAAATCAGAGTTACAAACACGTCATTAACTTTCACACTTTTAACTCTGTTCATTGTTTATTAAAATGTGTTTAAACAGTGCATGCTGATGAAGTCGACAGGGGACTGGATTGGAGGAGTTACTGAGCCCAGCAGAGGCCAGGAGCTGCACTGAACAGAGATTAACTCGGTAGCGTTGTGTCTTCAGCTGTGTACACATTAGTTTAACCCTCTCAAACCTCAGCCATGGTCGGTCATCACCAGTCACTGCTTAAATAAAGGGGTGGAGAAAATGGAAAAACAGGAATAAAAAAAAGAATGTTAAGGATAATTTTTTGTAGCTTATTGCATTATTCAGAACTGATGGCTAACCATCACATGGGAATATAGCAAAACACAAAGACCACAATCCAGATATCCGCCTTTCCACAGAATGGATGGGTGGGTCTGTTAGATATATTGGGCTCAATATTGAAATGGTGGCAGGTTGTCAGCGGGGGAGGGGAGTGAAGGTGCGCGTGGCAAACCCGAATAAACAAAACTTACCATATCCGACGCAATTGCATCGTAATTGAAGTTGATTAACGTGCTCTCCGGGTTTCACGCCCAGCAGCCAGCCTGATTGACAGGCTGACTGCCGTCAGGAGCTGCAACGCAAGGAGAAAGAGAGCGAGCGAGACGTCATCCGGCGCTGGAACGGAAGATCGGGGGGGCGGGGGGGAAGAGAAGATCGGGGTGGAGAGAAGATTGGGGGGGACATCGGGGGGTGAAGAGGGGAAGATCGGGGGGGAGAGGGGAAGATCGGGGGTAGAGAAGATCGGGGGGGGGGAGAGGAGAAGATCGGGGGGGGGGAGAGGAGAAGATCGGGGGGGACATCGGGGGGGCGAGAGTGGAAGGTCGGTGGGGGAGAGGGGAAGATCGGGGGGCAAGAGTGGAAGATCGGGGGGAGGGAGAGTGGAAGATCGGGGGGAGAGGGGAAAATTGGGGGGGAGAGGAGAAGTTCGGGGGGTGAAGAGGGGAAGATCGGGGGACATCGGGGGGGGGGGTGAAGAGGGGGAGATCGGGGAGACATCGGGAGAGGTGAAGAGGGGGAGATCGGAGAGGGAGACATCGGACATCGGAGCAGGATGTAAAGGTAAGTTGATTTTGTGTTTTAACTTCGTGCAATGGTTATTTATGTAATTTATTTTGTTTCTTTTTGCCTGATCTGGCCCTTCATGCCTGGTTTCACCAGGCGTGAATCAGAAGCCGTGGAAAAGCCGCCCAGGTAAGTTAAAAATCGTTATATATGTCACAAGTAAAGTGCCTTAAGTACCTCGATGGGGTACATTTGGCTCTTCAACTATCCGGATTCGGGGTGCCCGCACGCACACAGGAGCATCCGCGGGGACCTCGGAAGTCAGCGGGTTGGAGCCGGGCTTTTTTTTTTATTTGTTCATGGGATGTGGGCGTCGCTGGCGAGGCCAGCATTTATTGCCCATCCCTAATTGCCCTTGAGAAGGTGGTGGTGAGCCGCCTTCTTGACCTGCTGCAGTCTGTGTGGTGAAGGTTCTCCCACAGTGCTGTTAGGTAGGGAGTTCCAGGATTTTGACCCAGCAACGATGAAGGAACAGCGATATATTTCCAAGTTGGGATGGTGTGTGACTTGGAGGGGAACGTGCAGGTGGTGTTGTTCCCATGTACCTGCTGCTCTTGTCCTTCTAGGTGGTAGAGGTCGTGGGTTTGGGAGGTGCTGTCGAAGAAGCCTTGGCGAGTTGCTGCAGTGCATCCTGTGGATGGTATACACTGCAGCCACAGTGCGCCGGTGGTGAAGGGAGTGAATGTTCAGGGTGGTGGATGGGGTGCCAATCAAGCGGGCTGCTTTGTCCTGGATGGTGTCGAGCTTCTTGAGTGTTGTTGGAGCTGCACTCATCCAGGCAAGTGGAGAGTATTCCATCACATTCCTGACTTGTGCCTTGTAGATGGTGGAAAGGCTTTGGGGAGTCAGGAGATGCGTCACTCGCCGCAGAATACCCAGCCTCTGACCTGCTCTTGTAGCCACAGTATTTATGTGGCTGGTCCAGTGAAGTTTCTGGTCAATGGTGACCCCCAGGATGTTGATGGTGGGGGACTCGGTGATGGTAATGCCGTTGAATGTCAAGGGGAGGTGGTTAGACTCTCTCTTGTTGGAGATGGTCATTGCCTGGCACTTGTCTGGCGCGAATGTTACTTGCCACTTATGAGCCCAAGCCTGGATGTTGTCCAGGTCTTGCTGCATGCGGGCACGGACTGCTTCATTATCTGAGGGGTTGCGAATGGAACTGAATACTGAACGGGATTTCCCTGATTTTCGGAGCACCCCCCGCGCCCAACGCACCTGCAATTTTCCGGGAAAATCGAGCCACTCGAGTCTATTAGATATGTTGGGTCTATTAGATCTATTGGGTTGGAATGAAGATAAGTGGTAATATAGAGGACTGGAGCTTCAAAGCACCGATCCCCACAGAATGCTTGTAGGTGGAGATGGAGTACCAAAACACTGACCCCACAGGATGGGGAGTGGTTGCGATCATAGATTTATAGCTGTGATTCTCTACAGACTGACTTAGCACACACTGCATCCACCATCTACAAAGCAGACCTGATGGGGGTTTGCTGATTACAAGCTGGCTGATTCTCCACAGGAAGAAAAATTATAGTTGTCATAAATCTCTTGGTTGGTGATTTGAGAGCAGCACTGGGGCCAGGCCTCCCGTCTAACCAGCCGCCGTCAGTGAACGACAGGATATTACATAGAATTACATAGAATGTACAGCACAGAAACAGGCCATTCAGCCCAACAGGTCCATGCTGGTGTTTATGCTCCACATGAGCCTCCTCCCGCCTCTCTTCATCTCACCCTATCAGCATATCCTTCTATTCCTTTCTCCCTCATGTGTTTATCTAGCTTCACCTTAAATGCATCTATGCTATTTGCCTCAACTACTCCTTGTGGTAGCGAGTTCCACATTCTCACCACTCTCTGGGTAAATATAATATGCACAGAAAGCACCTTACAGGATGGAACGTTACCCCAAAAAGTGAGTGAAAACAGGAAGACTGGATGAAGAATGCGCCACAGACATAAGAAACATCTGGTTTAAGATTAATAAACGGACTATCCAATCAGAAACAGACGAGCGACAATATAAGTAACAGCCATGGCAACCTGATCTGAAAACTCTGCCCTCGAGCCTCTTTATTGGCTAACAGTATTCTTGATGCTGCAGCTGATGCATCATCTTTCTCTGTACAATTTATAAATGTC
Organism: Heptranchias perlo; assembly: GCF_035084215.1. Lineage (NCBI taxonomy): Eukaryota > Metazoa > Chordata > Chondrichthyes > Hexanchiformes > Hexanchidae > Heptranchias > Heptranchias perlo. The sequence continues at coordinate 2,240,168 of NC_090362.1, forward strand.
AGCTTGGCTCAGGGGGGACATTCTCGTCTCAGAGTCAGGCGGCTGTGGGTTCAAGTCTGATCGCAGGACCCGAGCTTATATTCGGGCTGACACTGTCACTTCACCACAGTGCTGCTGAATTGTCGCACCATTTAATGCGATGTTAAACTATGTGCTTGATCATTAAGAGGAAGAAGAACTTGGATTTATACAGTGCCTTTCACAACTTCAGGATGTCCCAAAGCGCTTTGCGGCCAATGAAGTACTTTTGAAGTTTAGTTGCTGTCATAATGTCGGAAATGTGGCAACCAATTTGTACACAGCAAGATCCCACAAACAGCAATGAGATAATGACCAGATAATCTGTTCTAGTGATGTTGGTTGAGGAATAAATATTGGCCGGGACACCGGGGAGAACTCACCTGCTCTTCTCCTGTTCAGTGCCATGGGATGTTTTACATCCGCTTGGTTTAACATCTCATCCAATAGATGGCACCTCCGACAGTGCAGCACTCCCTCAGTACTGTACTGATGTATGTAACATTTATGTGGCTGTTAAAGATCCCATGGCACTAATTGAAAAAGAACTGAGGGTTCCAGCCCTTCCCACCAAAAAAAAGAGTATCCAGTCATTCCTCTCATTTACTGCTTGTGGGCACAATGATTGCTCTTTAAAAGTACTGTACTGATGTATGTAACATTTATGTGGCTGTTAAAGATCCCATGGCACTAATTGAAAAAGAACTGAGGGTTCCAGCCCTTCCCACCAAAAAAAAGAGTATCCAGTCATTCCTCTCATTTGCTGCTTGTGGGCACAATGATTGCTCTTTTTAGCTCCGAAAGCTTGTGAATTTAAAATAAAATTGCTGGACTATAACTTGGTGTTGTAAAATTGTTTACAATTGCTCTTTAAAAGGATGAGAAGAACTTTAGGTCATCTCAAGGATGTGATGAGTGCTTTCTTTATCTTATATTTACAATACAGGGTTTTTGATTTTAAAAAATGACTAGGAAACGACCAATGATTGCTCACGGTGAGTCAGCGGAAGTATTTTATAAAGATTGGAACGTTGGTCTCAATTTCCCGAGATCCACTCCAATGGGTGGGCCTTGCACAGAGTGGGTGGCTTATCAGGAACTCCTGGGTACACAGGCTGTCACTTGCCATCCACTGAAAGCAACGGAGAGAGAATCATAAGCAATGCAGCCCTGGTATCCCACCGTCACTGCTGTGTTAAGGCCCTGTTGTTGGGCTGTCAGAACGCTGATTCCAACAAACCACACAATATGCAATGCTTTTGCAGACAAGCACATCCTCAGCCCACAGTCAGAAAGGTGAATGTTTCTCTGCAGATTGGCAGCGTCAGCAAATGGCTGGCTTTCTTTCTCCTTGTAATTAGAAGTTTTTGTATTTGTAACAAAGTGCAACCTCTGATGTGTAATGGACTCGAAACTTTGATACGTGGAGATAAATGAGTTCATATCCTCTAACATTACACACAGTTGGGCAAATCTTGACTTGGTGTGATGGTGTAAAACGGGGGATAGCGCGTCGGCAGCCTGTTCTACATCTCACCCCATTTTTATTTCCATTGAACTCATCGAAGTGCCAGGGTCTAGTGTGGGGCAATGAAGAGCAACCACCAGCCTCTCCAGCCTGGGTGATCGGGGCTTCCTGGCTGCTGATGGAGATCCGCAGGCACCCTTTAGGGGTGGGGGAATGCAAAATGTGGCCTCCCATCAGTTCTTCAGCCAGCCCCCTGGGGCCTCCATGGACCCTTGCTGGCTCGGGGTTGCCAACTCTCCAGGATTGTCCCGGAGTCTCCAGGAATTAAAGATTAATCTCCTGGACACTGCTGCGAGCAACACGTAGGAGAAAAATCACAGGGGCAACAATCAAAATGGTGTTTTTTTCATTTTCATTAAACACTTCCATTTATTGGTTATAAAAATATTGGAGATGGGGGAAAAAGGATGTTTCACAAACAAGTTAAGATGAATGCAATTGGGTAACAAAGCCTGTTCCCTTTCCAATTGGCTGTGCGAAGGCCAGAGGATGGACCAATGGTGGGAGGTCATATGATGAAACCTCCAGGAATAAACCCAACCAGAGTTGGCGACCCCAGTACTGGCCAGTAAACGAGGCAGGAAGCTGGGACGGTTTCCCTGTCCCCAGCTCTGGCCTGTGCCTCCTGCAGATGCAGCCCAGGCTTTGCCTTACAGGAAAGCCCCGGGAATCCTGAGCAGCATTACAAGTGGGGGAGACTCGGCAATCCAGGTCTTTTCCTGACCCTTGCACCCGGGAATCTCTCAGTTCCCAGGCTCGAGAGCCAGGAAAATCAGCCCTGGAAGTGCAGTGAGGCTTAGGCTGGTCATAGGCTGAACCGCAGGCATACTTAATGTTTCATTGCTTGAATGATGGAAAATTGTCCAAACATTTGGGATTTTCCCATATTTTTGCCGGAAAAATTGCTCACTATTGTGGATATATCGGTGTTCTGTGGTTTAAAACTGATTGTTAAAATTGTTTTCAAATTGTTTATGTGGTTGACACAGACACAAAATATTCTTCTCCCAACTTTAGTGTAATTCTGGCCCTCTTCCCCATCCCCCCATTCCACAGACACAACCGACTCTGATTCCCCCCTTTCAGGTACACTCTCCTCTGAAAGGGTCAGATGAAGAAGGGAGGGAGGAGGCTCGTGTGGAACATAAACACTGGTATAGACCTGTTGGGCCAAATGGCCTGTTTCAATGCTGTGCATTCTATGGAACTGTATGATTCCCCCTCCCCACTCAGATGCACCCACCTATGATTCCCCCTCCCTCAGAAACACTCTCCTCCTAATCCCCCCCAGACACACTCTCCTCCTAATCCCCCTCCCTCAGACACACTCTCTTCCGAATTCCGCCTCCCTCAGACACACTCTGCTCCTATTCCCCCTCCCTCAGACACACTCTCCTCCTATTCCCCCTCCCTCAGACACACTCTCCTCCTAATCCCCCTCCCTCAGACACACTCTCTTCCGAATTCCGCCTCCCTCAGACACACTCTCCTCCTATTCCCCCTCCCTCAGACACACTCTCCTCCTATTCCCCCTCCCTCAGACACACTCTCCTCCTATTCCCCCTCCCTCAGACACACTCTCCTCCTATTCCCCCTCCCTCAGACACACTCTCCTCCTATTCTCCCCCTCCCTCAGACACACTCTCCTCCTATTCCCCCTCCCTCAGAAACACTCTCCTCCTATTCCCCCCTCGCTCAGACACACTCTCCTCCTATTCCCCCTCCCTCAGACACACTCTCCTCCTATTCCCGCTCCCTCAGACACACTCTCTCCTCCTATTCCCCCTCCCTCAGACACACTCTCCTCCTATTCCCCCACCCTCAGACACACTCCTCCGATTCCTCCTACCTCAGAAACACTCTCCTCCTATTCCCCCTCCCCACTCAGACACACTCTCCTCTTATTCCCCCTCCCTCAGACACACTCTCCTCCTATTCCCCTACCCCGACACACTCTCCTCCTAATCCCCCTCTCCCAGACACACTCTCCTCCTATTCCCCCTCACTCAGACATACTCTCCTCCTATTCCCCCCTCGCTCAGACACACTCTCCTCCTATTCCCCCTCCCTCAGACACACTCTCCTCCTATTCCCGCTCCCTCAGACACACTCTCTCCTCCTATTCCCCCTCCCTCAGACACACTCTCCTCCTATTCCCCCACCCTCAGACACACTCCTCCGATTCCTCCTACCTCAGAAACACTCTCCTCCTATTCCCCCTCCCCACTCAGACACACTCTCCTCTTATTCCCCCTCCCTCAGACACACTCTCCTCCTATTCCCCTACCCCGACACACTCTCCTCCTAATCCCCCTCTCCCAGACACACTCTCCTCCTATTCCACCTCACTCAGACATACTCTCCTCCTATTCCCCCCTCACTCAGACACACTCTCCTCCTATTCCCCCACCCTCAGACACACTCCTCCGATTCCTCCTACCTCAGAAACACTCTCCTCCTATTCCCCCTCCCCACTCAGACACACTCTCCTCTTATTCCCCCTCCCTCAGACACACTCTCCTCCTATTCCCCTACCCCGACACACTCTCCTCCTAATCCCCCTCTCCCAGACACACTCTCCTCCTATTCCCCCTCACTCAGACATACTCTCCTCCTATTCCCCCCTCGCTCAGACACACTCTCCTCCTATTCCCCCTCCCTCAGACACACTCTCCTCCTATTCCCGCTCCCTCAGACACACTCTCTCCTCCTATTCCCCCTCCCTCAGACACACTCTCCTCCTATTCCCCCACCCTCAGACACACTCCTCCGATTCCTCCTACCTCAGAAACACTCTCCTCCTATTCCCCCTCCCCACTCAGACACACTCTCCTCTTATTCCCCCTCCCTCAGACACACTCTCCTCCTATTCCCCTACCCCGACACACTCTCCTCCTAATCCCCCTCTCCCAGACACACTCTCCTCCTATTCCACCTCACTCAGACATACTCTCCTCCTATTCCCCCCTCACTCAGACACACTCTCCTCCTATTCCCCCACCCTCAGACACACTCCTCCGATTCCTCCTACCTCAGAAACACTCTCCTCCTATTCCCCCTCCCCACTCAGACACACTCTCCTCTTATTCCCCCTCCCTCAGACACACTCTCTTCCGAATTCCGCCTCCCCCAGACACACTCTCCTCCTAATCCCCCTCCCTCAGACACTCCTCCTATACTCTCCTCCTATTAGCCCTCAGACACACTCTCCTCCTATTCCCCCTCCCTCAGACACACTCTCCTCCTGTTCCCCCTCCCTCAGAAAACACTCTCCTCCTATTCCCCCCTCCCTCAGACACACTCTCCTCCTATTCCCCCTCCCCCAACATACTCTCCACCTATTAGCCCCCAGACACACTCTCCTCCGATTCACTCCTCCCTCAGACATACTCTCCTCCTATTCCCCCCTCCCCCCCTCAGACGCACTCTCCTCCAATTCCCCCTCCCTCAGACACACTCTCCTCCTATTCCCCCTCCCTCAGACACACTCTCCACCTATTCCCCCTCCCTCAGACACACTCTCCTCCTATTCCCCCCTCCCTCAGACACACTCTCCTCCTATTCTCCCCTCCCTCAGACACACTCTACTCCTAATTCCCCCCTCCCTCAGACACACTCTCCTCCTATTCCCCCCTCCCCCAGATACACTCTCCTCCTGTTCCCCCTCCCTCAGACACACTCTCCTCCTAATCCCCCTCCCTCAGACACACTCTCCTCCTATTCCCCCCTCCCTCAGACACACTCTCCTCCTAATTCCCCTCCCTCAGACAAACTCTCCTCCTATTCCCCCTCCCTCAGACACACTCTCCTCCTATTCCCCCTCCCTCAGACACACTCTCCTCTTATTCCCCCCTCCCCCAGACGCAGTCTCCTCCTATTCCCCCTCCCTCAGACACACTCTCCTCCTATTCCCCCTCCCTCAGACACACTCTCCTCCTATTCCCCCTCCCTCAGACACACTCTCCTCATATTCCCCCTCCCTCAGACACACTCTACTCCTGTTCCCCCTCCCTCAGACACACTCTCCTCCTATTTCCCCTCCCTCAGACACACTCTCCTCCTATTCCCCCTCCCTCAGACACTCTCTCCTCCTGTTCCCCTTCCTCAGACACACTCTCCTCCTATTCCCCCTCCCTCAGACACTCTCTCCTCCTGTTTCCCTCCCTCAGACACACTCTCCTCCGATTCACCCCTCCCTCAGACACACTCTCCTCCTATTTCCCCTCCCTCAGACACACTCTCCTCCTATTCCCCCTCCCTCAGACACTCTCTCCTCCTGTTCCCCTTCCTCAGACACACTCTCCTCCTATTCCCCCTCCCTCAGACACTCTCTCCTCCTGTTCCCCTCCCTCAGACACACTCTCCTCCGATTCACCCCTCCCTCAGACACACTCTCCTCCTATTCCCCCTCCCCCAGACACACTCTCCTCCTATTCCCCCTCCCTCAGACACACTCTCCTCCTATTCCCCCTCCCTCAGACACACTCTCCTCATATTCCCCCTCCCTCAGACACACTCTCCTCCTATTCCCCCTCCCTCAGACACACTCTCCTCCTATTCCCCCTCCCTCAGACACACTCTCCTCCTATTCCCCCTCCCTCAGACACACTCTCCTCATATTCCCCCTCCCTCAGACACACTCTACTCCTGTTCCCCCTCCCTCAGACACACTCTCCTCCTATTTCCCCTCCCTCAGACACACTCTCCTCCTATTCCCCCTCCCTCAGACACTCTCTCCTCCTGTTCCCCTTCCTCAGACACACTCTCCTCCTGTTCCCCCTCCCTCAGACACTCTCTCCTCCTGTTCCCCTCCCTCAGACACACTCTCCTCCGATTCACCCCTCCCTCAGACACACTCTCCTCCTATTCCCCCTCCCTCAGACACTCTCTCCTCCTGTTCCCCTTCCTCAGACACACTCTCCTCCTATTCCCCCTCCCTCAGACACTCTCTCCTCCTGTTCCCCTTCCTCAGACACACTCTCCTCCTATTCCCCCTCCCTCAGACACTCTCTCCTCCTGTTCCCCTCCCTCAGACACACTCTCCTCCGATTCACCCCTCCCTCAGACACACTCTCCTCCTATTCCCCCCTCCCTCAGACACACTCATCTCCTATTCCCACTCCTCCGACATACTCTCCTCCTATTAGCCCTCAGACACACTCTCCTCCTATTCCCCCTCCCTCAGACACACTCTCCTCCTGTTCCCCCTCCCTCAGAAAACACTCCCCTCCTATTCCCCCCTCCCTCAGACACACTCTCCTCCTATTCCCCCTCCCTCAGACACACTCTCCTCCTGTTCCCCCTCCCTCAGAAAACACTCTCCTCCTATTCCCCCCTCCCTCAGACACACTCTCCTCCTATTCCCCCCTCCCCCCCTCAGACGCACTCTCCTCCAATTCCCCCTCCCTCAGACACACTCTCCTCCTATTCCCACTCCCTCAGACACACTCTCCACCTATTCCCCCTCCCTCAGACACACTCTCCTCCTATTCCCCCCTCCCTCAGACACACTCTCCTCCTATTCTCCCCTCCCTCAGACACACTCTACTCCTAATTCCCCCCTCCCTCAGACACACTCTACTCCTAATTCCCCCCTCCCTCAGACACACTCTCCTCCTATTCCCCCCTCCCCCAGATACACTCTCCTCCTGTTCCCCCTCCCTCAGACACACACTCCTCCTAATCCCCCTCCCTCAGACACACTCTCCTCCTATTCCCCCCTCCCTCAGACACACTCTCCTCCTAATTCCCCTCCCTCAGACAAACTCTCCTCCTATTCCCCCTCCCTCAGACACACTCTCCTCCTATTCCCCCTCCCTCAGACACACTCTCCTCTTATTCCCCCCTCCCCCAGATGCACTCTCCTCCTATTCCCCCTCCCTCAGACACACTCTCCTACTATTCCCCCTCCCTCAGACACACTCTCCTCCTAATCCCCCTCCCTCAGACACACTCTCCTCATATTCCCCATCCCTCAGACACACTCTACTCCTGTTCCCCCTCCCTCAGACACACTCTCCTCCTATTCCCCCTCACTCAGACATACTCTCCTCCTATTCCCCCCTCACTCAGACACACTCTCCTCCTATTCCCCCATCCACGACACACTCTCCTCCTATTCCCCCCTCCCTCAGACACACTCTCCTCCTATTCCCTCCTCCCTCAGACACACTCTCCTCCGATTCCCCCCTCCCTCAGACACACTCTCCTCCTATTCCCCCTCCCTCAGAAACACTCTCCTCCTATTCCCCCCCAGACACACTCTCCTCCTAATCCCCCTCCCTCAGACACTCCTCCTATTTCCGCCTCCCTCAGACACACTCTCCTCCTATTCCCCCTCCCTCAGACACACTCTCCTCCTATTCCCCTACCCCGATACACTCTCCTCCTATTCCCCCTCCCCCAGACACACTCTAATCCTAATCCCCCTCCCTCAGACACACTCTCCTCCTATTCCCCCTCCCTCAGACACACTCTCCTCCTATTCCCCCTCCCTCAGACACACTCTAATCCTAATCCCCCTCCCTCAGACACACTCTCCTCCTATTCCCCCTCCCTCAGACACACTCTCCTCCTATTCCCCCTCCCTCAGACACACTCTCCTCCTATTCCCCCCTCCCCCAGACACACTCTCCTCCTATTCCCCCTCCCTCAGACACACTCTCCTCCTATTCCCCCTCCCTCAGACACACTCTCCTCATATTCCCCCTCCCTCAGACACACTCTCCTCCTATTCCCCCTCCCTCAGACACACTCTCCTCCGATTCACCCCTCCCTCAGACACACTCTCCTCCTATTCCCCCTCCCTCAGACACTCTCTCCTCCTGTTCCCCTTCCTCAGACACACTCTCCTCCTATTCCCCCTCCCTCAGACACTCTCTCCTCCTGTTCCCCTTCCTCAGACACACTCTCCTCCTATTCCCCCTCCCTCAGACACTCTCTCCTCCTGTTCCCCTCCCTCAGACACACTCTCCTCCGATTCACCCCTCCCTCAGACACACTCTCCTCCTATTCCCCCCTCCCTCAGACACACTCATCTCCTATTCCCACTCCTCCGACATACTCTCCTCCTATTAGCCCTCAGACACACTCTCCTCCTATTCCCCCTCCCTCAGACACACTCTCCTCCTGTTCCCCCTCCCTCAGAAAACACTCCCCTCCTATTCCCCCCTCCCTCAGACACACTCTCCTCCTATTCCCCCTCCCTCAGACACACTCTCCTCCTGTTCCCCCTCCCTCAGAAAACACTCTCCTCCTATTCCCCCCTGCCTCAGACACACTCTCCTCCTATTCCCCCCTCCCCCCCTCAGACGCACTCTCCTCCAATTCCCCCTCCCTCAGACACACTCTCCTCCTATTCCCACTCCCTCAGACACACTCTCCACCTATTCCCCCTCCCTCAGACACACTCTCCTCCTATTCCCCCCTCCCTCAGACACACTCTCCTCCTATTCTCCCCTCCCTCAGACACACTCTACTCCTAATTCCCCCCTCCCTCAGACACACTCTACTCCTAATTCCCCCCTCCCTCAGACACACTCTCCTCCTATTCCCCCCTCCCCCAGATACACTCTCCTCCTGTTCCCCCTCCCTCAGACACACACTCCTCCTAATCCCCCTCCCTCAGACACACTCTCCTCCTATTCCCCCCTCCCTCAGACACACTCTCCTCCTAATTCCCCTCCCTCAGACAAACTCTCCTCCTATTCCCCCTCCCTCAGACACACTCTCCTCCTATTCCCCCTCCCTCAGACACACTCTCCTCTTATTCCCCCCTCCCCCAGATGCACTCTCCTCCTATTCCCCCTCCCTCAGACACACTCTCCTACTATTCCCCCTCCCTCAGACACACTCTCCTCCTAATCCCCCTCCCTCAGACACACTCTCCTCATATTCCCCATCCCTCAGACACACTCTACTCCTGTTCCCCCTCCCTCAGACACACTCTCCTCCTATTCCCCCTCACTCAGACATACTCTCCTCCTATTCCCCCCTCACTCAGACACACTCTCCTCCTATTCCCCCATCCACGACACACTCTCCTCCTATTCCCCCCTCCCTCAGACACACTCTCCTCCTATTCCCTCCTCCCTCAGACACACTCTCCTCCGATTCCCCCCTCCCTCAGACACACTCTCCTCCTATTCCCCCTCCCTCAGAAACACTCTCCTCCTATTCCCCCCCAGACACACTCTCCTCCTAATCCCCCTCCCTCAGACACTCCTCCTATTTCCGCCTCCCTCAGACACACTCTCCTCCTATTCCCCCTCCCTCAGACACACTCTCCTCCTATTCCCCTACCCCGATACACTCTCCTCCTATTCCCCCTCCCCCAGACACACTCTAATCCTAATCCCCCTCCCTCAGACACACTCTCCTCCTATTCCCCCTCCCTCAGACACACTCTCCTCCTATTCCCCCTCCCTCAGACACACTCTAATCCTAATCCCCCTCCCTCAGACACACTCTCCTCCTATTCCCCCTCCCTCAGACACACTCTCCTCCTATTCCCCCTCCCTCAGACACACTCTCCTCCTATTCCCCCCTCCCCCAGACACACTCTCCTCCTATTCCCCCTCCCTCAGACACACTCTCCTCCTATTCCCCCTCCCTCAGACACACTCTCCTCATATTCCCCCTCCCTCAGACACACTCTCCTCCTATTCCCCCTCCCTCAGACACACTCTCCTCCTATTCCCCCTCCCTCAGACACACTCTCCTCCTATTCCCCCTCCCTCAGACACACTCTCCTCATATTCCCCCTCCCTCAGACACACTCTACTCCTGTTCCCCCTCCCTCAGACACACTCTCCTCCTATTTCCCCTCCCTCAGACACACTCTCCTCCTATTCCCCCTCCCTCAGACACTCTCTCCTCCTGTTCCCCTTCCTCAGACACACTCTCCTCCTATTCCCCCTCCCTCAGACACTCTCTCCTCCTGTTCCCCTCCCTCAGACACACTCTCCTCCGATTCACCCCTCCCTCAGACACACTCTCCTCCTATTCCCCCTCCCTCAGACACTCTCTCCTCCTGTTCCCCTTCCTCAGACACACTCTCCTCCTATTCCCCCTCCCTCAGACACTCTCTCCTCCTGTTCCCCTTCCTCAGACACACTCTCCTCCTATTCCCCCTCCCTCAGACACTCTCTCCTCCTGTTCCCCTCCCTCAGACACACTCTCCTCCGATTCACCCCTCCCTCAGACACACTCTCCTCCTATTCCCCCCTCCCTCAGACACACTCATCTCCTATTCCCACTCCCCCGACATACTCTCCTCCTATTAGCCCTCAGACACACTCTCCTCCTATTCCCCCTCCCTCAGACACACTCTCCTCCTGTTCCCCCTCCCTCAGAAAACACTCTCCTCCTATTCCCCCCTCCCTCAGACACACTCTCCTCCTATTCCCCCTCCCCCGACATTCTCTCCACCTATTAGCCCCCAGACACACTCTCCTCCTATTCCCCCTCCCCCGACATACTCTCCACCTATTAGCCCCCAGACACACTCTCCTCCTATTCACTCCTCCCTCAGACATACTCTCCTCCTATTCCCCCCTCCCCCCCTCAGACGCACTCTCCTCCAATTCCCCCTCCCTCAGACACACTCTCCTCCTATTCCCCCTCCCTCAGACACACTCTCCTCCTGTTCCCCCTCCCTCAGAAAACACTCTCCTCCTATTCCCCCCTCCCTCAGACACACTCTCCTCCTATTCTCCCCTCCCTCAGACACACTCTACTCCTAATTCCCCCCTCCCTCAGACACACTCTCCTCCTATTCCCCCCTCCCCCAGATACACTCTCCTCCTGTTCCCCCTCCCTCAGACACACTCTCCTCCTAATCCCACTCCCTCAGACACACTCTCCTCCTATTCCCCCCTCCCTCAGACACACTCTCCTCCTAATTCCCCTCCCTCAGACAAACTCTCCTCCGATTCCCCCTCCCTCAGACACACTCTCCTCCTATTCCCCCTCCCTCAGACACACTCTCCTCTTATTCCCCCCTCCCCCAGACGCACTCTCCTCCTATTCCCCCTCCCTCAGACACACTCTCCTCCTATTCCCCCTCCCTCAGACACACTCTCCTCCTGTTCCCCCTCCCTCAGACACACTCTCCTCATATTCCCCCTCCCTCAGACACACTCTACTCCTGTTCCCCCTCCCTCAGACACACTCTCCTCCTATTTCCCCTCCCTCAGACACACTCTCCTCCTATTCCCCCTCCCTCAGACACTCTCTCCTCCTGTTCCCCTTCCTCAGACAAACTCTCCTCCTATTCCCCCTCCCTCAGACACTCTCTCCTCCTGTTTCCCTCCCTCAGACACACTCTCCTCCGATTCACCCCTCCCTCAGACACACTCTCCTCCTATTTCCCCTCCCTCAGACACACTCTCCTCCTATTCCCCCTCCCTCAGACACTCTATCCTCCTGTTCCCCTTCCTCAGACACACTCTCCTCCTATTCCCCCTCCCTCAGACACTCTCTCCTCCTGTTCCCCTCCCTCAGACACACTCTCCTCCGATTCACCCCTCCCTCAGACACACTCTCCTCCTATTCCCCCTCCCCCAGACACACTCTCCTCCTATTCCCCCTCCCTCAGACACACTCTCCTCCTATTCCCCCTCCCTCAGACACACTCTCCTCATATTCCCCCTCCCTCAGACACACTCTCCTCCTATTCCCCCTCCTTCAGACACACTCTCCTCCTATTCCCCCTCCCTCAGACACACTCTCCTCCTATTCCCCCTCCCTCAGACACACTCTCCTCATATTCCCCCTCCCTCAGACACACTCTACTCCTGTTCCCCCTCCCTCAGACACACTCTCCTCCTATTTCCCCTACCTCAGACACACTCTCCTCCTATTCCCCCTCCCTCAGACACTCTCTCCTCCTGTTCCCCTTCCTCAGACACACTCTCCTCCTATTCCCCCTCCCTCAGACACTCTCTCCTCCTGTTCCCCTCCCTCAGACACACTCTCCTCCGATTCACCCCTCCCTCAGACACACTCTCCTCCTATTCCCCCTCCCTCAGACACTCTCTCCTCCTGTTCCCCTTCCTCAGACACACTCTCCTCCTATTCCCCCTCCCTCAGACACTCTCTCCTCCTGTTCCCCTTCCTCAGACACACTCTCCTCCTATTCCCCCTCCCTCAGACACTCTCTCCTCCTGTTCCCCTCCCTCAGAAACACTCTCCTCCGATTCACCCCTCCCTCAGACACACTCTCCTCCTATTCCCCCCTCCCTCAGACACACTCTCCTCCTATTCCCCCTCCCCCGACATACTCTCCTCCTATTATCCCTCAGACACACTCTCCTCCTATTCCCCCCTCCCTCAGACACACTCATCTCCTATTCCCACTCCCCCGACATACTCTCCTCCTATTAGCCCTCAGACACACTCTCCTCCTATTCCCCCTCCCTCAGACACACTCTCCTCCTGTTCCCCCTCCCTCAGAAAACACTCTCCTCCTATTCCCCCCTCCCTCAGACACACTCTCCTCCTATTCCCCCTCCCCCGACATACTCTCCACCTATTAGCCCCCAGACACACTCTCCTCCTATTCCCCCCTCCCCCCCTCAGACGCACTCTCCTCCAATTCCCCCTCCCTCAGACACACTCTCCTCCTATTCCCACTCCCTCAGACACACTCTCCACCTATTCCCCCTCCCTCAGACACACTCTCCTCCTATTCCCCCCTCCCTCAGACACACTCTCCTCCTATTCTCCCCTCCCTCAGACACACTCTACTCCTAATTCCCCCCTCCCTCAGACACACTCTCCTCCTATTCCCCCCTCCCCCAGATACACTCTCCTCCTGTTCCCCCTCCCTCAGACACACTCTCCTCCTAATCCCCCTCCCTCAGACACACTCTCCTCCTATTCCCCCCTCCCTCAGACACACTCTCCTCCTAATTCCCCTCCCTCAGACAAACTCTCCTCCTATTCCCCCTCCCTCAGACACACTCTCCTCCTATTCCCCCCTCCCCCAGATACACTCTCCTCCTGTTGCCCCTCCCTCAGACACACTCTCCTCCTAATCCCCCTCCCTCAGACACACTCTCCTCCTATTCCCCCTCCCTCAGACACACTCTCCTCCTATTCCCCCCTCCCCCAGACGCACTCTCCTCCTGTTCCCCCTCCCTCAGACACACTCTCCTCCTATTCCCCCTCCCTCAGACACACTCTCCTCCTATTCCCCCTCCCTCAGACACACTCTCCTCATATTCCCCCTCCCTCAGACACACTCTACTCCTGTTCCCCCTCCCTCAGACACACTCTCCTCCTATTTCCCCTCCCTCAGACACACTCTCCTCCTATTCCCCCTCCCTCAGACACTCTCTCCTCCTGTTCCCCTTCCTCAGACACACTCTCCTCCTATTCCCCCTCCCTCAGACACACTCTACTCCTGTTCCCCCTCCCTCAGACACACTCTCCTCCTATTTCCCCTCCCTCAGACACACTCTCCTCCTATTCCCCCTCCCTCAGACACTCTCTCCTCCTGTTCCCCTTCCTCAGACACACTCTCCTCCTATTCCCCCTCCCTCAGACACTCTCTCCTCCTGTTCCCCTCCCTCAGACACACTCTCCTCCGATTCACCCCTCCCTCAGACACACTCTCCTCCTATTCCCCCTCCCTCAGACACTCTCTCCTCCTGTTCCCCTTCCTCAGACACACTCTCCTCCTATTCCCCCTCCCTCAGACACTCTCTCCTCCTGTTCCCCTTCCTCAGACACACTCTCCTCCTATTCCCCCTCCCTCAGACACTCTCTCCTCCTGTTCCCCTCCCTCAGACACACTCTCCTCCGATTCACCCCTCCCTCAGACACACTCTCCTCCTATTCCCCCCTCCCTCAGACACACTCATCTCCTATTCCCACTCCTCCGACATACTCTCCTCCTATTAGCCCTCAGACACACTCTCCTCCTATTCCCCCTCCCTCAGACACACTCTCCTCCTGTTCCCCCTCCCTCAGAAAACACTCTCCTCCTATTCCCCCCTCCCTCAGACACACTCTCCTCCTATTCCCCCTCCCTCAGACACACTCTCCTCCTGTTCCCCCTCCCTCAGAAAACACTCTCCTCCTATTCCCCCCTCCCTCAGACACACTCTCCTCCTATTCCCCCCTCCCCCCCTCAGACGCACTCTCCTCCAATTCCCCCTCCCTCAGACACACTCTCCTCCTATTCCCACTCCCTCAGACACACTCTCCAACTATTCCCCCTCCCTCAGACACACTCTCCTCCTATTCCCCCCTCCCTCAGACACACTCTCCTCCTATTCTCCCCTCCCTCAGACACACTCTACTCCTAATTCCCTCCTCCCTCAGACACACTCTACTCCTAATTCCCCCCTCCCTCAGACACACTCTCCTCCTATTCCCCCCTCCCCCAGATACACTCTCCTCCTGTTCCCCCTCCCTCAGACACACACTCCTCCTAATCCCCCTCACTCAGACACACTCTCCTCCTATTCCCCCCTCCCTCAGACACACTCTCCTCCTAATTCCCCTCCCTCAGACAAACTCTCCTCCTATTCCCCCTCCCTCAGACACACTCTCCTCCTATTCCCCCTCCCTCAGACACACTCTCCTCTTATTCCCCCCTCCCCCAGACGCACTCTCCTCCTATTCCTCCTCCCTCAGACACACTCTCCTCCTATTCCCCCTCCCTCAGACACACTCTCCTCCTATTCCCCCTCCCTCAGACACACTCTCCTCATATTCCCCATCCCTCAGACACACTCTACTCCTGTTCCCCCTCCCTCAGACACACTCTCCTCCTATTCCCCCTCACTCAGACATACTCTCCTCCTATTCCCCCCTCCCTCAGCCACACTCTCCTCCTATTCCCCCCTCCCTCAGACACACTCTCCTCCTATTCCCTCCTCCCTCAGACACACTCTCCTCCGATTCCCCCCTCCCTCAGACACACTCTCCTCCTATTCCCCCTCCCTCAGAAACACTCTCCTCCTATTCCCCCCCAGACACACTCTCCTCCTAATCCCCCTCCCTCAGACACTCCTCCTATTTCCGCCTCCCTCAGACACACTCTCCTCCTATTCCCCCTCCCTCAGACACACTCTCCTCCTATTCCCCTACCCCGATACACTCTCCTCCTATTCCCCCTCCCCCAGACACACTCTAATCCTAATCCCCCTCCCTCAGACACACTCTCCTCCTATTCCCCCTCCCTCAGACACACTCTCCTCCTATTCCCCCTCCCTCAGACACACTCTAATCCTAATCCCCCTCCCTCAGAAACACTCTCCTCCTATTCCCCCTCCCTCAGACACACTCTCCTCCTATTCCCCCTCCCTCAGACACACTCTCCTCCTATTCCCCCCTCCCCCAGACACACTCTCCTCCTATTCCCCCTCCCTCAGACACACTCTCCTCCTATTCCCCCTCCCTCAGACACACTCTCCTCATATTCCCCCTCCCTCAGACACACTCTCCTCCTATTCCCCCTCCCTCAGACACACTCTCCTCCTATTCCCCCTCCCTCAGACACACTCTCCTCCTATTCCCCCTCCCTCAGACACACTCTCCTCATATTCCCCCTCCCTCAGACACACTCTACTCCTGTTCCCCCTCCCTCAGACACACTCTCCTCCTATTTCCCCTCCCTCAGACACACTCTCCTCCTATTCCCCCTCCCTCAGACACTCTCTCCTCCTGTTCCCCTTCCTCAGACACACTCTCCTCCTATTCCCCCTCCCTCAGACACTCTCTCCTCCTGTTCCCCTCCCTCAGACACACTCTCCTCCGATTCACCCCTCCCTCAGACACACTCTCCTCCTATTCCCCCTCCCTCAGACACTCTCTCCTCCTGTTCCCCTTCCTCAGACACACTCTCCTCCTATTCCCCCTCCCTCAGACACTCTCTCCTCCTGTTCCCCTTCCTCAGACACACTCTCCTCCTATTCCCCCTCCCTCAGACACTCTCTCCTCCTGTTCCCCTCCCTCAGACACACTCTCCTCCGATTCACCCCTCCCTCAGACACACTCTCCTCCTATTCCCCCCTCCCTCAGACACACTCATCTCCTATTCCCACTCCCCCGACATACTCTCCTCCTATTAGCCCTCAGACACACTCTCCTCCTATTCCCCCTCCCTCAGACACACTCTCCTCCTGTTCCCCCTCCCTCAGAAAACACTCTCCTCCTATTCCCCCCTCCCTCAGACACACTCTCCTCCTATTCCCCCTCCCCCGACATTCTCTCCACCTATTAGCCCCCAGACACACTCTCCTCCTATTCACTCCTCCCTCAGACATACTCTCCTCCTATTCCCCCCTCCCCCCCTCAGACGCACTCTCCTCCAATTCCCCCTCCCTCAGACACACTCTCCTCCTATTCCCCCTCCCTCAGACACACTCTCCTCCTGTTCCCCCTCCCTCAGAAAACACTCTCCTCCTATTCCCCCTTCCCTCAGACACACTCTCCTCCTATTCTCCCCTCCCTCAGACACACTCTACTCCTAATTCCCCCCTCCCTCAGACACACTCTCCTCCTATTCCCCCCTCCCCCAGATACACTCTCCTCCTGTTCCCCCTCCCTCAGACACACTCTCCTCCTAATCCCACTCCCTCAGACACACTCTCCTCCTATTCCCCCCTCCCTCAGACACACTCTCCTCCTAATTCCCCTCCCTCAGACAAACTCTCCTCCGATTCCCCCTCCCTCAGACACACTCTCCTCCTATTCCCCCTCCCTCAGACACACTCTCCTCTTATTCCCCCCTCCCCCAGACGCACTCTCCTCCTATTCCCCCTCCCTCAGACACTCTCTCCTCCTGTTTCCCTCCCTCAGACACACTCTCCTCCGATTCACCCCTCCCTCTGACACACTCTCCTCCTATTTCCCCCTCCCTCAGACACACTCTCCTCCTATTCCCCCTCCCTCAGACACTCTATCCTCCTGCTCCCCTTCCTCAGACACACTCTCCTCCTATTCCCCCTCCCTCAGACACTCTCTCCTCCTGTTCCCCTCCCTCAGACACACTCTCCTCCGATTCACCCCTCCCTCAGACACACTCTCCTCCTATTCCCCCTCCCCCAGACACACTCTCCTCCTATTCCCCCTCCCTCAGACACACTCTCCTCCTATTCCCCCTCCCTCAGACACACTCTCCTCATATTCCCCCTCCCTCAGACACACTCTCCTCCTATTCCCCCTCCTTCAGACACACTCTCCTCCTATTCCCCCTCCCTCAGACACACTCTCCTCCTATTCCCCCTCCCTCAGACACACTCTCCTCATATTCCCCCTCCCTCAGACACACTCTACTCCTGTTCCCCCTCCCTCAGACACACTCTCCTCCTATTTCCCCTACCTCAGACACACTCTCCTCCTATTCCCCCTCCCTCAGACACTCTCTCCTCCTGTTCCCCTTCCTCAGACACACTCTCCTCCTATTCCCCCTCCCTCAGACACTCTCTCCTCCTGTTCCCCTCCCTCAGACACACTCTCCTCCGATTCACCCCTCCCTCAGACACACTCTCCTCCTATTCCCCCTCCCTCAGACACTCTCTCCTCCTGTTCCCCTTCCTCAGACACACTCTCCTCCTATTCCCCCTCCCTCAGACACTCTCTCCTCCTGTTCCCCTTCCTCAGACACACTCTCCTCCTATTCCCCCTCCCTCAGACACTCTCTCCTCCTGTTCCCCTCCCTCAGACACACTCTCCTCCGATTCACCCCTCCCTCAGACACACTCTCCTCCTATTCCCCCCTCCCTCAGACACACTCTCCTCCTATTCCCCCTCCCCCGACATACTCTCCTCCTATTAGCCCTCAGACACACTCTCCTCCTATTCCCCCCTCCCTCAGACACACTCATCTCCTATTCCCACTCCCCCGACATACTCTCCTCCTATTAGCCCTCAGACACACTCTCCTCCTATTCCCCCTCCCTCAGACACACTCTCCTCCTGT
This sequence comes from Heptranchias perlo, assembly GCF_035084215.1. Taxonomy (NCBI): domain Eukaryota; kingdom Metazoa; phylum Chordata; class Chondrichthyes; order Hexanchiformes; family Hexanchidae; genus Heptranchias; species Heptranchias perlo. The sequence goes on from NC_090362.1 coordinate 2,258,650, forward strand.
TCCCCCTCCCTCAGAAAACACTCTCCTCCTATTCCCCCCTCCCTCAGACACACTCTCCTCCTATTCCCCCTCCCCCGACATACTCTCCACCTATTAGCCCCCAGACACACTCTCCTCCTATTCCCCCCTCCCCCCCTCAGACGCACTCTCCTCCAATTCCCCCTCCCTCAGACACACTCTCCTCCTATTCCCACTCCCTCAGACACACTCTCCACCTATTCCCCCTCCCTCAGACACACTCTCCTCCTATTCCCCCCTCCCTCAGACACACTCTCCTCCTATTCTCCCCTCCCTCAGACACACTCTACTCCTAATTCCCCCCTCCCTCAGACACACTCTCCTCCTATTCCCCCCTCCCCCAGATACACTCTCCTCCTGTTCCCCCTCCCTCAGACACACTCTCCTCCTAATCCCCCTCCCTCAGACACACTCTCCTCCTATTCCCCCCTCCCTCAGACACACTCTCCTCCTAATTCCCCTCCCTCAGACAAACTCTCCTCCTATTTCCCCTCCCTCAGACACACTCTCCTCCTATTCCCCCCTCCCCCAGATACACTCTCCTCCTGTTGCCCCTCCCTCAGACACACTCTCCTCCTAATCCCCCTCCCTCAGACACACTCTCCTCCTATTCCCCCTCCCTCAGACACACTCTCCTCTTATTCCCCCCTCCCCCAGACGCACTCTCCTCCTATTCCCCCTCCCTCAGACACACTCTCCTCCTATTCCCCCTCCCTCAGACACACTCTCCTCCTATTCCCCCTCCCTCAGACACACTCTCCTCATATTCCCCCTCCCTCAGACACACTCTACTCCTGTTCCCCCTCCCTCAGACACACTCTCCTCCTATTTCCCCTCCCTCAGACACACTCTCCTCCTATTCCCCCTCCCTCAGACACTCTCTCCTCCTGTTCCCCTTCCTCAGACACACTCTCCTCCTATTCCCCCTCCCTCAGACACTCTCTCCTCCTGTTTCCCTCCCTCAGACACACTCTCCTCCGATTCACCCCTCCCTCAGACACACTCTCCTCCTATTCCCCCTCCCTCAGACACATTCTTCTCCTATTCCCCACTCCCTCAGACACACTCTCTTCCTATTCCCCCTCCCTCAGACACACTCTCCTCCTGTTCCCCCTCCCTCAGACACACTCTCCTCCTATTCCCCCCTCCCTCAGACACACTCTCCTCCTATTCCCACTCCCCCGACATACTCTCCTCCTATTAGCCCTCAGACACACTCTCCTCCTATTCCCCCTCCCTCAGACACACTCTCCTCCTGTTCCCCCTCCCTCAGACACACTCTCCTCCTATTCCCCCTCCCCCAGACACACTCTCCTCCTATTCACTCCTCCCTCAGACATACTCTCCTCCTATTCCCCCCTCCCCCCCCTCAGACGCACTCTCCTCCAATTCCCCCTCCCTCAGACACACTCTCCTCCTATTCCCCCTCCCTCAGACACACTCTCCACCTATTCCCCCTCCCTCAGACACACTCTCCTCCTATTACCCCCTCCCTCAGCCACACTCTCCTCCTATTCCCCCTCCCTCAGACACACTCTCCTCCTGTTCCCCCTCCCTCAGACACACTCTCCTCCTATTCCCCCTCCCTCAGACACACTCTCCTCCTATTCCCCCCTCCCTCAGACACACTCTCCTCCTAATTCCCCCTTCCCTCAGACACACTCTCCTCCTATTCCCCCCTCCCCCAGATACATTCTCCTCCTGTTCCCCCTCCCTCAGACACACTCTCCTCCTCTTCCCCCCTCCCTCAGACACACTCTCCTCCTAATTCCCCTCCCTCAGACAAACTCTCCTCCTATTCCCCCTCCCTCAGACACACTCTCCTCCTATTTCCCCTCCCACAGACACACTCTCCTCCTCTTCCCCCCTCCCCCAGACACACTCTCCTCCTATTCCCCCCTCCCTCAGACACTCTCTCCTCCTGTTCCCCTTCCTCAGACACACTCTCCTCCTATTCCCCCTCCCTCAGACACTCTCTCCTCCTGTTTCCCTCCCTCAGACACACTCTCCTCCGATTCACCCCTCCCTCAGACACACTCTCCTCCTATTCCCCACTCCCTCAGACACACTCTCTTCCTATTTCACCTCCCTCAGACACACTCTCCTCCTGTTCCCCCTCCCTCAGACACACTCTCCTCCTATTCCCCCCTCCCTCAGACACTCTCCTCCTATTCCCACTCCCCCGACACACTCTCCTCCTATTAGCCCTCAGACACACTCTCCTCCTGTTCCCCCTCCCTCAGACACACTCTCCTCCTATTCCCCCCTCCCCCAGACACACTCTCCTCCTATTCACTCCTCCCTCAGACATACTCTCCTCCTATTCCCCCCTCCCCCCCTCAGACGCACTCTCCTCCAATTCCCCCTCCCTCAGACACACTCTCCTCCTATTCCCCCTCCCTCAGACACACTCTCCACCTATTCCCCCTCCCTCAGACACACTCTCCTCCTATTCCCCCCTCCCTCAGACACACTCTCCTCCTAATTCCCCCCTCCCTCAGACACACTCTCCTCCTATTCCCCCCTCCCCCAGATACACTCTCCTCCTGTTCCCCCTCCCTCAGACACACACTCCTCCTAATTCCCCTCCCTCAGACAAACTCTCCTCCTATTCCCCCTCCCTCAGACACACTCTCCTCCTATTCCCCCTCCCTCAGACACACTCTCCTCCTCTTCCCCCCTCCCCCAGACACACTCTCCTCCTATTCTCCCCTCCCTCAGACACACTCTACTCCTAATTCCCCCCTCCCTCAGACACAATCTCCTCCTATTCCCCCCTCCCCCAGATACACTCTCCTCCTGTTCCCCCTCCCTCAGACACATTCTCCTCCTATTCCCCCCTCCCTCAGACACACTCTCCTCCTAATTCCCCTCCCTCAGACAAACTCTCCTCCTATTCCCCCTCCCTCAGACACACTCTCCTCCTCTTCCCCCCTCCCCCAGACACACTCTCCTCCTATTCTCCCCTCCCTCAGACACACTCTCCTCCTGTTCCCCCCTCCCTCAGAAACACTCTCCTCCTATTCCCCCCTCCCCCATACACACTCTCCTCCAATTCCCCCTCCCTTAGACTCACTCTCCTCCTATTCCCCCTCCCTCAGACACACTCTCCTCCTCTTCCCCCCTCCCCCAGACACACTCTCCTCCTATTCTCCCCTCCCTCAGACACACTCTCCTCCTGTTCCCCCCTCCCTCAGAAACACTCTCCTCCTATTCCCCCCTCCCCCATACACACTCTCCTCCAATTCCCCCTCCCTTAGACTCACTCTCCTCCTATTCCCCCTCCCTCAGACACACTCTCCTCCTATTCCTCCCTCCCTCAGACACACTCTCCTCCTATTCCTCCCTCCCTCAGACACACTCTCCTCCTGTTACCCCCTCCCCAGATGCACTCTCCTCCTGTTCCCCCCTCCCCCAGACACACTCTCCTCCTATTCCCGCTCCCTCAGACACACTCTCCTCCTATTCCTCCCTCCCTCAGACACACTCTCCTCCTGTTACCCCCTCCCCAGATGCACTCTCCTCCTGTTCCCCCCTCCCCCAGACACACTCTCCTCCTATTCCCCCCCCGTCAGACATACTCTCCTCCTGTTCCCCCCTCCCTCAGACACACTCTACTCCTATTCCCCCTCCCTCAGACACACTCTCCTCCGATTCGCCCCTCCCTCAGACACACTCTCCTCCTATTCCCCCTCCCTCAGACACACTCTCCACCTTTTCCCCCCTCCCCCAGACACACTCTCCTCCTATTCCCCCCTCCCTCAGACACACTCTCCTCCTATTCCCCCTCCCCCAGACACACTCTCCTCCTATTCCCCCTCCCCCGACATTCTCTCCTCCTATTCGCCCCCAGACACACTCTCCTCCTATTCCCTCATCCCTCAGACACACTCTCCTCCTATTCCCCCCTCCCTCAGACACACTCTCCTCCTATTCCCCCTCCCCCGACATTCTCTCCTCCTATTCGCCCCCAGGCACACTCTCCTCCTATTCCCTCATCCCTCAGACACACTCTCCTCCTATTCCCCCTCCCTCAGACACACTCTCCTCCTATTCCCCCCTCCCTCAGACACACTCTCCTCCTATTCCCCCTCCCTCAGACACACTCTCCTCCTATTCCCCCTCCCCCGACATTCTCTCCTCCTATTCGCCCCCAGGCACACTCTCCTCCTATTCCCTCATCCCTCAGACACACTCTCCTCCTATTCCCCCTCCCTCAGACACACTCTCCTCCTATTCCCCCCTCCCTCAGACACACTCTCCTCCTATTCCCCCTCCCTCAGACACACTCTACTCCTATTCCCTCTCCCTCAGACACACTCTCCTCCTATTCCCCCCTCCGTCAGACACACTCTCCTCCTATTCCCCCCTCCCTCAGACACACTCTCCTCCTATTCCCCCTCCCTCAGACACAGTCTTGTCCTATTCCCCCTCCCCTCAGACACACCCTCCTCCTATTCCCCCTCCCCCAACACACTCTCCTCCGATTCCCCCCTCCCCTCACACACTGTCCTTCTGTTCCCCATCAGATATACTCTCCTCCTCTAACCCCCTCCCTCAGACACACTCTCCTCCTATTCCCCCTCCCCCAACACACTCTCCTCCGATTCCCCCTTCCCTCAGACACACTCTCCTCCTATTCCCCCCTCCCTCAGACACACTCTCCTCCTATTCCCCCTCCCTCAGACACACTCTCCTCCTATTCCCCCTCCCTCAGACACACTCTTGTCCTATTCCCCCTCCCCTCAGACACACCCTCCTCCTATTCCCCCTTCCCCAACACACTCTCCTCCGATTCCCCCCTCCCCTCACACACTGTCCTTCTGTTCCCCATCAGATATACTCTCCTCCTCTAACCCTCTCCCTCAGACACACTCTCCTCCGATTCCCCCCTCCCTCAGACACACTCTCCTCCTATTCCCCCCTCCTTCAGACACACTATCCTCCTATTCCCCCCTCCCTCAGACACACTCTCCTCCTATTCCCCCCTCCATCAGACACACTCTCCTCCTATTCCCCCCTCCCTCAGACACAGTCTCCTCCTATTCCCCCTCCCTCAGACACACTCTCCTCCTATTCCCCCTCCCCCGACATTCTCTCCTCCTATTCGCCCCCAGACACACTCTCCTCCTATTCCCTCATCCCTCAGACACACTCTCCTCCTGTTCCCCCCTCCCTCAGACACACTCTCCTCCTATTCCCCCCTCCCTCAGACACACTCTCCTCCTATTCCCCCTCGCTCAGACACACTCTACTCCTATTCCCCCTCCCTCAGACACACTCTCCTCCTATTCCCCCCTCCGTCAGACACACTCTCCTCCTATTCCCCCCTCCCTCAGACACACTCTCCTCCTATTCCCCCTCCCTCAGACACAGTCTTGTCCTATTCCCCCTCCCCTCAGACACACCCTCCTCCTATTCCCCCTCCCCCAACACACTCTCCTCCGATTCCCCCCTCCCCTCACACACTGTCCTTCTGTTCCCCATCAGATATACTCTCCTCCTATTCCCCCCTCCCTCAGACACACTCTCCTCCTATTCCCCCCTCCTCCCCCAAGACACACCCTCCTCCGATATTTAAGTCAGCCACTGCTTATTGCCCTCTTGACCCAATGTGAAATATCTCCGAGCCGAGACACTTGGCTTGGAGGGCTTGTAATTGTCTACATGAATGACATCAGCACATCACACGTACAGCAAGTGATCGTTTATGAGAAGTAACTTCGCTCATATCTTTTCAGAAACCGGTAGTTCCTTTGCCTCTGGCATTTTTCATGTCAAAAAGATATTCGGGCAGCAAATCTCACTCGAAATTCATGATGCACCGTGCAGAATCATTCAGGTGAGATATTCATTGTCTGTCTAAGGAAACGCCACCACTTCCAATGGGAATGACAGACCCACTGACTCTGCTGTAACCAGAGGTGAATCGCAGTCCCTGGCCATTTCACCCCAGGCGTGCGCTCTCATGCCAGTACAGATGGACCAGTCATTCTAGCAACTTCCATCCTCCTAACTCTAGAGAGAGAGAGAGAGATCTGGAATTCACTGCCTGAAAGGGTGGTGGAAGCAGATTCAATAGTAACTTTCAAAAGGGAATTGGATAAATACTTGAAGGGGAAAAAATTACAGGACTATTGGGAAAGAGCAGGGGAGTGGGACTAATTGGATTGCTCTTTCAAAGAGCCGGCACAGGCGGAATGGGACGAATGGCCTCCTTCTGTGCTGTAAGAATCGATGATTCTATAATTCTATGTTTATGGGGAGGAGGTGCTTAAAACTCTCGCACTTGCAGTGATTGATAGGCTTGCATGGCTGCTGTGTAACCAGCTGGGCTGTGGGAGCGGCTTGACTGAAAAAGGAAAGAAAAAGACATGAAGAGAAAAAGACAGAGTGAAGGAGAAGAATTGAAAACATCACTGAAGTGTCAGCCACGGCTCAGTGAGCAGCACTCTCTTGCCGCTCAATTTGAAGGTCATAGGTTCAAGCCCCACTCCTCGAGCACATAATCCAGGCTGACACTCCTGTCCACTACTGAGGGAGTGCTGCACTGTTGGAGGTGCCGTCTTTTAGATGAGATGTTAAACCGAGACCCTGTCTGCCCTCTCAGGTAGATGTAAAAGATCCCATGGCCGCTATTTGAATAAGAGCAGCGGAGTTCTCCCCAATCTCCTGGCCAATATTTATCCCTCAACCAACATCACTAAAAACAGATTGTCTGGTCATCATCTCATTGCTGTTTGTGGGATCTTGCTGTGCGCAAATTGGCTGCTGCGTTTCCTACATTGCAACTCTGACTACACTTCAAAAGTACGTCATTGGTTGTAAAGCGCTTTGGGACATCCTGAGGTCGTGACAGGCGCAGGTTTTTTTTTAAGAGACATGAAAACAGTGATATGACATTCACACAGTGTTACACCTCCTGTCAGACTGATACTGGTGGGAATCACAACGACACTGCCTGCTCAGAAACTGAGCACGGCTCCTAGGCCTCATCCTGCAAGGGTGGGGAGGGAGGAGCTGGGGGGGATTGAAAATAGTCAACAAGGCAATCGGTTCTCTTCAATCATTAAGATGTGAACAGTGGTACAGCCAGAACTGGGGGTGGTTTGACTGAAAAAGGTTTATATTCCACACTGGAGCCTCCCACCAGCTGCCACTCCCATCCTGGTCTGTGTGAGGCCAATGCTCCCAGGTGATTGGCTGGAAGTGTTGTTCCTGTAGGTAGGAAGCACAGTTTAGTAACTGTAACAGTGACTGCAGAGTATCAGTGAGTGGCAGCAAGTATAAGTAAGTATTAGTGAGTATCAGTGAGTGGCAGCGAGTATCAGTGAGCATTAGTGAGTATCAGCGAGTGGCAGTGAGTATTAGTGAGTATCAGTGAGTGGCAGCGAGTATCAGTGAGTATTAGTGAGTATCAGTGAGTGGCAGCGAGTATCAGTGAGTATTAGTGAGTATCAGTGAGTGGCAGCGAGTATCAGTGAGTATTAGTGAGTATCAGTGAGTATTAGTGAGTGGCAGCGAGTATCAATGGGTGCATCAATCATGGACAGGCTCCTCCAGTGACAGGTACACACCATATTCATGTTGCTTATTAACTGTTAAATCTCTAACTTCTTCCAGTTCTGATGAAAGGTTATCAAGTTGAAACATTAATTCTTTCTCTCCCCACAGATGTTACCTGACCTGCTGGGTGTTTCCAGCATTCTCTGTTTTTATTTCAGATTTCCAGCATCCGCAGTATTTTGCTTTTGCTTCATGCATTTTGGTGTTGGGAACGCCTCAGGTCTGTGAGTGGAAATCTCACACCAGGGCTATCACCATAGATACCCGCAGCATTTAATCCACCCTAAACACAGGGTACAATCATACCCACAGCCTGCAGAGACTCTTGAAGCTTACACATAGGAGCTGGCACACAGTATGCAAAACAAAATGCACAGAAGTCAGAATTTGCTACTCTGTCACTTATGTCTGTATTGTACCTCATCCCAGAGACATCACAGAAATTGACACTAAAATTAATCGCTGGTTAGCAGCTGCTTTGCCAGGTTTTTAAACAAATCAGTGGGATCTAAGTGGCTAATTTGTTCCAGTCACTTCATGCACATATGATTGCATGATTAACATTCTCCGATTACACTCAGTAATACTTTCTATTGCTGCCGAGAGAGAGACTTGACTACATTCTCACTGTTTAAGCACACATCATGGACTAATTGTATTTATTAAAATCTGTGAACAACCTATGCTTCCACACTAATGCGTGTAGTGTGGGGCTGGTTATGCTTTCGCATGCCCTGCATTAAGCATATCCAGTCTCATAATATCCTGTGTTGTAATATAATCTACTGATTAGTTAGGTGAGATAATAATGCTTGCTTCTTCTGTCTAAATATAGTTCGATAGAAAGCACAGAGGTTGCAAAGTTCCCAGTGACGATTGCACTCTGTATCTGCTCTGGTGTAAAGCTAGAAGTGCTTGAACCTCCTCGTCACAATCACCAGTGGAGATCGTGCTTTTGCACAATGCAAACACAGAAAATGTACATCATTCAACTTCCTCTCAAACTCACCGACAAACTGTTGAATTAAAGAGACATTGTTGTCATGAAAAGGGGTTCAGCAATTTCTTTACATAGTTGGGAGGGTGGTGATGATAAGAATTGGAACAGTCACAAATTGTTTCTGTCACACGAGCTCACTGACATATAGGCAACATCATAGAAATCAGTGCCCTGGCCAATATTTATCCCTCAACCAATATATAAAAAAACAGATTATCTGGTCATTATCACATTGCTGTTTGTGGGATCTTGCTGTGTGCAAATTGGCTGCTGCGTTTCCTACACTACAAAAGTGACTACATTTCAAATGTACTTCATTGGCTGTAAAATGCTTTAGGATGTCCTGAGGCCATGAAAGGTACGATAGAAATGGGAGTTCTTTCTTTCTATTGGCAGTCTAGCACTGGGTGAGTAGCAAGTGGGAGCTGGCCCCTGCATACCCTCTGACCACCTGTACAACTGTTAACTCTATCTCAGGACTGGAGCAGTGAGGAACAGAGCAAAGGAATCCTGCAGGTTATTTTTGATGGAAGAGTTAGGCCACAATTTCTAAAATCATTAAAATTTTAATTGTTTAGAATGAAAGGATCAAAGAGTTTTACAGGACAGAAGGAGGCCCATTGCACCTGTGCAATTCTCTGAAAGAGCCATGCACTTAGTCCCATTCCTCTGTCCTTTCCTTCTACCCTTTTCAAATTTTCTTTTTCAAATATTTATTCATTTCCCTTTTAAAAGCTATTCTAGATTCTGTTTCCGGTTGGAACATCCCATGTCCCAATGAACTTCTGTGCATAAAAAATTCCTCCTAACCCCTCCCTTCATTCCTTGGTGGTTGAGATTACTGTCTAGTTAACAACTCCATGACTGATACAAAATTGTTTTTCTCTAGTTTGCATCATCAAAACCCTTCATAATTTCAAACACCACCATACAATTTCCTCTTAAACTTTACTGACCTTTACTGATCAAACCCTGCCTAAACAATCTATGTTATCATTTTCTATTTATACCAATTGTCTCTTGAAAATTGACCTGGCTGGCCTGCCCTCACCTTCACATTGCCTGGGGCTGTCATTGTGGAGTCAGAAAGATAGAGTTCCCTTTTTACAGTCAGTGCACCGATCCTCATAGCTCTATTTCTAAGGAACGGGTTTGTGATTTTATTACACTGAATAAACCTCTCCAAATAACTAGGCTATCCCATTTAGTAATCAATTTGCATTTTAAATAAATAGAATTGCTAATTGATATGAGATTATCAATGAATTGATTATCCAGTCCTGGTCCAGTGCGAGCAAGAGCAGAAATGCAGCTCGCTGTTATATTGCCATCACTGCCGCGATAGTCGGTTCCATTTATTGAAATAATTATTGAAGGTCTCTCTTAGAGAGGAAGCTGACAGCAGGAGTGGGATGTCCAGCAGCTCATAAAGAGCTGCTATTTAAAGAGAACTATCTTCATTTTGGCAGAGCACAATTATTTGCTCCCAAATATTTTGGAATGGCTGAGAGATGATCCAGAGGAATTAATGTGGGCCTTTGTTCAGTGACTGATATAGTGAAATCACTTCCCTTTTGTTCACAACTTCTTAGCTTTGACCAACAGAGGGCTGAGTCTCCGCATTCTGCAGGAACTCCTGCTTATATTCTCTTCACCCGACTTTTTATCGTAGGTCCTGTCCTGATTTGAATGGACGTCTTGTTAGATTGCACTTAGTTTTGTTGTTGGTTGCTAAGCAGCTCTTTCGTGAGTCATTTTTTCATCAGCCTTAAGGAGCTCCCTTTACAGCGAGCGTGCTTCTCTAAGTCTCTGTGCCTGCTTTTTAAGCACAGTTCCCAGTGGCTAATGTATATCGATCCTTCTGCATAACAGCCAGCAAGTGCTCAGACTGAACACGGAACCTTGGAGTGTGCAATTGCTGCCTGCTGTCACATCCTGTAAGAGTGACGTTATATCAAAGCCTGCAGAATGGAATGTTCAAACACACTGTCTTCACCTGTGGGACCTTGGTTCAATGCGGATAATAGAATGAATTATCACCCTCCCACTCCCACTCTCTCTGATGGCTGGTAAATGCTCATACTGAAAGTGACCTGGAGCTGTTCAACCCAGGTTCCAATGGGCACATGGCTAAGTCGCAAAAGTGCCACTCAACTCACTCATTTTCCACTCGGACTGAGACAAGAGGGAAGGCTTTGGAGAGCTAGCCCAGTGCAGAGAGGCGACCTCCTCACTGTGCCTGGTAACAGTAAGAGCTCCACACTGGGTTTAAACTGTGCTGCGCCTGAGCAGGGGGGCATGTCACACTTTGACAAGGTGCAGCAAGGAGAAATGTCCCAGTCCCCTGGACTGCCATCCCTCGGCAGGACCTTTGCTACTGACTAAATAGTGATTATGCCAAAAGTGTACGTCTTCAAATTAAATAATCCAAAAACGAGGATCATCTCCTATGGTGCGGTGGACAGTGCATTGGGTGAGGTGCTGGTTTATAGGGACAGGAGCATTACACCATGTAACGCACAGTGTATTATTCACCTATTAACCCTGTCCTGTCAAGGCCACAATGTCTAATCGTCGTGAATAGCCACATCCTTAGGTCAATCAGCAGTTAATGACCTTTTCTCTTTTTTTAAACTACTTCTTGTTCGCTGGTGGACTCAGCTATTATTTGCGATTATTTTATTAAAGAAAAATTAAATCCATTAGGTGCAAGTGTGACACAGATTTTGTATGTGTGACACTTTCATCTGTGACACTTTCAAGTGTGACAGATGCACTAAACTTTCATATACATAGCAGAGATCATTTCTAGTCGTTAAATGGAGGAGCAATTGCTGGTGATAGTTATGATGGGCTGCTACATTTTATAATGCCTCTGACATTGGTTTGAGTAGTTTCTGAGGGGTCAAATTCTCTTCGAGTCACACTTCTCCTTTGTTCTATGACAGCATTTCTTCAGTGGCAGGTCTGTACCAGCAAGCTAAGTACTGAACTAGAATCTGTTTAGCATTAGATTAGTCAGTACTTCAAAAGATCACTCACTGTAACCTTGCCCGATTTCCTTCTCGGCCCGTGGAAGGACTATCTTTAACATAACGGGCTGACAGAACTCAATGGCTTCTCAGTGTATCTGTTTCAGAGAGCTAGCCAAGTGCACTGTAACTCTGGCATTGCCTCATTCCCCTGCTGCAGACACTTTATTCCCTTTCCACTAGATGGTTAATTCAAAGAGGACTACGACGACAAAAACTTGCATTTATACAGCGCCTTTAACATAGTAAAACATCCCAAGGTGCTTCACAGGAGCGATTATCAAACGAAATTTGACACCGAGCCACATAAGAAGATATTAGGACATGTGACCAAAAGCTTGGTCAAAGAGGTAGGTTTTAAGGAACGTCTTAAAGGAGGAGAGGTAGAGCGGAGGAGAGGTTTAGGGAGGGAATTCCAGAGCTTAGGGCCCAGGCAGCTGAAGACACGGCCGCCAATGGTGGAGCGATTAAAATCAGGGATGCGCAAGAGACCAGGATTGGAGGGGCGCAGAGATCTCGGAGGGTTGTGGAGTGGGGTCAGGAGTATTTATATTGTAAGGGTTAGGGGTATTTCAAAGTTCATCATTCGTTCCCAAAGTTGGGTGGAATTTTTTAGGTTGTTTCAATGGGACGAAAATGGGTGTGTATTTTCCACCAATACATGTGCGGTATAACATGCAAGAGTTTGTGTGATAGGCAGTGTGTGATAGAGAGTGTGTGTGATAGAGTGTGTGTGTGATAGAGAGTGTGTGTGATAGAGTGTGTGTGTGAGAGTGTGTGTGATGGAGAGTGTATGTGGTAGAGAGTGTGTGTGATAGAGTGTGTGGTGATAGAGAATATGTGTGTGATAGAGTGAGTGTGATAGAGTGTGTGTGTGATAGAGTGTCTGTGAGTGTGGTAGAGAGTGTGTGATAGAAAGAGTGTGTAATAGAGAGTGTGCGGTGATAGACAGTATGTGTGAGTGATAGTGTGTAATAGAGACTGTGTGGTGATACAGAATATGTGTGTGATAGAGTGTGTGTGATAGCGAGAGTGTGTGTGATAGAGAGTGAGTGTGATAGAGAGAGTGTGTGTGATAGAGAGTGTGTGTGATAGAGAGTGTGTGTGTGATAGAGTGTGTGTGTGATCGAGTGTGTGTGTGCTCGAGAGTGTGTGTGTGATAGTGTGTGTGTGATAGAGAGAGTGTGTGATAGAGAGAGTGTGTGTGATAGAGAGTGTGTGTATGATAGTGTGTGTGTGATAGAGAGTGTGTGTGATAGAGAGTGTGTGTGTGATAGAGTGTATGTGAGTGTGGTAGAGAGTGTGTGATAGAGAGTGTGCGGTGATAGACAGTGTGTGTGTGATAGAGAGTGTGTGTGTGATAGAGAGTGTGTGTGTGATAGAGAGTGTGTGTGTGATAGAGAGTGTGTGTGTGATAGAGAGTGTGTGTGTGATAGAGAGTGTGTGTGTGATAGAGAGTGTTTGTGATAGAGAGAGTGTGTGATAGACAGTGTGTGTGTGATAGAGAGTGTGTGTGTGATAGAGAGTGTGTGTGTGATAGAGAGTGTGTGTGCGTGATAGACAGTGTGTGTGTGATAAAGAGAGTGTGTGTGATAGAAAGTGTCTGATAGAGAGTGTGTGTGTGATCGAGTGTGTGTGTGCTCGAGAGTGTGTGTGTGATAGTGTGTGTGTGATAGAGAGAGTGTGTGATAGAGAGTGTGTGTGATAGAGAGTGTGTGTGTGATAGTGTGTGTGTGATAGAGAGAGTGTGTGATAGAGAGAGAGTGTGATATAGAGTGTGTGTGATAGAGAGTGTGTGTAATAGAGAGAGCGTGTGTGTGTGATGGAGTGTGTGAGATAGAGAGTGTGTGATAGAGAGTGTGTGTAATAGTGTGTGTGATAGAGAGAGTGTGATAGAGAGTGTGTGTAATAGTGTGTGTGATAGAGAGAGTGTGATAGAGAGTGTGTGTGATAGAGAGAGAGTGTGTGTGATAGTGTGTGTGTGATACAGTGTGTGTGTGACACAGAGTGTGTGTGATAGAGAGAGTGTGTGATAGAGAGTGTGTGATAGTGTGTGATAGAGAGTGTGTGTAATAGTGTGTGTGATAGAGAGAGTGTGATAGAGAGTCTGTGTGATAGAGAGAGAGTGTGTGATAGAGAGAGCGTGTGTGATAGAGATAGTGTGTGTGATAGAGAGTGTGTGTGATAGAGAGTGTGATAGAGAGAGTGTGTGTGATAGAGAGAGCGTGTGTGATAGAGATAGTGTGTGTGATAGAGAGTGTGTGTGATAGAGAGTGTGTGTGATAGAGAGTGTGTGTGATAGAGAGAGTGTGTGTGATAGAGAGTGTGTGTGTGATAGAGAGTGTGTGTGATAAAGAGTGTTTGTGTGATAGAGAGAGTGTGTGTGATGGAGAGTGCGTGTGTGATAAAGTGTGTGTGATAGAGTGTGTGAGTGATAGAGATAGTGTGTGATAGAGAGTGTGTGTAAGAGTGAGTATGTGTGATAGAGTGTGTGTGTGTGATAGACAGTGTGTGTGATGGAGAGTGTGTGTGATAGAGAGTGTGTGTGATAGTGTGTGTGATAGAGAGAGTGTGATAGAGAGTGTGTGTAATAGTGTGTGTGATAGAGAGAGTGTGATAGAGAGTGTGTGTGATAGAGAGAGAGTGTGTGTGATAGTGTGTGTGTGATACAGTGTGTGTGTGACACAGAGTGTGTGTGATAGAGAGAGTGTGTGATAGAGAGTGTGTGATAGTGTGTGATAGAGAGTGTGTGTAATAGTGTGTGTGATAGAGAGAGTGTGATAGAGAGTCTGTGTGATAGAGAGAGAGTGTGTGATAGAGAGAGCGTGTGTGATAGAGATAGTGTGTGTGATAGAGAGTGTGTGTGATAGAGAGTGTGATAGAGAGAGTGTGTGTGATAGAGAGAGCGTGTGTGATAGAGATAGTGTGTGTGATAGAGAGTGTGTGTGATAGAGAGTGTGTGTGTGATAGAGAGTGTGTGTGTGATAGAGAGTGTGTGTGATAAAGAGTGTTTGTGTGATAGAGAGAGTGTGTGTGATGGAGAGTGCGTGTGTGATAAAGTGTGTGTGATAGAGTGTGTGAGTGATAGAGATAGTGTGTGATAGAGAGTGTGTGTAAGAGTGAGTATGTGTGATAGAGTGTGTGTGTGTGATAGACAGTGTGTGTGATGGAGAGTGTGTGTGATAGAGAGTGTGTGTGATAGAGTGTGTGTGTATGATAGAGTGTGTGTGTGATAGAGAGTGTGTGTGATAGGGAGAGTGTGTGTGATAGAGAGTGTGTGTAACAGAGAGTGTGTGTAATAGTGTGTGTGATAGAGAGAGTGTGATAGAGAGTGTGTGTAATAGTGTGTGTGATAGAGAGAGTGTGATAGAGAGTGTGTGTAATAGTGTGTGTGATAGAGAGAGTGTGATAGA
Source organism: Heptranchias perlo (assembly GCF_035084215.1). NCBI lineage: Eukaryota > Metazoa > Chordata > Chondrichthyes > Hexanchiformes > Hexanchidae > Heptranchias > Heptranchias perlo. The sequence goes on from NC_090362.1 coordinate 2,273,679, forward strand.
GAGTGTGTGTGATAGAGAGAGAGTGTGTGTGATAGTGTGTGTGTGATAGAGAGTGTGTGTGATAGAGAGAGTGTGTGTGATAGAGAGTGTGTGTGATAGAGAGTGTGTGTGATAGAGAGTGTGTGTTATAGAGAGTGTGTGTGATAAAGAGTGTTTGTGTGATAGAGAGAGTGTGTGATAGAGAGTGTGTGATAGAGAGTGTGTGTAATAGTGTGTGTGATAGAGAGAGTGTGATAGAGAGTCTGTGTGATAGAGAGAGAGTGTGTGTGATAGTGTGTGTGTGATAGAGAGTGTGTGTGATAGAGAGTTTGTGTGATAGAGAGTGTGATAGAGAGAGTGTGATAGAGAGTGTGTGTAATAGTGTGTGTGATAGAGAGAGTGTGATAGAGAGTGTGTGTAATAGTGTGTGTGATAGAGAGAGTGTGATAGAGAGTCTGTGTGATAGAGAGAGAGTGTGTGTGATAGTGTGTGTGTGATAGAGAGTGTGTGTGATAGAGAGAGTGTGTGTGATAGTGTGTGTGTGATAGAGAGTGTGTGTGATAGAGATAGTGTGTGTGATAGAGAGTGTGTGTGTGATAGAGAGTGTGTGTGATAAAGAGTGTTTGTGTGATAGAGAGAGTGTGTGTGATAGAGAGAGTGTGTGTGATAGAGAGAGTGTGTGTGATAGAGTGTGTGTGTGTGATAGAGAGTGTGTGTGATAGAGAGTGTGTGTGATAGAGAGAGTGTGTGATAGAGAGAGTGTGTGTGATAGAGAGTGCGTGTGTGATAAAGTGTGTGTGATAGAATGTGTGAGTGATAGAGATAGTGTGTGATAGAGAGTGTGTGTGTGTGATAAAGTGTGTGTGTGATAGAGTGTGTGTGTGTGTGATAGAGTGTGTGTGTGTGATAGAGAGTGTGTGTGTGATAGAGCGTGTGTGTGTGACAGAGAGTGTGTGTGTGATAGAGTGTGTGTGTGTGATAGAGAGTGTGTGTAAGTGTGTGTGTGATAGAGAGTGTGTGACAGAAAGTGTGTGTAATAGTGTGTGTGTGATAGAGAGTGTGTGTGAAAGAGATTGTGTGTGATAGAGAGTGTGTGTGATAGAGAGTGTGTGTGATAGAGTGTGTGATAGAGAGAGAGTTTGATATAGAGTGTGTGTGAAAGAGAGTGTGTGTGATGGAGAGAGTGTGTGATAGAGAGTGTGTGTGTGTGATCGAGAGTGTGTGTGATAGTGTGTGTGTGTGTGATAGGGAGAGTGTGTGTAATAGTGAGTGTGTGTGATAGAGATTGTGTGTAATAGAGAATGTGTGATAGAGAGTGTGTGTGATCGAGAGCGTGTGTGATAGAGACTGTGCGTGTGATAGAGTGTGTGTAATAGTGTGTGTGTGATAGAGCGTGTGTGTGTGACAGAGAGTGTGTGTGTGATAGAGTGTGTGTGTGTGATAGAGAGTGTGTGTAAGTGTGTGTGTGATAGAGAGTGTGTGACAGAGAGTGTGTGTAATAGTGTGTGTGTGATAGAGAGTGTGTGTGAAAGAGATTGTGTGTGATAGAGAGTGTGTGTGATAGAGAGTGTGTGTGATAGAGTGTGTGATAGAGAGAGAGTTTGATATAGAGTGTGTGTGAAAGAGAGTGTGTGTGATGGAGAGAGTGTGTGATAGAGAGTGTGTGTGTGTGATCGAGAGTGTGTGTGATAGTGTGTGTGTGTGTGATAGGGAGAGTGTGTGTAATAGTGAGTGTGTGTGATAGAGATTGTGTGTAATAGAGAATGTGTGATAGAGAGTGTGTGTGATCGAGAGCGTGTGTGATAGAGACTGTGCGTGTGATAGAGTGTGTGTAATAGTGTGTGTGTGATAGAGAGTGTGTGTGAAAGAGAGTGTGTGATAGAGAGTGTGTGTAATAGAGTGAGAGTATGTGTGTGAAAGAGACTGTGTGTGATAGAGAGTGTGTGTGATCGAGAGTGTGTGTGTGATAGAGTGAGTGTGTGTGATAGAGAGTGTGTGTAATAGTGTGTGTGTGATAGTGTGTGTGATAGAGAGTGTGTGTGTGATAGAGTGTGTGTGATAGAGTGTGTGTATGATAAAGAGAGTGTGTTTGTGATAGAGACTGTGTGTAATAGTGTGTGTGTGATAGTGTGTGTGTGTGATAGAGAGTGTGTGTGATAGTGTGTGTGTGATAGAGTGTGTGTGTGTGATAAAGAGTGTATGTGTGTGATCGAGTGTGTGTGTGTGATCGAGAGTGTGTGTGATCGAGAGTGTGAGTGTGTGTGATAGAGAGTGTGTGTGATCGAGTGTGTGTGTGTGATAGAGTGTGTGTGATAGAGAGTGTGTGTGTGTGATAAAGTGTGTGTGTGATAGAGTGTGTGTGTGTTGATGGAGAGAGTGTGTGTGATCGAGTGTGTGTGTGTGATAAAGTGTGTGTGTGATAGAGTGTGTGTGTGTGATAAAGTGTGTGTGTGTGTGATAGTGTGTGTGATAGCGTGTGTCTGTGATAGTGTGTGTGTGATCGTGTGTGTGTGATAGAGAGTGTGTGAGATAGATTGTGTGTGTGATAGAGAGAGTGTGTGTGTGACAGAGAGAGTGTGTCTGATAGTGTGTGTGTGGTAGAGTGTGTGTGTGATAGAGAGAGTGTGTGTGATAGAGTGTGTGTGTGTGTGATAGTGTGTGTGATAGTGTGTGTCTGTGATAGTGTGTGTGTGATCGTGTGTGTGTGATAGAGAGTGTGTGAGATAGATTGTGTGTGTGATAGAGAGAGTGTGTGTGTGACAGAGAGAGTGTGTCTGATAGTGTGTGTGTGGTAGAGTGTGTGCGTGATAATGTGTGACAGAGCGTGTGTGATAGAGAGCGTGTGTGCGATAGAGTGTGTGTTTGTGATAGAGAGTGTGTGTGTGTGACAGAGAGAGTGTGTCTGATAGTGTGTGTGTGGTAGAGTGTGTGTGTGTGATAGAGAGAGTGTGTGTGTGATAGAGAGAGTGTGTGTGTGATAGAGAGAGTGTGTGTGTGTGTGTGTGTGTGTGTGTATCCAAAAATTTTAGCTATGAGGAAAGATTGGATTGGCTGGGGTTGTTTTCTTTGGAACAGAGGAGGCAGAGGGGAGATTTAATTGAGGTGTACAAAATTATGAGGGGCCTAGATAGAGAGGATAGGAAGGACCTATTTCCCTTAGCAGAGGGGTCAGTGACCAGGGGGCATAGATTTAAAGTAATTGGTAGAAGGATTAGAGGGGAGTTGAGGAGAAAATTTTTTACCCAGAAGGTGGTGGGGGTCTGGAACTCACTGCCTGAAAGGGTGGTAGAGGCAGAAACCCTCAACTCATTTAAAAAGTACTTGGATATGCACCTGAAGTGCCGTAACCTACAGGATTATGGACCAAGTGCTGGATAGTGGGATTAGGCTGGATAGCTTGCCGAATGGCCTCCTTCTGTGCCGTAAATTTCTATGATGATTCCACAGCAGCAAGGAGAAACGTACAGCTCCGTGTCTCTTTCATATACACACACTCTCTTTATCAAAAACACACTCTCTCATCTCACACAAACTCTCTATCATACACACACTCTCTATCACACGCAAACACTCTGTCACACACGCTCTCATGGCTCACACACACATTATCACACACACACTCTCTTATCACACAAGCACACTCTCTATCACACACACTCTAGCACACACACACACTCTCTATCACACATATTCTCTCATCTCACACAAACTCTCTATCATACACACACTATCACACACACTCTTATATCTCACACACGCACTATCACACAAGCACACTCTCTATCACACACACTCTATCACACACACACCCTCTCTATCACACATCCTCTATTACACACACTCTATCACACACTCTCTATCACATATACTCTATCACACGCACACTTTATCACACACACACACACTATCACACACACACTCTCTCGATCAAACATACTCTCTCGATCACACACATACTTTATCACACACACTCTCTCTATCACACACACTCTCTCTATCACACACACTCTCTCTATCACACACACTCTCTCTATCACACACACACTCTATCACACACACTCTCTCTATCACACACACACTCTATCACACACACTCTCTCTATCACACACACTCTCTCTATCACACACAATCTCTCTATCACACACACTCTCTCTATCACACACACTCTCTCTATCACACACACTCTATCAAACATACTCTATCACACACACACTATCACACACACAGTATCACACACACACTCTATCACACACACGCACTCTCTATCACACACACTCTCTATCACGCACACTCTCTATCACACACACACTCTCTATCACACACACACTCTATCACACACACTCTCTCTATCACACACACTCTCTCTATCACACACAATCTCTCTATCACACACACTCTCTCTATCACACACACTCTCTCTATCACACACACTCTATCAAACATACTCTATCACACACACACTATCACACACACAGTATCACACACACACTCTATCACACACACGCACTCTCTATCACACACACTCTCTATCACGCACACTCTCTATCACACACACACTCTCTATCACGCACACTCTCTATCACACACACACTCTCTATCACGCACACTCTCTATCACACACACACTCTCTATCACACACACTCTCTATCACGCACACTCTCTATCACACACACACTCTCTATCACACACACTCTCTATCACGCACACTCTCTATCACACACACACTCTCTATCACGCACACTCTCTATCACATACACTCGATTACACACGCGCAGTCTCTATCACATACACTCTATTACACACGCGCACTCTCTATCACACACACGCACTCTCTGTCACACACAGACACTCTCTCTATCACACATGCACACTTTCTCTATCACACACTCTCTCTATCACACACACAGTCAACTAAATGAGTTGAGGGTTTCTGCCTCTACCACCCTTTCAGGCTGAGAGTTCCAGACCCCTACCACAATCTGGGTGAAAAATTTTCTCCTCAACTCCCCTCTAATCCTTCTACGATTGACCTCTCTGCTAAGGGAAATAGGTCCTCCCTATCCACTCTGGTTATTGACCTCTCTGCTAAGGGAAATAGGTCCTCCCTATCCACTCTATCTAGGCCCCTCATAATTTTGTACACCTCAATTAAATCTCCCCTCAGTCTCCTCTGTTCCAAGGAAAACAACCCCAGCCTATCCAATCTTTCCTCATAGCTAAAATTCTCCAGCCCTGGCAACATCCTCGGAAATCTCCTGTGTACCCTTTCTAAGTACCCTCTCTAATGTAGTCGCATCCTCCTGTAATGTAGTGACCAGAACTCTACGCAGTACTCAAGCTGTAGCCTAACCAATGTTTTATATAGTTCTAGCATAACCTTGCTGCTCTTATATTCTATGCCTTGGCTCATGAAGGAAAGTATCCCATGTGCCTTCTTAACCACCTTATCTACCTAACCTGCTACCTTCAGGGATCTGTGGACATACACGCCAAGGTCCCTCACTTCCTCTACACCTCTCAGTATCCTCCCATTTATTGTGTACTCCCTTGCCTTGTTTGCCCTCCCCAAATGCATTACCTCACACTTCTCCGGATTGAATTCCATTTGCCACTTTTCTGCCCACATGACCAGTCCATTGATATCTTCCATTGAATCTTCAATATCCAGTCGCACTGTGACAGCCATGCAGAAATATTAAAGTAACAATCATCAGCTGTGATTTGTGGGAGAAATAAATTAAAAATAAAAAGGTTTCCAGTGGCAGAAGGGTCGGTAACACGAGGACACAGATTTAAGGTGATCGGCAAAATAGCCAGAGGCGACATGAGGAAACATTTTTGTACACAGCGAGTTGTAATGATCTGGTATGTACTGCCAGAAAGGGTGGTGGAAGCAGATTCAATAGTAACTTTCAAAGGGAATTGAATAAATACTTGAAGGCAAAAAATTTGCAGGGACAACAGGGAAAGAACAGGGGAATGGGACTATTGGATAGCTGTTTCAAAGAGCCGGCACAGGCATGATGGGCCAAATGGCCTCCTCTTGTGCTGTACCTGCTACGATACTATGGTCTGTCAGAATTTAATACAGTTTAAGCCAATAAATAATAATTCTAGCCAATAGCGTTGTTTGGGATAAGGTTTTCTATGTCACTGAGGGAGATAGTCGGCCAGAGAGGGGATAGTTTATGAGGTATAAGGGAGGCGGGGGGGGCGGGTCTTAATTATTCATATAACTGAGGAAAAAAGAGCAATGTTCTGGGGATGTTGTACTACTCCAGAGGCTTGAGCACAAAATCCAGGCTGACGCTCCTGTGCAGTACTGAGGGAGTGCTGCACTGTCGGAGGTGCCGTCTTTTGGATGAAACAAAAACCGAGGCCCTGTCTGCCCTCTCAGTTGGATGTAAAAGATTCCATGGCACTATTGGATGAAGAGCTCCCCCCTGTGTCCTGGTCAATATTTATCTCTCAACCAACATCACTAAAATAGATTATCTGGTTATCATCACATTGCTACCTGTGGGATCTTGCTATGCGCAAATTGGCTGCCGCGTTTCCTACATTACAACAGTGACTACACGTCAAAAAAAAGTACTTCATTGGCTGTAAAGTGCTTTGGGACGTCCAGAGGGCGTGAAAGGCGCGATAGAAAAGCAAGTCTTCCTATGCAGGAGTGAAAGAATAAACAAACAAAGTACTTGCATTTTAAGAATGTTTAGTAAAGCAGTAAGCACACAGTAGCACTAGTCTCTCTGTGAGGCCTGTACTTTTCAGTATTGGTGAGCTATGTATCAGTTTTTCTTGAGCTAGTCCTGTAATAAATTGCTTCAGTAAGCGTGCTGTATTACAGTGAGGGGGTGAGGGGGTGTATTACAGTGAGGGGGTGAGGGGGTGTATTACAGTGAGGGGGTGTATTACAGTGAGGGGGCGGGGGGGTGTATTACAGTAAGGAGGTGAGGGGGTGAATTACAGTGAGGGGGTGAGAGGGTGTATTACAGTAAGGAGGTGAGGGGGTGTATTACAGTGAGGGGGTGAGAGGGTGTATTACAGTGAGGGGGGTGAGGGGGTGTATTACAGTGAGGGGGTGAGAGGGTGTATTACAGTAAGGAGGTGAGGGGGTGTATTACAGTGAGGGGGTGAGAGGGTGTATTACAGTAAGGAGGTGAGGGGGTGTATTACAGTGAGGGGGTGAGGGGGTGTATTACAGTAAGGAGGTGAGGGGGTGTATTACAGTGAGGGGGTGGGGGGTGTATTACAGTAAGGAGGTGAGTGGGTGTATTACAGTGAGAGGGCGGGGGGTGTATTACAGTAAGGAGGTGACAGGGTCTATTACAGTGAGGGGGTGGGGGGTGTATTACAGTAAGGAGGTGAGGGGGTGAATTACAGTGAGGGGGGTGTATTACAGTGAGGGGGTGAGAGGGTGTATTACAGTAAGGAGGTGAGAGGGTGTATTACAGTGAGGTGGGTGAGGGGGTGTATTATAGTGAGGGGGTGAGAGGGTGTATTACAGTGAGGGGGTGAGAGGGTGTATTACAGTAAGGAGGTGAGGGGGTGTATTACAGTGAGAGGGCGGGGGGTGTATTACAGTAAGGAGGTGACAGGGTCTATTACAGTGAGGGGGTGGGGGGTGTATTACAGTAAGGAGGTGAGGGGGTGAATTACAGTGAGGGGGTGTATTACAGTGAGGGGGTGAGAGGGTGTATTACAGTAAGGAGGTGAGGGGGTGTATTACAGTGAGGGGGTGAGGGGGTGTATTACAGTGAGGGGGTGAGAAGGTGTATTACAGTAAGGAGGTGAGAGGGTGTATTACAGTGAGGGGGTGAGAGGGTGTATTACAGTGAGGGGGTGTATTACAGTGAGGGGGTGAGAGGGTGTATTACAGTGAGGGGGTGAGGGGGTGTATTACAGTGAGGGGGTGTGTTACAGTGAGGGGTTGATGGGTGTGTTACAGTGAGGGGGTGAGGGGGTGTGTTATGGTGAGGGGGTGTATTACAATGAGGGGTTGATGGGGTGTTTTACAGTGAGGGGGTGTGTTATAGTGAAGGGGTGAGGGGGGAGCTGACTTCACATTGAGATTGCAGGCGGTCCATGGTAAGGAACAGAAACAGCAGCCCAGGCTCCCGACTACCCAAGAGCAACACCTGGAGATTCAGAGCAACAAATGGAGTATCAGAGCAACACCAGGCATATCAGAGCAACACCTGGAGCATCAGAGCAACACCTGGAGCATCAGAGCCACAACAGGAGTATCAGAGCACACATGGAGTATCAAAGCAACACCTGGAGTATCAGAGGAATGATAGGATTATCAGAGCAGAACCTGGAGTATCAGAGCAACATCTGGAGTATCAGAGCAACACCTGGAGTACCAGAGCAACACCTGGAGTACAAGAGCACTTCACACAGTATCAGAGCAACTCCTGGAGTATCAGAGCAATACCTGGAGCACCAGACTCACACCTAGAGTATGAGAGCAGCAACTCCTGGAGTACCAGAGAAACATCTGGAGTATCAGAGCAGCAGTTTTTAGAGTACCAGAGCAACACCTGGATTATCAGAGCAACACAAGGAGTATCAGAGCAACACCTGGCATATCAAAGCAACATCTGGAGCATCAGAGCAACAGGCACATGGGAACAACACCACCTGCACGTTCCCCTCCAAGTCACACACCATCCCGACTTGGAAATATATCACCGTTCCTTCATTGTCACTAGGTCAAAATCCTGGAACTCCCTTCCTAACAGCACTGTGGGAGAACCTTCACCACACGGACTGCAGCGGTTCAAGAAGGCGGCTCACCACCACCTTCTCAAGGGCAATTAGGGATGGGCAATAAATGCTGGCCTCACCAGCGACGCCCACATCCCATGAACGAATAAAAAAAAATTGGAGTATCAGAGCAGCAACTCCTAGAGTATCAGAGCCACATCTGCAGTATCAGAGCAACACCTGGATTATCAGAGCAACACTAGGAGTATCAGAGCAACACCAGAAGTATCCGAGCAACGCCTGGCATATCAGAGCCACAACAGGAGTTTCGGAGCAACACCTGGAGTATCAGAACAACACCTGGAGTATCCGAGCCGGATCTGGAGTGTCAGATCCACACCTGGAGTGTCAGAGCCACGCCGGAGTATTAGAGCAACACCTGCAGTCCAGAGGATGATAGGACAATCAGAGCAGAGCCTTGAGTATCAGAGCAACATCTGGAGTATCAGAGCCACAACTGGAGTATCAGAGCCACAACTGGAGTATCAGAGCACTTCACATAGTATCAGAGCACTTCACATAGTATTAGAATAACTCCTGGAGTATCAGAGCAATACCTGGAGCATCAGACTCACACCTGGAGTATGAGAGCAGCAACTTCTGGAGTACCACAGAAACATCTGGAACATCAGAGCAGCAACTCCTAGAGTGCCAGAGCAACACAAGGAGTGTCAGAGCAACACCTGGCATATCAGAGTAATATCTGGAGCATCAGAGCAACACCTGGAGTATCAGAGCAACATCTGAAGTATCAGAGCAACATCCGGAGTATCAGATCAACTCCTGGAGTTTCAGAGCAAGACGAGGAGCATCAGAGCCACAACAGGAGTATCAGAGCAACACCTGGAGGACCGGCGAAACACCTGGAGGTTCAGAGCCACACCAGGAGTATCAGAGCAATACATGGATTATCAGAGCAACACTAGGAGTATGAGGGCAACACCTGGCATATCAGAGCCACAACAGGAGTATCAGAGCAACACCTGGAGTATCAGAGCAACACCTGGAGTATCAGAGGAATGATTGGACTATCAGAGCAGAGCCTTGAGTATCAGAGCAACATCTGGAGTATCAGAGCCACAACTGGAGTATCAGAGCACTTCACGTAGTATCAGAGCACTTCACATAGTATCAGAATAACTCCTGGAGTATCAGAGAAATACCTGGAGCATCAGACTCACACCTGGTGCATGAGAGCAGCAACTTCTGGAGTACCACAGAAACATCTGGAGTATCAGAGCAGCAACTCCTGGAGTACCAGAGCAACACATGGAGTATCAGAGCAACACCTGGCATATCAGAGCAATATCTGGAGCATCAGAGCAACAACTGCAGTATCAGAGCAACACCTGGTGTATCAGAGCAATGATTAGACAATTAGAGCAACACCTGGAGTATCAGAGCAACATCTGAAGTATCAGAGCAACATCTGGAGTATCAGATCAACTCCTGGAGTTTCAGAGCAAGATGAGGAGCATCAGAGCTACACCAGGAGTATCAAAGCAACACCTGGAGGACCAGAAAAACACCTGGAGGTTCAGAGCCACACCAGGAGTATCAGAGCAATACCTGGATTATCAGAGCAACACTAGGAGTATCAGAGCAACATCAGGAGTATCCGAGCAACACCTGGCGTATCAGAGCCACAACTGGAGTATCAGAGCAACACCTGGATTATCAGAGCAGTGATTGGACAAGCAGAGCAACGCCTGGAGTATCCGAGCAACATCTGAAGTATCACAGCAACACCAGGAGTATCAGAGCAACTCCTGGAGTTTCAGAGCAAGATGAGGAGTTTCAGAGCAACACCACGAGCATCAGAGCCACAACAGGAGTATCAGAGCAACACCTGGAGGACCGGAGAAACACCTGGAGTATCCGAGCCAGACCTGGAGTGTCAGATCCACACCTGGAGTGTCAGAGCCACGCCTGGAGTATCAGAACCACACCTGGAGTATCAGAGCAACTCATGGAATATCAGAGCAACACCTTAAGTATCCGAGCAATACCTGGAGCATCAGAGCAGCAACTCCTGTAGTACCAAAGCAACTCCTGAAGAATCAGAGCAACACCTGGAGATTCAGAGCAACAACTGGAGTATCATACCAACACCAGGCATATCAGGACAACACCTGGAGCATCAGAGCCACAACAGGAGTATCAAAGCATACCCGGAGTATCAAAGAAACACCTCGATTATAAGAGCCACACCTTGAGTATCAGAGCACCTGTTATAGTATCACAGCAACTCGTGAAGTATCAGAGCAATACCTGGAATATCAGAGCCACACCAGGAGTATCAGAGCATATCTAGAGCATCAGAACCACACCTGCAGCATCAGAGCAACACTTGGAGTATCAGAGCAACACCTGGAATATCAGAGCCACACCTTGAGTATCAGAGCATATCTAGAGCATCAGAACCACACCTGCAGCATCAGAGCAACACTTGGAGTATCAGAGCCAAACCTGGCGTATCAGAGCAATAGCTGGAGTATCAGAGCAGCAACTGCTGGAGTACCAGAGCAACTCCTGGAGAATCAGAGCAACAAATGGCATATCAGAGCCACACCTGGAGTATCAGAGAAACATCTGGAGCATCAGAGCAACAATTGGAGTATCAGAGCAGCAAATCCTGGAGTATCAGAGCCATGCCGGGAGGACCAGAGAAATACCTGGAGGTTCAGAGCCACACCTGGAGTAATGGAGCAACACCTGGATTATCAGAGCAACACCAGGTGTATCAGAGCAATACCTGGCGTATCAGAACCACAACAGGAATATCAGTGTTCATCTGGAGTATCAGAAAAATACCTGGAGGAACAGATCCACACCTGGAGTATCAGTGCCACACCTGGAGTATCAGAGCAACAACTGGAAAATCAGAGCAACACCTGGAGTATCAGAGCAGCGCCTGGAGTATCAGAGGAATGATTGGACTAATAGAGCAGAACCTGGAGTATCAGAGCAACATCTGGAGTATCAGAGCAACACCTGGAGTATCAGAGCAACACCTGGAATATCCGAGCACTTCACGTTGTATTAGAGTAACTCTTGGAGTATCAGAGAAATACCTGGATTATCAGAGCAACACAAGTAGTATCACAGCAACAGCTGGAATATCAGAGCTACACCTGGAGTATCAGAGCAACTCCTGGAGTATCAGTGCAACCTCTGGAGTATTAGAGCCACACCCGGAGTATCAGAGCAACACCTGGAGTATCAGAGCAACTCCTGGAGTATCAAAGTGAGGGAGCACGGAGTAGCAGCTATCGATGGAGTCTGGTTTCGACAGAGTCTGTAATTGGGAATTTGGTGAGTAAGGTGATTTGGTGCAGTAAGGGGTGAGGTGCATTTGTTTAGACAGCAGCGCGGAGAGCGAGCGTACTGCGAGCGGAGAGGGGCGTACCGCGAGCGGAGAGGGGCGTACCGAGATCGGAGAGGGAGCGTACCGAGAGCGGAGAGGGGCGTACCGAGATCGGAGAGGGGCGTACCGCGAGCGGAGAGGGAGCGTACCGAGAGCGGAGAGGGGCGTACCGCGAGCGGAGAGCGAGCGTACCGAGAGCGGAGAGCGAGCGTACCGAGAGCGGAGAGCGAGCGTACCGCGAGCGGAGAGGGGCGTACCGAGAGCGGAGAGGAGCGTACCGAGAGCGGGTCATAGCAACAACAAAACAAAACTGCCGTGTGACGTCACAGGTAAGGCAGGTAGGTGGTTGGTGGTGAGTATCTCTTCTGTTTTCTTCTTTCTTAGGACTGTGGGCTCAGTAACTTATAGCATAAAACTAAATTTTAAAAAAAACTAAACTTAATTTAATAAATTAAACAAGGCCAGCCGAGCAGAGCTGCAACGGAGTTCGAAGTGACGTCAGGAATCAGATCGGGACGCGACACAGGGGAGGCACCTGATTGGTGAGTAGGTTCAGGTGAGTATTTCTACTTATCGACAGGAACTGAAGTAAAAGGAAAGGGAAGGTCTGCAGGTCTTTTTGGAAGTAGCGTTTATTTTTTAGTGAATCAAGGTCCCTAGTGTAGTTAACATTCTCTAAATTGAGAACAATTTAAAGGAGTAAACTCCTTAAAGGGAGTGGTAAGTAGTTTTTCTTTCCTTTTTTTTCTCTTGACATTGCAGTTGTTGTTAAGCTAACTTAAGGGTTAAGTCATGGCAGGAGATCCCAGAGCCGTGTCATGTTCCTCTTGTGAGATGTGGGAATTCAGGGCTCCTTCCTGTATCCCTGATTCCTTCACCTGCGGGAAGTGTGTCCAGCTGCAGCTATTGTTTGACCGCTTGACGGCTCTGGAGCTGCGGATGGACTCACTTTGGAGCATCCGCGATGCTGAGAAAGTCGTGGATAGCACGTTCAGTGAGTTGGTCACACCGCAGATAAAAATTACTGAGGGAGATAGTGAATGGGTGACCAACAGACAGAGGAAGAGTAGGAAGGCAGTGCAGGGGTCCCCTGCGGTCATCTCCCTCCAAAACAGGTATACCGTTTTGGATACTGTTGGGGGAGATGGCTCACCAGGGGAAGGTGGCAGTGGCCAGGTTCATGGCACCGTGGCTGGCTCTGCTGCACAGGAGGGCAGGAAAAAGAGTGGCAGAGCTATAGTGATAGGGGACTCGATTGTAAGGGGAATAGACAGGCGTTTCTGTGGACGCAACCGAGACTCCAGGATGGTATGTTGCCTCCCTGGTGCAAGGGTCAAGGATGTCTCGGAGCGGCTGCAGGACATTCTGGAGGGGGAGGGTGAACAGCCAGTTGTCGTGGTGCATATAGGCACCAACGATATAGGTAAAAAACAGGATGAGGTCCTACAAGCTGAATTTAGGGAGTTAGGAGTTAAACTAAAGAGTAGGACCTCAAAGGTAGTAATCTCAGGATTGCTACCAGTGCCACGGGCAAGTCAGAGTAGGAATGACAGGATAGCTAAGATGAATACGTGGCTTGAGAGATGGTGCAAGAGGGAGGGATTCAAATTCCTGGGCCATTGGAACCGGTTCTGGGGGAGGTGGGACCAGTACAAATTGGACGGTCTGCATCTGGGCAGGACTGGAACCAATGTCCTAGGGGGAGTGTTTGCCAGTGCTGTTGGGGAGGGTTTAAACTAATGTGGCAGGGGGATGGGAACCGATGCAGGAAGTCAGTGGGAAATAAAATGGTGACAGAAACAAAAGACAGTAAGGGAGAGTGTACAGAACATGACCGGACAGATGGTCTGAGAAAGCAGGGCAAAGACCAAGGGAAGTCTAGATTAAACTGCATTTATTTCAATGCAAGAAGTCTGATGGGCAAGGCAGATGAACTCAGGGCATGGATGGGTACATGGGACTGGGATGTTATCGCTATTACTGAAACATGGATAAGGGAGGGGCAGGACTGGCAGCTCAATGTTCCAGGGTACAGATGCTATAGGAAAGATAGAGCAGGAGGTAAGAGAGGAGGGGGAGTTGCGTTCTTGATTAGGGAGAACATCACGGCAGTAGTGAGAGGGGATATATCCGAGGTTCGCCCACTGAGTCTATATGGGTAGAACTGAAAAATAAGAAGGGAGAGATCACTTTGATAGGATTGTACTACAGACCCCCAAATAGACAACGGGAAATTGAGGAGCAAATATGTAAGGAGATTACAGACAGCTGCAAGAAAAATAGGGTGGTAATAGTAGGGGACTTTAACTTTCCCAACATTGACTGGGACAGCCATAGCATTAGGGGCTTGGATGGAGAGAAATTTGTTGAGTGTATTCAGGAGAAATTTCTCATTCAGTATGTGGATGGCCCGACTAGAGAGGGGGCAAAACTTGACCTCCTCTTGGGAAATAAGGAAGGGCAGGTGACAGAAGTGTTAGTGAGGGATCACTTTGGGACAAGTGATCATAATTCCATTAGTTTTAAGATAGCCATGGAGAAGGATAGGTCTGGCCCAAAAGTTAAAATTCTAAATTGGGGAAAGGCCAATTTTGATGGTGTTAGACAGGAACTTTCAGAAGTTGATTGGGAGAGTCTGTTGGCAGGCAAAGGGACGTCTGGTAAGTGGGAGGCTTTCAAAAGTGTGTTAACCAGGGTTCAGGGTAAGCACATTCCTTATAAAGTGAAGGGCAAGGCTGGTAGAAGTAGGGAACCTTGGATGACTCGGGAGATTGAGGCACTAGTCAAAAAGAAGAAGGAGGCATATGACATGCATAGGCAGCTGGGATCAAGTGGATCCCTTGAAGAGTATAGAGATTGCCGGAGGAGAGTTAAGAGAGAAATCAGGAGGGCAAAAAGGGGATATGAGATTGCTTTGGCAGATCAGGCAAAGGTGAATCCAAAGAGCTTCTACAAATACATAAAGGGCAAAAGGGTAACTAGGGAGAGAGTAGGGCCTCTTAAGGATCAACAAGGTCATCTATGTGCGGAACCACAAGAAATGGGTGAGATCCTGAATGAATATTTCACATCGGTATTTACGGTTGAGAAAGGCATGGATGTAAGGGAACTTGGGGAAATAAATAGTGATGTCTTGAGGAGTGTACATATTACAGAGAGGGAGGTGCTGGAAATCTTAACGCGCATCAAGGTAGATAAATCTCTGGGACCTGATGAAATGTATCCCAGGACGTTATGGGAGGTGAGGGAGGAAATTGCGGGTCCCCTAGCAGAGATATTTGAATCATCCACCGCTACAGGTGAGGTGCCTGAAGATTGGAGGGTAGCAAATGTTGTGCCTTTGTTTAAGGAAGGGCGGCAGGGAAAAGCCTGGGAACTACAGACCAGTGAGCCTGACATCTGTAGTGGGTAAGTTGTTAGAGGGTATTCTGAGGGACAGGATCTACAGGCATTTGGAGAGGCAGGGACTAATTAGGAACAGTCAGCATGGTTTTGTGAGAGGAAAATCATGTCTCACGAATTTGATTGAGTTTTTTGAAGGGGTAACCAAGAAGATAGATGAGGGCTGTGCAGTAGACGTGGTCTACATGGACTTCAGCAAAGCATTTGACAAGGTACCGCATGGTAGGTTGTTACATAAGGTTAAATCTCATGGGATCCAAGGTGAGGTAGCCAATTGGATACAAAATTGGCTTGACGACAGAAGACAGAGGGTGGTTGTAGAGGGTTGTTTTTCAAACTGGATGCCTGTGTCCAGCGGTGTGCCTCAGGGATCGGTGCTGGGTCCGCTGTTATTTGTTATTTATATTAATGATTTGGATGAGAATTTAGGAGGCATGGTTAGTAAGTTTGCAGATGACACCAAGATTGGTGGCATTGTGGACAGTGAAGAAGGTTATCTAGGATTGCAACGGGATCTTGATCAATTGGGCCAGTGGGCCGATGAATGGCAGATGGAGTTTAATTTAGATAAATGTGAGGTGATGCATTTTGGTAGATCGAATCGGGCCAGGACCTACTCCGTTAATGGTAGGGCGTTGGGGAGAGTTATAGAACAAAGAGATCTAGGAGTACAGATTCATAGCTCCTTGAAAGTGGAGTCACAGGTGGATAGGGTGGTGAAGAAGGCATTCGGCATGCTTGGTTTCATTGGTCAGAACATTGAATGCAGGAGTTGGGATGTCTTGTTGAAGTTGTACAGGGCATTGGTGAGGCCACACTTGGAGTACTGTGTCCAGTTCTGGTCACCCTATTATAGAAAGGATATTATTAAACTAGAAAGAGTGCAGAAAAGATTTACTAGGATGCTACCGGGACTTGATGGTTTGACTTACAGGGAGAGGTTAGACAGACTGGGACTTTTTTCCCTGGAGAGTAGGAGGTTAAGGGGTGATCTTATAGAAGTCTATAAAATAATGAGGGGCATAGATAAGGTCGATAGTCAAAATCTTTTCCCAAAGGTAGGGGAGTCTATAACGAGGGGGCATAGATTTAAGGTGAGAGGGGAGAGATACAAAAGGGTCCAGAGGGGCAATTTTTTCACTCAAAGGGTGGTGAGTGTCTGGAACGAGCTGCCAGAGGCAGTAGTAGAGGCGGGTACAATTTTGTCTTTTAAAAAGCATTTGGACAGTTACATGGGTAAGATGGGTATAGAGGGATATGGGCCAAGTGCAGGCAATTGGGACTAGCTTAGTGGTATAAACTGGGCGACATGGACATGTTGGGCCGAAGGGCCTGTTTCCATGTTGTAACTTCTGTGATTCTATGATTCTATGATAAGGCCAGTACTTGGTTCAACCTAAAAATAATTTGATTGGCATTGTAGTAATCAATTAAATAAATAAAATAGTTATGACAGGGTAGGAGATGTGTTGCAGCTGCAATATGTGGGAGCTACTGGACACTTTTGTCCAGGGTGACTACATCTGCGGTAAGTGTCTGCAGCTCGAGGAACTTCGGCTCCGAGTTGAGGAGCTGGAGTCCGAGCTGCAGCCATTGCGAGGCATCAGGGAGGGAGAAAGTTACCTGGACACTTTGATCCAGGAGGCAGTCACGCCCCTTAGACTAAATACTGTAGAATTGGCACGTGGTCAGGGACAGGAGGGTGTGACTGCGAGTGAGGCAGGTACGGGGATCCAGGAGGTAGCACTGCAGGAGCCTCAGCCTCTGCACTTGTCCAATAGATACCAGGTTCTTGCAGCCCTTGTGGACGAGTGCAGGCACTGCAGGGAGGATGAGCAAACTGGCCATGGCACCGTGGTTCAGGGGGCCATTCAAGTGGGGGAGTAAAAAGGAATGTGGTTGTAGTAGGCGACAGTATAGTTAGAGGGATAGACACTGTTCTCTGCAGTCAAGAGCGAGAGTCCCGAAGGCTGTGTTGCCTACCCGGTACCGGCCAGGGTTAAGGACATCTCTGCAGGGCTGGAGAGAGGGGGAGGATCCAGTTGTTGTGGTCCACGTAGGTACCAACGACATAGGTAGGACTAAGAAAGAGGTTCTGCTGAGGGAGTCTGAGCAGCTAGGGACTAAATTAAAAAGCAGAACCACAAAGGTAATAATATCCGGATTATTACCTGAGCCACGAGCAAATTGGCACAGGGTAAATCGGATCAGAGAGATGAATATGTGGCTCAAAGATTGGTGTGGGAGAAATGGGTTTCGATTCATGGGGCACTGGCACCAGTACTGGGGAAAGAAGGAGCTCTTTCTGTTGGGACGGGCTTCACCTGAACCGTGCTGGGACCAGTGTTCTGGCAAACCGAATAACTACGGCGGTAGAGAAGGCTTTAAACTAAATAGAGTGGGGGAGGGCTCAGGTAGGGCGAAGTTTAGATTGATAAAGAGAAAAGACAAGGAAGTAGTACAATAAAGTGATGGGGGTAATGATAAACAGAGTGTGTCAGGAAGGGACAGAGCGTACAAACATAAGAGTGCACTAGCAAATAGGGCCAGGGTAGGAAAGAATGGTAAAAAGACAAAATTAAAGGTTCTTTATCTGAATGCATGCAGCATTCGTAATAAGATAGATGAATTGACGGCACAAATAGAAATAAATGGGTATGATCCCGTGGCCATTACAGAGATGTGGTTGCAAGGTGACCAAGGTTGGGAGCTAAATATTCAGGGTAATTTAACATTTCGGAAGGATAGGAAAAAAGGTAAAGGTGGTGGGGTAGCTCTGTTAATAAAGGATGAAATTGATATAATAGTGAGAAATGATCTTGGCTCAGAAGATCAAGATATCGAATCAATTTGGGTGGAGGTAAGAAATAGCAAGGGAAAGAAATCACTGGTGGGAGTAGGATATAGGCCCCCTCACAGTAGCTACACTTTAGGGCAAAATATTAATCAGGAAATAAGGGGGGCTTGTAAAAAAAGGTAATGCAATAATCATGGGCGATTTTAACTTTCACATAGATTGGACAAATCAAATTGGCAAAAATAGCCCTGAGAAGGAGTTCATAGAGTGTATTAGGGACTGTTTCTTAGACAAATACGTCAGGGAACCAACCAGTGCCATTTTGGATCTGGTAATGGGTAACGAAACAGGATTATTTAATGATCTCAAAGTAAAGGATCCCTTGGGAAGCAGTGATCATAACATGATAGAATTTCACATCCAGTTTGAGAGCGAGGATCTTGAGTTTGAAACTACTGTATTAAACTTAAATAAGGGCAATTATAAAAGAATGAGGGCGGAATTGGCTAAAGTGGACTGGGTAAACAGATTAGATGGTATGATGGTGGATAAGCAGTGGCAAATATTTAAAAAGATATTTTATGACTCGCAACAAAAATATATCCCAGTGAGAAGGAAAGACTCCACAAAAAGGGTGAACCAACCATGGCTAACTAAGGAAGTCAAGGATGGTATCAGGTTAAAAGAAAAAGCATACAACATGGCAAAGATTACTGGTAAACCCGAAGATTGGGAAAACTTCAAAAACCAGCAAAGGATGACTAAAAGAATAATAAAGAGGGAGAAAATAAATTATGAGAGTAAATTAGCAAGAAATATTAAAACTGACAGTAAAATCTTCTACAAGTATATAAAAAGGAAGAGGGTAGCTAAAGTAAACATTGGTCCTTTAGAGGATGAGACTGGGGAAATAATAATGGAAAACAAGGAAATGGCAGAGGAATTGAACAGATATTTTGTATCTGTCTTCACAGGAGAAGACACTAATAACATACCAATAATAGTAGAAAATCAAGGGGCAAAGGGGAGGGAGGAACTAAAAACAATCACTATCACTAGAGAAAAAGTACTAGGTAAACTAATGGGTCTAAAGACTGACAAGTCTCCTGGACCTGATGGCTTTCATCCAAGGGTCTTAAAGGAAGTGGCTACAGAGATAGTGGATGCATTGGTTGTAATCTTCCAGAATTCACTAGATTCTGAAAAGGTCCCAGCGGATTGGAAAACCGCAAACGTAACACCCCTATTTAAGAAGGGAGTGAGACAGAAAGCAGGTAACTATAGACCAGTTAGCCTAACATCTGTCATTGGGAAAATGCGAGAATCCATTATTAAGGAAGTAGTAGCAGGACATTTGGAGACTCATAATACAATCAAGGAGAGTTAACATGGTTTTATGAAGGGGAAATCGTGTCTGATAAATTTATTAGAGTTCTTTGAGGAAGTAACGGGCAGGGTGGATAAAGGGGAACCAATGGATGCAGTATATTTGGATTTCCAAAAGGCATTCGATAAGGTGCCACATAAAAGATTACTGCACAAGATAAGAGCTCATGGTGTTGGGGGTAATATACTGGCATGGATAGAGGATTGGCTAACTAACAGAAAACAAAGAGTCGGGAAAAAAGGGTCATTTTCAAAATGGCAATCTGTAACTAATGGGGTGCCGCAGGGATCAGTGCTGGGGCCTCAACTATTTACAATATATATCAATGACTTGGATGAAGGAACAGAGTGTCTTGTGGCCAAATTTGCTGGTGATACAAAGATAGGTGGAAAAGCAAATTGCAATGAGGACACAAAGTGTCTGCAAAGGGATATTGACAGGTTAAGCGAATGGGCAAAAATTTGGCAGATGGAATATAATGTGGGAAAATGTGAAATCATCCACTTTGGGAGGAAAAATAAAAAAGCAAAATATTACTTGAATGGAGAAATACTACAAAATGCTGCGGTACAGAGGGATCTGGGTGTCCTCGTACATGAAACACAAAAGGTCAACATACAGGTGCAGCAGGTAATCCGGAAGGCAAACAGAATATTGGCTTTTATTTCTAGGGGGATGGAGTATAAAAGCAGGAAAGTCATGCTACATCTGTACAGGGTGCTGGTGAGACCACACCTGGAGTACTGCGTACAGTTCTGGTGCCCTTATTTAAGGAAGGACATACTTGCATTGCAGGCGGTTCAGAGAAGGTTCACTAGGTTGATTCCGGGTATGGAAGGGTTGTCTTGTGAGGAAAGATTGAACAGGTTGGGTCTATACTCATTGGAGTTTAGAAGAATGAGAGGAGATCTTATTGAAACATACAAGATTCTGAGGGGACTCGATAGGGTAGATGCTCAGAGGATGTTACCCCACATAGGGGAATCTAAAACTAGGGGGCATAGTCTCAGAATAAGGGGTTGCTCGTTTAAGACGGAAATGAGAAGGAATTTCACTCCCAGAGGGTCGTGAATCTTTGGAATTCTTTATCGCAAAAAGCTGTGGAGGCTGAGTCATTGAATACATTCAAGGCTGAGTTAGACAAATTTTTGATCAGCAAGGGAGTCAAAGGATATGGGGAAAGGGCAGGAAAGTGGAGTTGAGGTAAAAATCAGACCTGGTGTATCAGAGCAACACCTGGCGTTTCAGAGAAACAGCTGGAGTATCAGAGCCACACCCTGGAGTGTCAGAACAGCAACTCCTGGAGTATCAGAGCAACACCTGGAGTATTAGAGCAACTCCTGGACTATCAAACAACTCCTGGAGTATCAGATCCACACCTGGAGTAACAGAGCAACATCTGGAGTATCAATGCAACTCCTGGAGTATAAGAGCCACACCTGGGTGTAACAGAGCCACACCCGGAGTATCAGAGCAACATCAGGAGTATCAGAGCAACACCTGGTGTATCAGAGCCACACCTGGAGTATAAGAATATCAGAGCCACTTGTAGAGTATCAGAGCAACACCTGGAATATCCGTTCAACACCTGGAGTATCAGCTCAACACCTGGAGCATCAGAACCGCAACCCCTGGAGTTTCAGAACAACACCTGGAGTATTAGAGCAACATCTGGTGCATCAAAGCAACACCTGGTGCATCAGAGCAACACCTGGTGCATCAGAGCAACACCTGGTGTTTCAGAGCTACACCTGGAGTATCGGAGTATCAGAGCCACTTGTGGAGTATCAGAGCAACACTGGACCATCGGAACCACACCTGGACCATCGGAACCACTCCTGGTGCATCAGAGCAACTCCTGGTGCATCAGAGCAATATCTGGTGTTTCAGAGAAACAGCTGGAGTATCAGAGCCACACCCTGGAGTGTCAGAACAGCAACTCCTGGAGTGTTAGAGCAACACCTGGAGTGTTAGAGCAACACCTGGAGTGTTAGAGCAACTCCTGGACTATCAAGCAACTCCTGGAGTATCAGATCCACACCAGGAGTATCAACGCAACTCCAGGAGTATCGGAGCCACCCCTGGAGTATCGGAGCCACCCCTGGAGTATCGGAGCCACCCCTGGAGTATCGGAGCAACAGAGCCACTTGTGGAGTATCAGAGCAACACCTGGGCCATCGGAACCACACCTGGAGTTTCAGAGCAACGCTTGGAGTTTCAGAGCAACGCCTGGAGTTTCAGAGCAACGCCTGGAGTATTAGAGCAACACATGGAGTATCAGAGATCATCCTGGAGTATCGGAGCAACACTTGGAGTATCAGAGAAACACGTGGAGTATCAGAGCCACACGTGGTGCATCAGAGCAACTCCTGGAGTACCAGAGCAACTCCTGGAGTACCAGAGCAACACCTGGAGTATCAGAACCACACCCTGGAGTATCAGAGCAACACCTGGAGTATCAGAGCAACTAAACCATTACTAATTTAAAGGAAGTAGGTGAGCAGATTGCAAATGCCCTAAGTATAATCTTTCAAAGTTCTCCAGATTCAGGAACTGTCCCTCTAGATTGGAAAATTGCACATGTCACTCTGCTTTTCAAGAAAGGAGAAAGAGGGAAACCGGGGAATTATAGACCAGTTAGCCTGACATCTGTTGTGGGGAAATTGCTGGAGTCTATAATTAAGGATAGGGTGACTGAACACCTCGAGAATTTTCAGTTAATCAGGGAGAGCCAGCATGGATTTGTGAAAGGTAGGTTGTGCCTGACAAGCCTGATTGAATTTTTTGAAGAGGTGACTAAAGTAGTGGACAGGGGAATGTCAATGGATGTTTATTTATATGGACTTCCAGAAGGCATTTGATAAGGTCCCACATAAGAGACTGTTAGCTAAGTTAGAAGCCCATGGAATCGAGGGAAAAGTACGGACTTGGTTTGGAAATTGGCTGAGCGAAAGGCGACCGAGAGTAGGGATAATGGGTAGGTGCTCACATTGGCAGGATGTGACTAGTGGAGTCCCGCAGGGATCTGTCTTGGGGCCTCAATTATTCACAATATTTATTAACGACTTAGATGAAGGCATAGAAAGTCTCATATCTAAGTTTGCCAATGACACAAAGATTGGTGGCATTGTAAGCAGTGTAGATGAAAACATAAAATTACAAAGCGATATTGATAGATTAGGTGAATGGGCAAAATTTTGGCAAATGGAATTCAATGTAGACAAGTGTGAGGTCATCCACTTTGGATCAAAAAAGGATAGAACAGGGTACTTTCTAAATGGTAAAAAGTTAAAAACAGTGGATGTCCAAAGGGACTTAGGGGTTCAGGTACATAAATCATTGAAGTGTCATGAACAGGTGCAGAAAATAATCAAGATGGCTAATGGAATGCTGGCCTTTATATCTGGAGGACTAGAGTACAAGGGGGCAGAAGTTATGCTGCAGCTATACAAAACCCTGGTTAGACCGCACCTGGAGTACTGTGAGCAGTTCTGGGCACCGCACCTTCGGAAAGCCATATTGGCCTTGGAGGGAGTGCAGCGTAGGTTTACTAGAATGATACCCGGACTTCAAGGGTTAAGTTACGAGGAGAGGTTACACAAATTGGGGTTGTATTCTCGAGTTTAGAAGGTTAAGGGGTGATCTGATTGAAGTTTATAAGATATTAAGGGGAACGGATAGGGTGGATAGAGAGAAACTATTTCCGCTGGTTGGGGATTCTAGGAGTAGGGGGCACAGTCTAAAAATTAGAGCCAGACCTTTCAGGAGTGAGATTAGAAAACATTTCTGCACACAAAGGGTTGTAGAAGTTTGGAACTCTCTTCCGCAAACGGCAATTAATATTAGCTCAATTGCTAAATTTAAATGTGAGATAGATAGCTTTTTGGCAACCAAAGGTATTAAGGGATATGGGCCAAAGGCAGGTATATGGAGTTAGATCACAGATCAGCCATGATCTTATCAAATGGCGGAGCAGGCACGAGGGGCTGAATGGCCTACTCCTGTTCCTATGTTCCTATAATTTGGAAAGGCTAATTGGTTAGATATCTGTTACAAAGGGCAGATCAGAGTCAACGGTCCACACAGGTGCATTCTCAATAAATGTTTCAAGCAAATGAATAAAAAATGAATATTAATACTTCTTTGTATGTTGTAGACTCCACTGCCACTTAAAGCCAACCTTTACATTCAGAGCTGAACTCTAAACACTGCGATGAAATGGACTGAACAAGGTCAATATATTTCCTACTGTTTGATCTTTCAGAGAATCCATTGCTATGTTTAAGAGCTGTCAGCTGTTTTTTTTCTGCTCCTTGTATACTCCAGTACTTTGCGCGTGTAATTAAAACTACTCACAGCTGTTGCTGCTCTTTTCCCTTCTTAACCAGCAGTAAATTAAAATGCACTTTTTTCACTGGATGCTCATCTATTCCAATGTGAACACGGTTCCAGTAATTTATCTCCAAATGAGAAGATTTGTGGGTAAATGCTGTGACACCGTGTATCTGTGTCACACCAGTAACTTCAAGCTCCTGGCTATATTTTCGTCCATGTATCAAGTTAAAATTATTTTACTGAACTGTTTAAAAAACCAAATGACAGCTGGATAAAAGAATTTTGCGCATAGTGGAGATTATTGCCCATGGCATCCGAAAGTCGCGCCTGCCCCTTTAAGAGATGCGGCATGGCTGGAATTGGGCCCTTCCCCCGAGGACTGAGCTGCTGTAAGCAAGGTCCGATGCAGTCCGAGGGCCTGCCATGGCTGGAGACCCGACGTGGCTGGGCACCGGTCCCGCTGGGCAACAAACCCGCTGGGCACCAGTCCCACTGGGCACCAGTCCCACTGAGCACCGATCCCGCTGAGCACCAAACCCGCTGGGCACCAAACCTGCTGGGCACCAGTCCCGCTGAGCACCAAACCCGCTAGGCAACAGTCCCATTGGGCACCAAACCTGCTGGGCATCAGTCCCGCTGGGCACCAATCCTGCTGGGCACCAGTCCCGCTGAGCACCAAACCCGCTAGGCAACAGTCCCATTGGGCACCAGTCCCGCTGGGCACCAAACCCGCTGGGAACCAGTCCCGCTGGGCATGTCCCAGATAAAACAAAACCCACCGCAGAAGATAGGCCCTTACCAGGCAGTTCCAGGGGGCAGTTCAGGGGGTAAGCCCATGGGTTCTGCTGCTTAACCTTGAGAGAGTTTGCAGCAGTCACTCTGAGCAAAACACATACTGTGAAACCCCTCGCTTCCAAACGGAGGCTCGGGAATTTAATTTTTGCGTTTGTAAATACAGTGTGTCGTTCAAAAAGCCAATCAAACGCATTAAATACCACACTGAGCAGGTTACGGTTGATTTCCGCCCTCTTTTTTGACCAGTGGCCAAACATTTCAGACAGATTCAGGAAATACTTTGAAGCAACTAAAGAAGTTTAGCTGTCACTACAAGTGGAAACATTAAAGGAGCATCGCTGTGTGACTTAGATAATGGAAATTGCCACCAACTCCATCTCTCTCCCTGGCCACTGTATTTTTTTTTGTCTGAGGCTGAACCAGACCATTTGCAACCTTGGCGTTCTATTTGACCCTGAGATGAGCTTCCGATCCCATATCCGCTCCATCACCAAGACCGCCTACTCCCACCTCCGCAACATCATCCTTGCTTCAGCTCATCTGCTGCTGAAACCCTCATCTATCGATTATTCCAATGCTCTCCTGGCCAGCCTCCCATCCTACACACTCCACCCATCGCACTGGGCCCCAGCCCATACACACTCCACCCATCGCACTGGGCCCCAGCCCATACACACTCCACCCATCGCACTGGGCCCCAGCCCATACACACTCCACCCATCGCACTGGGCCCCAGCCCATACACACTCCACCCATCGCACTGGGCCCCAGCCCATACACACTCCACCCATCGCACTGGGCCCCAGCCCATACACACTCCACCCATCGCACTGGGCCCCAGCCCATACACACTCCACCCATCGCACTGGGCCCCAGCCCATACACACTCCACCCATCGCACTGGGCCCCAGCCCATACACACTCCACCCATCGCACTGGGCCCCAGCCCATACACACTCCACCCATCGCACTGGGCCCCAGCCCATACACACTCCACCCATCGCACTGGGCCCCAGCCCATACACACTCCACCCATCGCACTGGGCCCCAGCCCATACACACTCCACCATCGCACTGGGCCCCAGCCCATACACACTCCACCCATCGCACTGGGCCCCAGCCCATACACACTCCACCATCGCACTGGGCCCCAGCCCATACACACTCCACCCATCGCACTGGGCCCCAGTCCATACACACTCCACCCATCGCACTGGGCCCCAGCCCATACACACTCCACCATCGCACTGGGCCCCAGCCCATACACACTCCACCCATCGCACTGGGCCCCAGCCCATACACACTCCACCATCGCACTGGGCCCCAGTCCATACACACCCCACCATCGCACTGGCCCCAGTCCATACACACTCCACCATCGCACTGGGCCCCAGCCCATACACACTCCACCCATCGCACTGGGCCCCAGTCCATACACACTCCACCCATCGCACTGGGCCCCAGCCCATACACACTCCACCCATCGCACTGGGCCCCAGCCCATACACACTCCACCATCGCACTGGCCCCAGTCCATACACACTCCACCCATCGCACTGGGCCCCAGCCCATACACACTCCACCATCGCACTGGCCCCAGCCCATACACACTCCACCATCGCACTGGGCCCCAGCCCATACACACTCCACCATCGCACTGGGCCCCAGTCCATACACACTCCACCCATCGCACTGGGCCCCAGCCCATACACACTCCACCATCGCACTGGGCCCCAGCCCATACACACTCCACCCATCGCACTGGGCCCCAGC
Source organism: Heptranchias perlo (assembly GCF_035084215.1). Classification (NCBI taxonomy): domain Eukaryota; kingdom Metazoa; phylum Chordata; class Chondrichthyes; order Hexanchiformes; family Hexanchidae; genus Heptranchias; species Heptranchias perlo. The sequence continues at coordinate 2,300,286 of NC_090362.1, forward strand.
CCATACACACTCCACCATCGCACTGGGCCCCAGCCCATACACACTCCACCCATCGCACTGGGCCCCAGCCCATACACACTCCACCATCGCACTGGGCCCCAGCCCATACACACTCCACCATCGCACTGGGCCCCAGCCCATACACACTCCACCATCGCACTGGGCCCCAGCCCATACACACTCCACCATCGCACTGGGCCCCAGCCCATACACACTCCACCCATCGCACTGGGCCCCAGCCCATACACACTCCACCCATCGCACTGGGCCCCAGCCCATACACACTCCACCCATCGCACTGGGCCCCAGCCCATACACACTCCACCATCGCACTGGCCCCAGCCCATACACACTCCACCCATCACACTGGGCCCCAGTCCATACACACTCCACCCATCGCACTGGGCCCCAGCCGGACATAGAAATGTCACCCAAAATCCACCTATCTCAACATGAGGATGTATTTGCTGTACAGCAGGACTGTTGCCGCCACACCTGACATTAACAATGTGTTGTTTTTGGTTTGTTTTCTGTTAAACTTGAAAATGTCCATGGGCAGACATGATTTGAGACATGGAGCCGTGTTCAGAGGGAGCGCAGGTGATTTGGAGCTAGTTTTATGGTCCTGTCCCTGATCCGTGCTCCCTTCCAGCATGAATTCCCCGATGGGAGTGTACCATTGCTGAATTTACCCAATGGTGTTATTACAACAGACTTTTCACCAGCTACAAGGCACAAGACAGGAGTCATAGAATCATAGAATCAAAGAAGTTTACAACATGGAAACAGGCCCTTCGGCCCAACATGTCCATGTCGCCCAGTTTATACCACTAAGCTAGTCCCAATTGCCTGCACTTGGCCCATATCCCTCTATACCCATCTTACCCATGTAACTGTCCAAATGCTTTTAAAAGACAAAATTGTACCCGCCTCTACTACTGCCTCTGGCAGCTCGTTCCAGAGACTCACCACCCTTTGAGTGAAAAAATTGCCCCTCTGGACACTTTTGTATCTCTCCCCTCTCACCTTAAATCTATGCCCCCTCGTTATAGACTCCCCTACCTTTGGGAAAAGATTTTGACTATCGACCTTATCTATGCCCCTCATTATTTTATAGACTTCTATAAGATCACCCCTTAACCTCCTACTCTCCAGGGAAAAAAGTCTCAGTCTATCCAACCTCTTCCTATAAGTCAAACCATCAAGTCCCGGTAGCATCCTAGTAAATCTTTTCTGCACTCTTTCTAGTTTAATAATATCCTTTCTATAATAGGGTGACCAGAATTGTACACAGTATTCCAAGTGTGGCCTGACTAATGTCTTGTACAACTTCAACAAGACATCCCAACTCCTGTATTCAATGTTCTGACCAATGAAACCAAGCATGCTGAATGCCTTCTTCACCACCCTATCCACCTGTGACTCCACTTTCAAGGAGCTATGAACCTGTACTCCTAGATCTCTTTGTTCTATAACTCTCCCCAACGCCCTACCATTAATGACGTAGGTCCTGGCCCGATTCGATCTACCAAAATGCATCACCTCACATTTATCTAAATTAAACACCATCTGCCATTCATCGGCCCACTGGCCCAATTTATCAAGATCCCGTTGCAATCCCAGATAACCTTCTTCACTGTCCACAATGCCACCAATCTTGGTGTCATCTGCAAACTTACTAACCATGCCTCCTAAATTCTCATCCAAATCATTAATATAAATATTATGATGGTGTGATGGAATACTCTCCACTTGCCTGGATGAGTGTAGCTCCAACAACACTCAAGAAGCTCGACACTATTCAGGACAAGGCAGCCCGCTTGATTGGCACCCCATCCGCCACCCTAAACATTCACTCCCTTCACCACCGGCGCACCGTGGCTGCAGTGTGTACCATCTAGAGGATGCACTGCAGCAACTCGCCAAGGCTTCTTCGACAGCACCTCCTAAACCCGTGACCTCTACCACCTAGAAGGACAAGGGCAGCAGGTACATGGGAACAACACCACCCGCATGTTCCCCTCCAAGTCACACACCATCCCGATTTGGAAATATATCGCCGTTCCTTCATCGTCACTGGGTCAAAATCCTGGAACTCCCTACCTAACAGCACTGGGGAGAACCTTCACCACACGGACTGCAGCGGTTCAAGAAGGCAGCTCACCACCACCTTCTCAAGGGCAATTAGGGATGGGCAATAAATGCCAGCCTCGCCAGCGACGCCCACATCCCATGAACGAATAAAAAAAACCACATGATTAACATAAGTTCACAAAGCCTTGTGACAAAGGCTCTCCCGCCTGATGATTTCTCATTAAGCTTTCGCTGGTTGTTGCATACTGAACCCCAAATCATAGAAACACAGAGGAAGCCATTCAACCCATCACACCTCTACTAGCTCTCTGAAACAGCTACACGCTTTCAAAATGTTCTTTTTCAAATATTTATCCACTTTCCTTTTTACAAGCTGTTCTGGATTTTGCTTCCCCCATTATTTCTGGTCAGGCATATCCATGTCCAAACAACCCTGTGCTTAAAAATTCTAACTTCTCACTTCCTCCTCTTACACAGATTAAACAACATTGAAAAAGCCAATCGCATAGTGAGGCTGGAGTCACATGCAGGCCCAGCCAGACCGCGCAACAAGTTGACATTTTACAACAATCCAGCAGATTTCAGGGTCTTCTTCTTTGGTGCCAGCTCACAAATTACCCGATTTATTGAATTTAATTTCACATCTTGCCCTGGTGGGATTTGAACTCATGGGGCTCAATTTTGAAATGGTGGCGGGTTGGCAGCGGGGGGCTGGGGGCGCGGTGAAGGTGCGTGGGGCAAACCTGCATAAAAAAACTGATCATTTCCGACCTGAACGCATCGTAATTGATGATGATTAATGTCCTCGCGGGGTTTCGCGCCCGGCATCCAGCCTGATTGACAAGCTGGCTGCCATCAGGAGCTGCAACGCCGAGGTGGGGGGCGAGAAAGAGAGAGAGCGAGACGTCATCCGGCTGGAACGGAAGATTGGGGGGGCGGAGAATGGAAGATCGGTGGGGGGAAGAATGGAAGATCGGGGTGAAGAAGGGGAGATTGGGGTGGAGGGGAAGATCGGGGTGAAGGGGGAGATCAGGGGAGATTGGGGTGAAGATGGGGAGATCGAGGGCGACATCGGGGGGGGGTGAAGAGAGGGAGATTGGGGGGACATCAGGGGGGTGAAGAGGGGGAGATCGGAGGGACATCGGGGGGGTGAAGAGAGGGAGATCGGGGGGACATCGGGGGGGGGTGAAGAGAGGGAGATCGGGGGGACATCGGGGGGGGGTGAAGAGAGGGAGATTGGGGGGACATCGGGGGGGGTGAAGAGAGGGAGATTGGGGGGACATCAGGGGGGTGAAGAGGGGGAGATCGGAGGGACATCGGGGGGGTGAAGAGAGGGAGATCGGGGGGACATCGGGGGGGGGTGAAGAGAGGGAGATCGGGGGGGTGAAGAGAGGGAGATCGGGGGGACATCGGGGGGGGGTGAAGAGAGGGAGATCGGAGGGACATCGGGGGGGGGGTGAAGAGAGGGAGATCGGGGGGACATCGGGGGGGGGTGAAGAGAGGGAGATCGGAGGGACATCGGGGGGGGGGGGTGAAGAGAGGGAGATCGGGGGGACATCGGGGGGGGTGAAGAGAGGGAGATCGGGGGGGTGAAGAGAGGGAGATCGGGGGGACATCGGGGGGGGGTGAAGAGAGGGAGATCGGAGGGACATCGGGGGGGGTGAAGAGAGGGAGATCGGGGGGGTGAAGAGAGGGAGATCGGGGGGACATCGGGGGGGGGGTGAAGAGAGGGAGATCGGGGGGACATCGGGGGGGGTGAAGAGAGGGAGATCGGGGGGGTGAAGAGAGGGAGATCGGGGGGGTGAAGAGAGGGAGATCGGGGGGGGTGAAGAGAGGGAGATCGGGGGGGTGAAGAGAGGGAGATCGGGGGGGGTGAAGAGAGGGAGATCGGGGGGGTGAAGAGAGGGAGATCGGGGGGGTGAAGAGGGGGAGATCGGGGCGACATCGGGGGGGGGGTGAAGAGAGGGAGATCGGGGGGGGTGAAGAGGAGGAGATCGGAGAGGGAGACATCAGACATCAGAGCAGGTTGAAAAGGTAGGTTGATTTTGTGATTTAACATGGTACAATGGTTTTTAATGTACTTTGTTTTGTTTCTTTTTCCCTGATCCGGCCCACCAGGCATGAATCAGAAGTGGTGGGCAAGCCGCCCATGTAAGTTAAAAATTGTTCTAAGTACGTAATCTGTCACAAGTAAAGTATCTTAAGTACAATGAGGTACATTCGGCTCTTTAACTATCACCCCGCCGGCTTTAATTGCCGGTGGGACTTCCGGATTCAGATCTCCTGCGCGCACACAGGTGCGTCTGTGTGGAACTCGGAACTCGGCAGGTTGGAGCTGGCTTCCGAACCCGAACGGGATTCCCCTGATTTTTGGAGCCCCCGCCCTCAAAATTTCCCTGTAAAATTGAGCCCATGACCTCTGCGTTAGTTACCCCAGTATCCACTAGGCTACCACATCGACACAGGCGAGAAACAGTGCGGGAAGCAGAATCCACAGTTGCTTTTAAAATTTGGGGACAGGGAAAGGGAATGAGACTGAGAGGACACCTCTTTCCAAGAGCTAGCTCGGTTGCGATGGGCCGAATGGCCTCCTGTGCTGTAAAATATTCTGATTCTATAAACTAGAGGAGTGGGCTGGCCAGGTTTTGGGGTGACGACTGTGAAGCAGGACCCTTATATGGATTCTGCAGATAGGAATGACCATAATTGGAAAGGTCAAAAATGTTTTCCAGCTGTCCAAGTGAAAGGAAACTTTTATTTATTTTAAGTAATTTTTTTTTGCAATTTATCCTTCATTCTGTCTCCACCTGAGATTGATGCCTCTGCAGTTGAGAACAGGCCCTGCCCTCCGTCCCTGCCCTCTGACCCTACCCTCTCACCTGTCCCAGGCGCCACATATCTGGGGACTCTACATCCCAGAGTACTAAAGAAAGTGGCCCTGGAAATAGTAGATGCATTGGTGACCATCTTCCAAAATTCTATAGACTCTGGAACAGTTCCTACAGATTGGAGGGTGGCAAATCTAACCCCACTATTTAAAAAAGGAGGGAGAGAAAAAAAAACAGGGAATTACAGACCAGTTAGCCTAACATCAGAAGTGGGGAAAATGCTAGAATCTATTATAAAAGATGTGATAACAGAACACTTGGAAGGCATTAACGGGATTGGACAAAGTGAGCATGGGTTTATGAAAGGGAAATCATGCTTAACAAATCTGCTGGAGTTTTTTGAGGATGTTACTAGTAGGATAGGGGAGAACCAGTGGATGTGGTGTATTTGGATTTTCAGAAGGCTTTTGATAAGGTCCCACACAAGAGGTTAGTGTGCAAAATTAAAGCAAATGGGATTGGGGGGAATATACTGGCATGGATTGAGAATTGGTTGACAGACAGGAAACAGAGAGTAGGAATAAACGGGTCTTTTTCCGGGTGGCAGGCAGTGACTAGTGGGGTACCGCAGGGATCAGTGCTTGGGCCCCAGCTATTCACAATATATATCAATGATTTGGATGAGAGAACGAAATGTAACATTTCCAAGTTTGTAGACGTCACAAAGCTGGGGTAGAATGTGAGCTGTGAGGAGGATGCAAAGAGGCTCCAATGTGATTTAGACAAGTTGGGTGAGTGGGCAAGAACATGGCAGATGTAGTACAACGTGGATAAATGTGAGGTTATCCACTTTGGTTGTAAAAACAGAAAGGCAGATTATTATCTGAATGGTGATAGATTGGGAAAAGGGGAGGTGCAACGAGACCTGGGTGTCCTTGTACACCAGTCGCCTAAAGCGAGCATTCAGGTGCAGCAAGCAGTTAGGAAGGCGAATGGTCTGTTGGCCTTCATTGCAAGAGGATTTGAGTACAGGAGCAGGGATGTCTTACTGCAGCTGTACAGGGCCTTGGTGAGACCACATCTGGAGTATTGTGTGCAGTTTTGGCCTCCTTATCTGAGGAAGGATGTCCTTGCCATGGAGGGAGTGCAACAAAGGTTTACCAGACTGATTCCTGGGATGGCAGGACTGACGTATGAGGAGAGATTGGGTCGACTAGGCCTATATTCACTAGAGTTTAGAAGAATGAGAGGTGATCTCATCAAAACATATAAAATTCTAACAGGACTAGTCAGACTAGATGCAGGGAGGAATTACCCGATTGCTGGGGAGTCCAGAACCAGGGGTCGCAGTCTCAGGATATGGGGTATGCCATTTAGAAACGAGATGAGGAGAAATTTCTTCACTCAGAGGGTGGTGAACCTGTGGAATTCTCTACCACAGAAGGCAGTGGAGGCCAAGTCATTAAATATATTCAAGAAGGAGATAGATATATTTCTTAATGCTAAAGGGATCAAGGGATATGGGGAAAAAGCGGGAACAGGGTACAGAGTTAGACGATCAGCCATGATCATTTTGAATGGTGGAGTAGGCCCGAAGGGCCAAATGGCCTACTCTTGCTCCTACTTTCTATGTTTCTATGACTCTGGGACAGGCTGTATAATTCTGTTCAGGCTTCCCATCATGTATTAGTGTATGTTAAAAAAATGAATATCAGTGATTAAATAATGGGGCCTTTGAACTTCAAGCTTTAATAAAATAATTCTGTGCATTATTAGGATCTACAGCACTTACTGCAGCTGAGAGCCAAACGTATTGCTTCTGACAGGAAAAAGAAACACATTTGTTTTAATGCCTGATCGGCCTAATAAATCCTACATTGGTGCAACCTACTGGGCTTGTTAAAGTTTCTCTGCCATTTGGTTGTTTATTTTTCTTTACCAGGTTCCTCTCCCCCTGACGTCCTTCACTCCTTGCTGGACACCAGGCATCCTCAAGTCCCTTGCACAAGTGGCCGTTATTCACATCAGAGCCTAGGCAGCTATTCAACCAAGGGATACGTCACAGGCAATCCCAAATCTATCCTTGCACAACATCCAGGTCCATCAATGGAGAGTGATCGGGAGAGGGAGCCCTTCCTAACCCAAGTGAAGGAGGAAAATTACAATATTCTTGCTGTCACCCCATCTGAGATCAGCACAGACCAGGGATTAAACCTGGGATCTTTCTGGTTTGTATCATTAAGCCTGCTGCCTTAACCAGATGAGCCATCAGGAAGCTGGGCTATATCAGCACTCCGAAAGCAGTATATTTGGCTCTCAACTGCAGTAAGTGCTGTGGGTCCTAATAATGCACAGGCTTATTTCTCAGCTCCAGTGGGAAAATCACAATCCACTCTTTGGGAAACTGGTCATTATTTCTTGCCATTTTAAGTGTATTGAAGTCTAGACTCAGTATCCATTCCCTCCACCACAGGCGCACAGTGGCTGCAGTATGTACATTCTACAGGATGCACTGCAGCAACTCACGGTTACTTCGACAGTGCCTCCCTCCCCGGCGACCTCTACCACCGAGAAGGGCAAAAGGAGCAATGTCCTGGGAACACCACCACCTCCAAGTTCTCCTCCAGTCACACACCATCCTGACTTGGAAATATATCGGTCGTTCCTTCATTGTCGCTAGGTCAAAATCCTGGAACTCCCTACCTAACAGCACTGTGGGAGAACCTTCACCACACGGACTGCAGTGGTTCAAGAAGGCGGCTCACCACCACCTTCTCAAGGGCAATTAGGGATGGGCAATAAATGCCGGCCTTGTCAGCAACGTCCAGTAAACAAATTTATAAAATATCATTATGAGTAGTGACAGGATTGAGCATGTCACTGCGACATTTAAAAACAAGAATTGAAGCAATTTGATACCTTAATATGTTTTCTTTGCTTGTTGCAGGTATCTGTTACAAACACATGCAGCTCTTCAAACGACGAATTTGCTGTGTTCATTCTTGCGATCTAGATGCTCTGTCCACACACAGAGAATTCTCAACTCACACCATTTTATCCCTGGTCCTGATTAAGGCCACTCACTGACACTTGTGCCGATTACAGCCTGTGTTGTGCTGTTAAGCTCCTGCTCCTGCAAAGTTTGGTTGAAACTTTTGTTTTGACAAATGGGCCACTTGTTTCTCTTTTGAAAAAACATTTTTGTTCAATTGCATTTTCCTTTTGTGTCATCCTGGCGACGATCACAAAACAAATCAGCTGCATTATTTCTAATACATAAGGATGAAAATAATGGTAAACTACCAACAGATTGATATTGCCTAGCCATGGGATCAAACTTACAAAAGAGATTAATGGCATTCCTGCCATGATTCCTGCCTCAAATAGAGCCATGAAACCAACTACAATGATTGCCATGATTAATGCCACAATTACTAGCATGATACCTGCCACAATTACTGCCATGTTTCCTGCCATAATTATTGCCACGATTCATGTTACAATTACTGCCATGACTCATGGTACAATTACTGCCACGATTCGTGTTACAATTACTGCCATGACTCATGCTACAATTACTGCCACGATTCGTGTTACAATTACTGCCATGACTCATGCTACAATTACTGCTATGATTCCTGCTACAATTACTGCCATGATTCCTGCCAGAATTACTGCCATGATTCCTGCTACAATTACTGCCATGATTCCTGCTACAATTACTGCCATGACTCCTGCTACAATTACTGCCATGATTCCTGCTACAATTACTGCTATGACTCCTGCTACAATCACTGCCATGACTCCTGCTACAATTACTGCCACGATTCGTGTTACAATTACTGCCATGACTCCTGCTACAATTACTGCCATGATTCTTGCTGCAATTACTGCCATGATTATTGCTACAATTACTGCCAAGATTCCTGCTACAATTACTGCTATGACTCCTGCTACAATTACTGCCAAGATTCCAAATACAATTACTGCCACAATTCCTGCTACAATTATTTCCATCATTCCTGAAACAATTACTGCCACATTTAATGTTATAATTACTGCCACAATTACTGCCATAATTGCTGATACAATCACTGCCTTGATTACTGCTACATTTACTGCCACAATTCCTGTTACAATTACTGCTATGTTCAATGCAACAATTACTGCCAATATTATTGCTACAATTACTGCCATGATTCCTGCTACAATTACTGCCATGATTATTGCTACAATTACTGCCATGACTCCTGCTACAATTACTGCCATGACTCCTGCTATAATTACTGCTATGACTCCTGCTACAAATACTGCCAAGATTCCTGCTACAATTACTGCCATGATTCCTGCTACAATTACTGTCATGATTCCTGTTACAATTACTGCCATGATTATTGCTACAATTACTGTCAAGATTCCTGCTACAATTACTGCTATGACTCCTGCTACAATTACTGACATGATTATTGCTACAATTACTGTCAAGATTCCCGCTACAATTACTGCCATGATTCCTGCTACAATTACTGCTATGACTCCTGCTACAATTACTGCCAAGATTCCAGATACAATTACTGTTACAATTCCAGCTACAATTATTTCCATCATTCCTGCTACAATTACTGCCATTTTTAATGTTATAATTACTGTCACAATTACTGCCATAATTGCTGATACAATTACTGCATTGATTTCTGCTACATTTACTGCCACGATTCCTGTTACAATTATTGCCCATGTTCAATGCAACAATTACTGCCAATATTATTGCTACAATTACTGCCATGATTCCTGCTACAATTACTGCCACGATTCCTGCTACAATTACTGCTATGACTCCTGCTACAATTACTGCCATGGTTCCTGCTACAATTACTGCCACGATTCCTGCTACAATTACTGCTATGACTCCTGCTACAATTACTGCCAAGATTCCAGATACAATTACTGCTACAATTCCAGCTACAATTATTTCCATCATTCCTGCTACAATTACTGCCATTTTTAATGTTATAATTACTGTCACAATTACTGCCATAATTGCTGATACAATTACTGCCTTGATTACTGCTACCTTTACTGCCACAATTCCTGTTACAATTACTGCCATGTTCAATGCAACAATTACTGCCAATATTATTGCTACAATTACTGCCATGATTCCTGCTACAATTACTGCCATGATTATTGCTACAATTACTGCCATGATTCCTGCTACAATTACTGCCATAACTATTGCTACAAGTACTGCCATAAGTCCTGCTACAAATACTACCATGATTCCTGCTCCAATTACTGCCATGATTCCTGCTCCAATGACTGCCATGATTCCTGCTACAATTACTGCCATGATTATTGCTACAATTACTGCCAAGATTCCTGTTACAAGTACTGCCATGATTCCTGCTACAATTACTGCTATGACTCCTGCTACAATTACTGCCAAGATTCCAGATACAATTACTGCCACAATTCCAGCTACAATTATTTCCATCATTCCTGCTACAATTACTGCCATTTTTAATGTTATAATTACTGCCACAATTACTGCCATAATTGCTGATACAATTACTGCCTTGATTACTGCTACATTTACTGCCACAATTCCTGTTATAATTATTGCCCATGTTCAAGGCAACAATTACTGCCAATATTATTGCTACAATTACTGCCATGATTCCTGCTACAATTACTGCCATGATTTTTGCTACAATTACTGTCATGATCCCTGCTACAATTACTGCCATAACTATTGCTACAATTACTGCCATAAGTCCTGCTACAAATACTACCATGATTCCTGCTACAAGTACTGTCATGATTCCTGCTACAATTACTGACATAACTATGAGCAGTTCTGGGCACCGCACCTTCGGAAGGACATATTGGCCTTGGAGGGAGTGCAGCGTAGGTTTACTAGAATGATACCCGGACCTCAAGGGTTAAGTTACGAGGAGAGATTACACAAATTGGGGTTGTATTCTCTGGAGTTTCGAAGGTTAAGGGGTGATCTGATCGAAGTTTATAAGATATGAAGGGGAACAGATAGGGTGGATAGAGAGAAACTATTTCTGCTGGTTGGGGATGCTTGGAGTAGGGGGCACAGTCTAAAAATTAGAGCCAGACCTTTCAGAAGCGAGATTAGAAAACATTTCTACACACAAAGTGTGGTAGAAGTTTGGAACTCTCTTCCGCAAACGGCAATTGATACTAGCTCAATTGCTAAATTTAAATGTGAGATAGATAGCTTTTTGGCAACCAAAGGTATTAAGGGATATGGGCCAAAGGCAGGTATATGGAGTTAGATCACAGATCAGCCATGATCTTATCAAATGGCGGAGCAGGCACGAGGGGCTGAATGGCCTACTCCTGTTCCTATGTTCCTATTGCTACAATTACTGCCATGAGTCCTGCTACAAATAGTACCATGATTCCAGCTACAATTACTGCCATGATTCCTGTTACAATTACTGCCATGATTATTGCTACAATTACTGCCATGATTCCTGCTACAGTTAATTCAGCGTATCCTGCTACGATTACTGTAATGACTATTGCTACAATTACTGCCTTGAGTCCTGCTACAATTACTGCCATGATTATTGCTACAATTACTGTCATTTTTAATGTTACAATTATTGCTATAATTGCTGATACAATTACTGTCTTGATTACTGCTACATTTAGTGCCACGATTCCTGCTACAAATACTGCCATGTTCAATGCAACAATTATTGCCAATATTATTGCTACAATTATTTCCATGATTCCTGCTACAATTACTGACATGATTATCGCTACAATTACTGGCGTGATTCCTGCTACAATTAATTCAGCGTATCCTGCTACGATTACTGCCATGACTATTGCTACAATTACTATCATTTTTAATGTTACAATTATTGCTATAATTGCTGATACAATTACTGTCTTGATTACTGCTACATTTAGTGCCACGATTCCTGCTACAAATACTGCCATGTTCAATGCAACAATTATTGCCAATATTATTGCTACAATTATTTCCATGATTCCTGCTACAATTACGGACATGATTATTGCTACAATTACTGGCGTGATTCCTGCTACAATTAATTCAGCGTATCCTGCTACAATTACTGCCATGACTATTGCTACAATTACTGCCCTGAGTCCTGCTACAATTACTGCCATGATAATTGCTACAATTACTGTCATGATTCTGATACAATTACTGCCATGATTATTGCTGCTGTAATTTCTGCAATGATTACTAATATAATTAGTGCCTTGATACATGCTACTATTACTGCCTTGATTGCTGATACAATTAGCGCCTTGATTACTGCTACAATAATTGCCATGATTACTACTGCAACTACTGCCACGATTACTGCCACAATTACTGCCATGATTGCTGCCATGATTCCAGCTAAAAATACTGTCATGATTACTGCCACAATAGCTGCCCTGATTTCTACTACAATTACTGCTATAATTACTGCAACAAATATCGCCACGATTCCTGCTACAATCACTGCCATAATTCCTGCTACAATTACTGCCATAATTCCTGCTACAATTACTACAATGAGTCCTGCTACAATTACTGCCATGATTCCTGCTACAATTGCTGCTACGATTATTGCAATAAATGCTGCCAATATTATTCCTACAATTACTGCCAATATTATTGCTACAATTACTGCCATGATTCCTGTTACAATTACTGCCATGATTCCTGCCACAATTACTGTCATGATTCCTGCTAAAATTACTGCCATGATTATTGCTACAATTACTACTATGACTCCTGCTACAATTACTGCCATGATTCTTGCTACAATTAGAGCCATATTTACTGCTATATTGACTGCCATGATTCCTGCTACAATTACTGCCATGATTCCTGCTACAGTTGCTGCTACGATTATTGCAATAAATGCTGCCAATATTATTCCTACAATTACTGCCAATATTATTGCTACAATTACTGCCATGATTCCTGCCACAATTGCTGCATCAATTAATGCTACAATTAATACCTTGACTACTGCTACAATTACTGCCATGATTATTGCTATGATTACTGCCAAGATTATTACCACAATTACAGCCAAGATCTCCATTATAATAACTGCCATGCTTACTGCCACAATTACTGCCATGATTATGCCACGATTGTTGACAGAAATACTGCTACAATTATGGCCATGATTCCTGTTACAATTACTGCCATGGTTACTGCCACGATTACTGCCACGAATACTGCCATGATTACTGTCAGGTTTACTGCTACAATTACTGCTATGATTACTGCCACGATTACTGCCTGGATCACTGCCATAATTCCTGCTAAAATTACTGCTATGATTACTGCCACGATTAGTGCCGGAATCACTGCCACAACTACTGCCATGATTACTGCCACGACTACTGTCGCAATTACTGCTACAATTACTGCCATGATTACTGCCACAAGTATGGCTATAATTACTGCTATTATTAGCTCCACAATTACAGCAATGATTACTGCCTTGATTCCTGCTACAATTATCGCCATGATTCCTGCTACAATTATTGCCATGATTATTCCTACAATTACCATTATGAGTACTGCCAGAAATACTGCTACAATTACAGCCATGATTCCTGCCATAATTCCTGCCATGATTACTGCTACAATTATAGAGGGAATCATGGCAGTATTTGCGGCAATAATCATGGCAGTAATTGTAGCAAGAATCATGTCTGTAATTGTAGCAGGAATCCTGGCAATAATGATTACTGCTACTTTGACTGCCATGATAACTGCTGCAATTGCTACTGTGTTCACTGCTACAATTACTGCCTCAATTCTTACTGCAATTACTGCCTTGATTACCACTACAATTACTGCATCGATTCTTGCTGCAATTACTGCCAAGATTACTACTACAATTACAGCCATGATCTCCGCTATAATAACTGCCATGCTTACTGCCATAATTATGCCATAATTATTGACAGAAATGCTGCTTCAATTATTGCCATGATTACTGCTACAATTACTGGCATGATTACTACCACAATTAGTGGCATCATTACTGTCATAATTACTGCCTTAATTACTGCCATAATTCCTTTTACAATTACTGCTGTGATTATTGCCTGGATTACTGCCACGATTACTGTCATGATTACTGCCACAATTACTGATATGGTAACTGCTACGATTACTTCCACAATTACAGCCATGATTTTTGCCATGATTACTGATACAATTATCGCCATGATTCCTGCTACAATTATTGCCGTGATAACTCCTGCAATTGCTGCCATGATTACTGCCACGATTACTGTTACATTGACTGCCATGATACCTGCTGCCATTACTGCCATGATTCGTGTTACAATTACTGCCATTATTCCTGCTACAATTACTGCCACAAATCCTGCTACAATTACTGCCACGATTAATCCTACATTTACTGCCATGATTCTGGCTACAATTACTACCATGATTCCTGCTACATTGACTGCCGGTATACCTGCTGCAATTACTACCGTGATTACTGCAAAAATACTTCATCAATAAATGCTACAATTCCTGCTACAATTACTGCCTTGATTACTGCTACAGTTACTGTCATGATTCCTGCTACAATTACTGCCATGATTCCTGCCATAATAACTGCCATGATCCCTGCTACAATTAATGCCATGTATTGTGATACAATCAATGCCATGAGTCCTGCTACAATTACTGCCATGATTCCTGCTACAATTACGCCATGATTCCTGCCACAATAACTGCCATGATTACTAATACAATTAGTGCCTTGATACCTGCAACTATTACTGCCTTGATTATTCCTACAATTATTGCCATGATTACTGCTATAATTATTGCCATGATTACTACTACCACTTCTGCCATGATTACTGCTGCAATTACTGCCATAATTCCAGCTAAAAATACTTTCACGATTACTGCTACAATTGCTGCCCTGATTATTACTACAATTATTTCTATGATTACTGCCACATTAATGCCATGATTACTGTTACAGATACTGCCACGATTCCTGCCACAATTCCTGCCATGATCATTGCTATAATTACTGCCATGATTACTAATACAATTAGTTCCTTGACACCTGCTACTATTACTGCCTTGAATACTGGTACAATTATTGACATGATTACTGATACAATTATTGCCATGATTACTGCCATGATTACTGTCACAATTAATGGCAAGATTACTGCTACAATTAGTGCAAAATGATTCCTGCTACAATTACTGACATGATACCTGCTACAATTACTGCCACAATTACTGCCATGATTACTGCAGCAATTATTTGCATAATCACTGCTACAATTACTGCCATGATTCCAGCTACAATTGCTGCCACAATGACTTCCACGATCACTGTCACGATTACTTCCATGATTACTGCAAGGATTACTCCTGCAATTACTGCCATGATACCTGCTGCAATTACTGCCGTGATTACTGCCATAATTAATGCCATGATTACTGCTACAATACTGCCATGATTACTGCTAAAATTAATGTCATGATTACTGCCACAATTACTGCCACGTTTACTGCTAAAATTACTGCTATGGTTACTGATACAATTGCTGCCGGGATTACTGCTACAATTACTGCCATCATTACTGCCACAATACTGCCATGATACCTGCTACAATTATTGCCATGGTTACTGCTACATTCAATGCCATGATACCTGCTACAATTACTGCCTTGATTACTGCTATGATTACTGCTGCAATTACTGTCACAATTACTCCATGATTTCTGCTGCAATTAGAATCATAGAATCGTTACAGCAGGAGGAGTCCTTTCAGCCCATCGAGCATGTGCCGGCTCTTTGTAAGAGCAACCAGTTAATCCCATTCCCCCCGCTCTTTCCCTGTAGCCCTACAAATTTTTTCCCTTCAAATATTCATCCAAACCCTTTTTGAAAGCCACGATTGAATCTGCTTCCACCACCCTTTCAGGCAGTGCATTCCAGATCATAACTATTCGTTGCTTAAAAAAGTTTTTCCTCATGTCGCCTTTGGTTCTTTTGCCAATCACCTTAAATCTGTGTCTTCTGGTTCTCGACCCTTCCGCCAATGGGAACAGTTTCTCTTTATTTACTTTATTTAAACCCTTCATAATTGTTAAATCTCCTCTCAACCTTCTCTGCTCCAAGGAGAACAACCCCAGCTTCCCCAGTCTATCCACGTAACTGAAGTCCCTCATCCCTGGAACCATTCTAGTAAATCTTTTCTGCACCCTCTCTAAGGCCTTCACATCCTTCCTAAAGTGCAGTGCCCAGAATTGGACACAATACTCCAGTTGTGGCCGTAACAAGTGTTTTATGAAGGTTCAACATAACTTCCTTGCTTTTGTACTCTATGCCTCTATTTATAAAGCCCACGATCCGTATGCTTTCTCAGCCTGTCCTGCCACTTTCAAAGATTTGTGCACATATACCCCCAGGTCTCTCTGTTCTTGCACCCCCTTTAGAATTGTACCATTTTGTTTAAATTGCTTCTCTTCATTCTTCTTGCCAAAATGTATCACTTCGCACTCCTCTGCATTAAATTTCATCTGCCATGTGTCCGCCCATTCCACCAGCCTGTCTATGCCCTCTTGAAGTCTATCACTATCCTCCCCACTGTTTACTTCATTCCCAAGTTTTGAGTCTTCTGCAAATTTTGAAATTGTGCCCTATACACCCAAGTTCAAGTCATTGATATATATCGAAAAAAGCAGCGATCCTAACACTGACCCCTGGGAAATACTACTGTATACCTTCCTCCAGTCCGAAAAATAACCGTTCACCACTACTCTCTGTTTCCTGTCACTTAGCCAATTTTGTATCCATGCTGCCACTGCCCCTTTTATTCCATAGGCTTCAATTTTAGTGACAAGCCTAGTATGTGGCACTTTATCAAATGCCTTTTGGAATTCCATATACACATCAACCACATTGCCCTCATCAACCCTCTCTGTTACCTCATCAAAAAACGCAATCAAGTTAGTTAAACATGATTTGCCTTTAACACATCCGTGCTGGCTTTCCTTTATTAATCCACACTTGTGAAGTGACTATTAAATTTGTCCCGGATTATCGTTTCTAAAAACTTCCCCAACACCTAGGTTAAACTGACTGGCCTGTGTTGCTGGGTTTATCCTTACACCTTTTTTTGAACAAGGGTGTAACATTTGCAATTCTCCAGTCCTCTGGCACAACGCCTGTATCAATGATGTTTGGAAGATTATGGCCAGCACCTCTGCAATTTCCACCCTTACTTCCGTCAGCAACCCAGCATGCATCCCATCTGGACTGGGTGACTTATCTACTTTAAGTACAGCCAGTCTTTCTAGTACTTCCTCTTTATCAATTTTCACCCCATCCAGTATCTCAACTACCTCCTCTTTTACTGTGATTTTGGCAGCATCTTCTTCCTTGGTAAAGACAGATGTAAAGTACGCATTTAATACCTCAGCCATGCCCTCTGTCCATGCGCAGATCTCCTTTTTGGTCGGATGCACCCCTCCTCTTACTACCTGTTTACTATTTATATGCCTATGGAAAACTTTTGGATTTCCTTTTATGTTAGCCGCCAGTCTATTCTCATTCTCCCTCTTACTGCTATGATTCCTGTTACAATTGCTGGCACAATTACTGCCACTCGACATGACATTAAGAGAAAAGCATTTGTTTTTCTAAACTTTTGTGCCACATAATCATTTGTGTGTGACAGTATTCCCCAATGGTTTATGTGCCAGCAGCCTCCGTGTGTATCTGATTACCAGAGGCCTGCAACTCCCGTCACTTTACACTGTGTTTAGCAAGTTTCTTTTGATTCCTAACACAAACAGATCAGATTTTTAAATAATTTGTTTGTCACCAAAATTACTGTTATGAGGATTAATCCTTCTGCTATTGCTGTCTAATTGGCAGGCAGCTGTGATAGGATTTGCTCCTCAGTGAAGAAGCCTGCACTCAATTCATACTGTACAATCCCCATTACATTCTCCAATTCCAGACAGATCCTGAAATCCAAACCAATATGAATTCGGGCAATTTGGATTAAATTGAAAAATAATGCGAACTCAATTTGATGGTTTGAATTTTAAGGACTGTGCACAGCATATTCTGCTGTATTTACTGTCATTATTCCTGCTATAATTACTGGCACAAGTACTGCTGCTCGACATGCCATTAAGAGAAAAACATTTGTTTTTCTAAACTTTAGTGCCACATAATAATTTTTGGACCATGGTAAGAAAGGCCACTCACCCTATCAAAGCCCATCCCTCTTGTATCCTAACACTCCCATCGAACTCCATCCCCCTGGTACCCTAACACTCCCATAAAAGCCCGTCCCTCCGGTACCCTAACTCTCCCATCAAGGCCCATCCCTCTGACACCCTAACTCTCCCATCGAACCTCATCCCTTCATACCCTAACTTTTCTATCAAAGCCCATCTCTCTGGTACCCTAGTTGGCATCGGAAGTTCTGACCCTTAGACAACAGGGGAGCAAGGGAGAGGGAGGGAGGGAGGGGGAGAGAGGACTTCCTCAGCATGTTAACGGTAACAAAATCAGAAACCTGTTTATAAAGAACAAATTTACAATTTTGCTACACCAAACTCAAAGAGCAAACCTCCCCCTCTCTCCCTCTCCTTCCCCTCCCTCCCCCTTCCCCGTTGTATAAAGGACTGAACTTCCGATGCCAACTAGTTGAACAGCTCAATATTTAAACCAAATTACAAAAACGGTTGGTATCTCTTTGCTGTGGATATTGAGTCACTGTGCATCCTGAATACAACAACACCTTTAACATAGAAATCCATCCCAAAGCACTTCACAGAAATGTAAAACTGAGCCAAAGAAGGAGGAGTGCGCAAAAGTTTGGTCAAAGAAGTGGTCTTTAAAGAGAGTCTTAATGGAGGAGAGGAAGCCGGAGATGTGGGAAGGTTTAGGGAGTGAATTCCAGAGCATGGGGCCTAGAAGGCTGAAAGCATGGCTGCCAATGGTGGGGTGAGGAATGGGGAGGGAGTTGTAGGGCTGGAGGAGGTTACAGAGAGGGTAAAGGAATGAAGGGATTTAAACACAAGGATAAGAATTTTAAATCTGAGGCATTGGGGGACTGGGACCCAATGTAGGTCAGTGAAATCAGGGCGATGGGGCCTTGGTGTAGGATAGGATACGGGCAGCAGAGGTTTGATTGCAGTGAAGTTTATTGAGAGTGGAGGATGGGAGGCCAGCCAGGACAGCATTGGAGTAAATGGAATGTGGAGGTGATGAAGGCCTGGATAATGGTCTCTGGATGGGGGAGAACTATGTGTACAGCTTTTATTACCCTTGGCATAGTGGGAGGGGGAGTCTATGGATTGAATTTGGTCACCTGCCTGTTTGCCTTGGGCATTTAGAATTTGAGGTTCCTGTTGTTTAACAACAATAAAACAAACACTCCAAAGGTATAACTGCCCCCAGCCCCCCCAGTGAAACCGAAATATCAGCGGGAAACTCCCCACCCCCACATTAGAGGTTAGAGGTTTAACTCCTTCAGCCTCAGAGCAGTAACATGGGCCCCTCAGATACAGCTTCTGGTCCTGGACCATCACCATATCTGGTGACTTGGAACTCAGAAGGGGGAATTTTTCGAGGCTGCACTCCCATTCCAACGCCTTTCTTGACAGGAGCACAGATCAGAGAATAGGTCACAGAGGTCAACGCACTGGATCTACAGCGCTCCTGACTTTCCATGATTCTCTGATCCGCGTTCCCATTAAGTAGACTCTGTGTTGATAACCAGTAGTGTATCCCCCCAACCACGTTCCTCACTTTCAAAAAAAAATCCTATTCAGACACATCAGAGTTTGAGCATTCTGTGTTCAAATTTTCCATGTGTGAAAATACTGTCCGTTTAAAGAGACCTGACAGCACCTGTCCACATCCTGAGTGGGAAAGTTGTTTCTCTCTGTCTTAAATATATAAGCCCAGAATATTCCAAAGCACTTTCTGCCTGTGTATAAAACAGGAAAACAATGCTGTTTCTGGTTCTGCCAGTGTGTACAGGAGCATCTAACTCCTAACCCCAAACCCCAAACTCTACCTTTTACTGTTACATATCTGACCAAGGCAAGAACCAAAATGATTCACACTCCATCAGTTGCTTTTTCCTTCTGCTTCTTGGACTACAAGGTGGCAGCAAATACTTGCAGGATTAACAGACTCACTCTAATGCTCTTCCAGCTCCCTGTGTTAATGCACCAACAGAAAAGCCAGTGTATCCCAGCAGGCTGATGATATCACAGAGCAACTTCACACACTCCAAGCACTGGAAGAAACAGTGAGCAGACCCTGGAAAGGCTAACAGCTCGTTCAAGCATGTCCCCTCTAGAAAGCACTGGCTGTATTAGTTGAAGCTGATTACAGCTTGCTCAGGAACCCCAACACCCTGAAAGGCTCACAAATTACTGACATTCCTTTCCTCCAAACGCCTCTCATGTGTACCTTGAAATAAAACTGAATTCCTATTCACTCTGTAATGCAGCTCGACAGGAACTGAGCACAGCAGGACTCAAAGAAGCAAGTCGTCAATCTGAAGATGAACCATCTTTAATCAGCCTGCTTCAAACCGACACTTTATTACCTGCCTCTGAACAGCGGTGTTTGTACAATTTCTACATACCTTTCATAGCTGAGCATAAAAAATACATCATTTGATCGGTGCCTGGTCCAGGATTTAGCTCGTGATAGAGCCTCCCTTTGCCTTTTTAGCAGCTGTGGTCTGCAGCATTGCCTGACAACACAGCCATCTGAAAAATCCACGTGACCCAGTGACATATCCAGTAATCTGTCTATTCTCCGCCCTCTGCTGCTGACAGGCAGGTCGAGAGGCTGGTTCTACCAAGCACTCTGCCTCTCAGCCACAGTGCTGCTCACCGCAGTCTTACACAGTGAGCAGGCATGCAGCACCTCTCTCTCTCTCTATCAGAGGATCAGAGTTGCTCTGACAGCGACTCGTAAACAAGCATCCAACTTCATTTTTCCTTTCATTCATCCCTGCAAATACTTCTTTTGTAGCAAGAGCAGGAATTCTAAATTGACTCTTTTATTTGTAAGAGAATTTGAAGCCTATCCTGCCCCCTGCTAGCAGGAGCAAAGGCTCTTCATTTCCTGCTTACTATCAATGTAATCAGCCTGCAAGAATTGCATCTCTTTCACTAGGATATCACTGGCCCTTCTATAGCCTATGCCAGTCATGGTAGTACTCTCACCTCTGAGTCAAGAAGGTTGTGGGTTCATAGTCCCACTCCAGAGACCTTGAGCATAAAACCCAAGCTGACGCTCCAAGTGCAGTACTGAGGGAGTGCTGCACTGTCAGAGCGTGCCGTCTTTCGGATGAAACTTTAAACCGAGGCCCTCATCTACCCTCTCAGCTGGATGTAAAAGATCCCATGGCACTCTTTTGAAGAAGAGCAGGGGAGTTCGCCCCGGTATCCTGGCCAATATTTATCCTTCAACCAATACCCCTAAAAACAGATTATCTGGTCATTATCACATTGTTGTTTGTGGGAGCTTGCTGTGCACAAATTGGCTGCCGCATTTCCTACATTACAACAGTGACTACTCTTCAAAAGTACTTCACTGGCTGGAAGGAACGTTAGGATATCCTGAGGTTGTGAAAGGCACTATATAAATGCAAGTCCTTGCCTTCCTTCCTCAACGATACTACAAACTGCATGTACTCTGACACTGCAAGGTGACAGTGATACTGAAGGGGGCTCTATGCACCAGAGGTGGTTTTAGTGGAAACAGTTGGTTTTGGAGGCAGAGCTGAGCGTCTTTGGAAAGGAGCTGCTGAAGCTCTCTCCCTGCCCAGTAAAGGCCAGCAATAGACTTTTGCCCTCAGTGTCTGGAACAGACCTTCCCCAGCTACTGGTGAGGACTGACTGCAGTGGAATTATCACCACTGCCTGCTGTAATAATACTGGCAATTCCTGCACTACTACCAGGGGATCAGTAATGGAAATACTGTGTTGCTGTTACTGTTAATACTTATTATGGTTAATACTGCGTCGCTGATACCGTTAATAATATATTTCTATTGCTGTTAATACTATGTTGCTATTAATACTGTATTACTGCCTCAGTCCTGATTTTCATCGCCCCATCATTGGTGGCCATGCTTTCAGCTCCCTCGGCTCTAAGCTCTGGAATTCCCTCTCTAAACCTCTTCGCCTCTCTACCTCTCTCTCCTCCTGTAAGACACTCCTTAAAACCTACCTCTTTGACAAGCTTTTGGTCACCTGTCCTAATATCTAATAAAAATAGGAAATGCTGGAAATACTCAGCAAGTGAGGCAGCATCTGTGGAGAAAGAAACAGAGTTAACATTTCAGGTAAACGTTAACTCTGTTTCTTTCTCCACAGATGTTACCTGACTTGATGAGTATTTCCAGCACTTTTTGTTTTTATTTCAGATTTCCAGCATCCGCAGTATTTTGCATTTAATCTAATATCTCCTTATGTGGTTTGGGGTCAAATTTTGTTTGATAATCGCTCCTGTGAAGCACCTTGGGATGTTTTACTACGTTAAAGGCGCCGTATAAATGCAAGTTTGTTGTTGGTGCAGTGCCTCTCTCTGATTGGTCAGTGCAGTGCCTCTCTCTGATTGGTTGCTGCACTGTTTCTCTCTAATTGGTTGGTACAGTGCCCCTCTCTGATTGGTCAGTGCAGTGCCACTCTCTGATTGGTCAGTGCAGTGCCCCTCTCTGATTGGTCAGCGCAGTGTCCCTCTCTGATTGGTCAGTGCAGTGCTCCTCTCTGATTGGTCGGTGTAGTGCCCTTCTCCTGTTGGATAATGCTGTGAGACTCTCTCCCAGGAACAGATTTTAAAGGAGGGGGAGGGTCACACATGTCAAAGACAAAGATTCACCGTCTCTGAGTTACTCCATCAACTCCCTTCGAAGACAGCAGACGGACGTGACTGTTGGTAATAACATTCAAATGACATTTCTCAGTCAGATATTTAATGGAGACATCTGCTGTCATCCGAGAGCAACTTCAACCTTGAGAGTCTCACCATCAAGGCCCCTTTTAAAAACCAATTACAGTGAATTATTAATGATTCGGCACTATCCAGTTGGGTCAATTTTGTAATAAAAACAGAAAATGCTGGAGAAGCTCAGCAAGTCAGGGCAGCATCTGTGGAGAAAGAAACAGAGTTAACATTTCAGGTCGAAGACCTTTTGTCAGAACCCTGGGTCAATTTTGTTTTTTGTTACAGGCATTCTGAGGATACTGGCCTAAGGAGTAATAAAGCTAACCTACAGTGACCCAGCCATAAACCAGCTACATGTTGTGTCAGCTTGTCTTAGGGTCAGAGTCGTCAGAGTCGGGAACTTTCTCCATTGATATCACAGCAGTTATGGAGAAAGCAAAAATATTTCAAAAATTGATACAACAGTCCAGAATTTAAGTGTTGATCAGAATTTATTAATCTGGTAAATTTTATAAATGGGCTTATTGTAATAATTGCATGACCACTGACAACATTGAACCACCCCTCGATAGGACCTACTGTTCTGGTCACCGAGACTCAAACATTCAAATGCTGGAGGCACAGCAAAGAGGCATGAGGCTAATGTCAGGGGTCTGAGTTATGAGGAAAAGCTCAAATGGAGGTAGCTGAGAATTGAGAAAAAAACGAACTGTCACCACCTCAGGACGTCCCAAAGCGCTTTACAGCCAATGAAGAACTTTTGAAGTGTAGTCACTGTTGTAGTGTAGGAAAAATAGCAGCCAATTTGTGCACAGCAAGATCCCACAGACAGCAATGTGATAGTGACCAGATAACCTGTTTTAGTGACGTTGGTTGAGGGATAAATGTTGGCCAAGACACCAAGAGAACGCCCCTGCTCTTCTTCAAAGAGTGCTGTGGAATCTTTTACGTCCACCTGAGGCGGGCAGATGGGGCCTCGGTTTAATGTCTCATCCAAGAGGCAGCACGTCCAACAGTGCAGCACTCCCTCAGTACTGCATTGGAGCATCAGCCTGGATTATGTGCTCAAGTCTCAGGAGTGGGACTTAAACCTTCTGACTCAGAGGTGAGAGTGCTACCCACTGAACCACAGCTGACACTGTAAATCTATAAACCCATCAGTACAGGGCTTGGCTGCAGAATGAAAAGCAAATAAGGTCTAAGTTATGATAACAGAGATAGAGGACGAATCTAGTTGTAGAGCTCTCATCACCCGATTACAGGAAGGATGTTACTGCCCTTGAAAAGTCACAGAGAGGGCAACACAGTTGATTTGATGAATTCAAGGTGTGAGAAGAGGTTATAGATTTTATTCTTTGGAGAAGAGGAAATTTCACGGTGACCCAATTGAAATTTTCAACATTGTGAAGGTGGGTGAATGGAATTAGGATACAGATCAGCTATGATCTCATTGAATGGCAGAATAGGCTCGAGGGGCTGAATGGCCTTCTCCTGTTCCTATGTTCACATGTTCCAAAACTGATTAAATTGATCCAAGGCAAACTGTTCACGATAATGAACTGTTCAAATCCCACAGGACGGAAGATTAGATCGTTTGGAGCAACAAGTGGAGTCAGGTGGACCTTTTCACCCAGGGGGAATTAGAGTGGAAAATAAGATACCAGGAAAGGCCATTGAAATGGGCAGCCTAAATAGGTTCACGGGACAATCATGTTTCTGGAGAAAAGGTATTGAGGGATATGGTGAGAAGATGGGTGGGGTTGAGGCGTACTGTGTGACGGTGGATGGGGTCGAGCTATTAAAAAACACGTGCTTGTTTAGGCCTAATGGCCTTTTCCTGTTCCTAAAAAGTCGAATTCTATGTTTTGAAGAGGGGTAACGCTGATTGGTCAGGAGTGGGTATTTTTCCCCTCCTACTGTGGCCAATTGTAGCATATGATGTCATGTCTGAGATCAGCTGATGTATCGCAGACCAAGATCCTGTGACCTTTGACCTTTAGGGCTTGGTTATGTCCAATATGTACAAAACTATGGGGAAACTTGCAACTGTGACCATCTGTAAAATTCCAATTTTTGAATCTAATCATTTAGGATTCTAAAAACGAACAGGTGCACAGAATTTACCTTCCTTCACAGTAATCTTACCAAATGTGCTTTAAAGAACTGCATTTGTGTGGGGCAGAGAATGCCATAGCCACACTCAGGGAGCTGCTTAAAGCTTGTTCGTTTGAATTGGTAACAGCTACCTAACTTGCAGGCAAAATATAAACACCACTGCAACAACATCTAGGTCATAGTGTCAGGGCACTGGAGAGATTTTACACTCGTGCAGTGATCTCACTGACGCAAAGGAGGTCAGTAGATCTGAAATCAGAGGATCAAAATCCCAAGGTAGCTGCAAATGCCTCTGCTCATTTGGGCAGCGATCACCTGAGTGTTTCTCGGATTTGCTTTTAACAGAAATGGGCAAATGCTTCAACTCCAGAACAGACCCTAATCTCTCAGCGTTTTATCGCCGTTAGGTAATAGGTGCAGAGCTTGGAAACTGTGAGCTCCACTCCCCACACTGTGTCTGACTGCAAGGGAGCACAGATGAGAGGTCAGGTGTGGAGGTCAGGGTAGCCCATTACTGGCGCTCTTGATTTCCCAGCCATTGATTTTAAATTGGAAAGTCCACAAGGCAGAGAATGAGCAGTGCTGATATCCATGCTCGGTCCGTCACTCTGTGTTCCCGGGAGTGAGACTCTATTCCCAGGAGTGAAACTCTATTCCTGGGAGTGAGACACTGCGTTCCTGGGAGTGAGAAGCTGTGTTCCTGGGAGTGAGACTCTATTCCCGGGAGTGAGACTCTATTCCCGGGAGTGAGACACTGTGTTCCTGGGAGCGAGAAGCTGTGTTCCTGGGAGTGAGACTCTATTCCCGGGAGTGAAACTCTATTCCTGGGAGTGAGACACTGCGTTCCTGGGAGTGAGAAGCTGTGTTCCTGGGAGTGAGACTCTATTCCCGGGAGTGAGACTCTGTGTTACTCTATTCCCAGGAGTGAGACACTGTGTTCCTGGGAGTGAGACTCTATTCCTGGAAGTGAGACTCTGCGTTACTCTATTCCTGGGAGTGAGACACTGTGTTCCTGGGAGTGAGACTCTATTCCTGGGAGTAACACTCTGTGTTCCCGGGAGTGAGACGCTGTGTTCTCGGGAGTGATACTCTATTCCCAGGAGTTAGACTCTGTGTTCCCGGGAATGAGACTCTATGTTCCCCGGGAGTGAGACACTGTGTTCCCAGGAGTGAGACTCTATTCCCAGGAGTGAGACACTCTGTTCCTGGGAGTGAGTCACCGTGTTCCCAGGAGTGAGACGCTGTGTTCCTGGGAGTGAGATTCTGTGTTCCCAGGAGTGAGACTCTGTGTTCCCAGGAGTGAGACTCCGTGCTGGGCTTAGACTATTCACTATTTTTCAACAAAGGTATTTATTTTTTGCTGCTGCTGCTCTCTCACCTGTACAATGCAGAGCCAAGGATAAGTGAAATTGCTTTTAAATTGAGGGCGGGGTGCATAGAAGTTAAATAGCCAATTATTTTTCCCAGTATTCTCTTTTCTCTCCCCCTCTTTCCTGATGGCAATGACCCACGCTGGAGTCTTGTTCCATGGGCACTGGCTGCCCTCCTGTACCTGACACAAGTGCCCATTCTACACCGGGAGTGTAAAGTGAGTCAGAATTTGCTGCCAAAATAATGATGAGTTTAATGGCGCTCGCTGTTATTAATGTGTAAATCATCCAGCAACTTATGGCGAGGAAGAGATGAATTGTGAATCACAGCGAGTTGCTGGACGGTTTGCGCCGCTCCGCCATTAGCCTCACGAAAGCAGCAGCTCGCCTGCAACCTCCCTGTAAATTTTGTGAAATTGTTGCATTTGCGCGTTAATTGCCAATTAAACTCGCCACAGAAAGATAGGGCTAGAACTTAACAGCGTAAGTACTTTTTTAAGGAGGAGATTTATGTTCCTGCAATGCCACTCAACCTCTCCGGCCCAGAAAGGGAACAATTGAAACTGTGGAGTCTCATTCCTGCAGGTAGCAAATTGTTGTTAGAGATTTTTAGTTTCTTTTTCTTACTTTTCCTGTCTGGCTCTTTTTTCTCTCTCTCTTAATCCAATCTTTCTTTCTATCTTTATTTCTCTTTCTCTACCTAATTTGACTCTGATTCCCCTCCTACTCCTCTGTTTCTTTCTCTAACCTTTAATCTCACTGGTGAAGGAGACAGACTATTGGTCCCATCATTTACCAAGGTTCCAGATGCCCCGTTTCCCTCGCCGTGCTGTGATCAGCTCGCACTTCCAGCCAGTTACGGCGCAAAAGGTTTTCGAGCTGAAGGGTGAGAAAAAAATCTAACAGGGCACGCCGCAAGATGCCCCACTCCAACAAAATCTGGGCCAATGAGTGTTGGGCTGGTATTCAATCACTTCAGTGATCAGAGCCGAGACTGATCCTGCTCCTGATCCTACTCCTGATCCCCATCCCGATCCCGTTCCTGATCCCGATCCTAATCCTGTGCCCGTTCCTGATCCCAATCCCGATCCTGTGCCTGTTCCTGATCCCATTCCCGATCCTGATCCTGATCTTGATCCTGATCCCGTTCCTTACTTGCTCTCGAGGCAGTACAAAGAAGGTTCACTCGGTTAATCCCAGGGATGAGGGGGTGGACATATGAGGAGAGGTTGAGTAGATTGGGACTCTACTCATTGGAGTTCAGAAGAACGAGAGGCGATCTTATTGAAACATATAGGATTGTGAAGGGGCTTGATCGGGTGGATGCGGTAAGGATATTCCCAAGGATGGGTAAAACTAGAACTAGGGGGCATAATCTTAGAATAACGGGCTGCTCCTTCAAAAACTGAGATGAGGGGAAACTTCTTCACTCAGAGGGTGGTAGGTCTGTGGAATTCGCTGCCCCAGGAAGCTGTGGAAGCTACATCATTGAATAGATTTAAAACAGAAATAGACAGTTTCCTAGAAGTAAAGGGAATTAGGGGTTACGGGGAGCGGGCAGGAAATTGGACATGAATTTAGATTTGAGGTTAGGATCAGATCAGCCATGATCTTATTAAATGGCGGAGCAGGCTCGAAGGGCCGATTGGCCTACTCCTGCTCCTATTTCTTATGTTCTTATCCTGATCCTGATCTCATTCCTTGTCCTGATTCTGTTCCTGATCTTGTTCCTGATTCTGATCCCGTTCCTGATCCTGATCCTGTTCCTCTTCCTGTTCGTGATCCTGTTCCAGATCCTGTTCTAACCAGGTATCTACATATGCACTTTCAATCTGGAGCCAATGGACAGCTATCAGGAGTGGAAACCAAGGTCTGTCAGTTTATTGATCTCACAACTATTTCACTGTATACCCCGATACCATGCCCTATCCACCAATAGCTTCGATTTGCAATATACCACCTTTCCCTCATGTGAACAATGAAGATTTACCTGGCCTCTAAATAAGCTGATGGTACGTGTATGATAACCCACTGCTGCACGGGCTCACAGGAAGAATGGATTCCATTGACTAAAGAAAATTGCAGGAGCTGGAAATTACAAAGGGACATGGACAGATTAAGTGAGTGGGAAAAACTGTGGCAAATGGAGTTCAATGTGGGAAATATGAGGTCATCTGCTTTGGATCCAAAAAAGACAAATCAGAATATTTTCTAAATGGTGAGAGAGCAAAGAGGGACATGTACAAAAAGCAATCATAATGGCAAATGGGATGTTGGCCTTTATCTCAAGGGGTCTGGAATACAATGGGGTGGAAGTTATGTTACAGTTGTACAGAGCTCTGGTTAGCCCGTTAGACTCTGGAGAACTGCTTTCAGTTCTGGGCACCGCCCCTCAGGAAGGATATATTGGCCTTGGAGGGGGTGCACTGCAGATTCACTAGAATGATACCAGGGCTAAAAGGGTTAAATTATGAGGACAGGTTGCATAGACTAGACTTGTATTCCCTTGAATATAGAAGATTAAGGGGTGATCTAATTGCAGTGTTTAAGATGATTAAAGGATTTGATAGGGTAGATAGAGAGAAACTATTTCCTCTGGTGGGGGAGTCCAGAACAAGAGGGCATAACCTTAAAATTAGAGCTACGCCGTTCAGGGGTAATGTCAGGAAGCACTTCTTCGCACAAAGGGGAGTGGAAATCTGGAATTCACTCCCCAAAAAGTGTGGATGTTGGGTAAATTGAAGTCAATCAGTGGGAAAATACAGCAACCTCCGGGCTGTGATGTTTTGACTAGAAGCCTGACTTTGAACGGGAATGTTTGAAGTAACGCAGCACCCTGTGTAAAAATCCAATATCAGTGAGCTGAGAAAGTCCAAGCTCAGGAAAGCCATGACCTCTTTGCTGTCCCATTGACTGTTGTCTA
Organism: Heptranchias perlo; assembly: GCF_035084215.1. NCBI lineage: Eukaryota > Metazoa > Chordata > Chondrichthyes > Hexanchiformes > Hexanchidae > Heptranchias > Heptranchias perlo. The sequence goes on from NC_090362.1 coordinate 2,329,621, forward strand.
ATGATTGAACCCTATGTCTAGCACACAGCCCCTACAGATTAGTACTTTCTCTGCACAGTGATCTCTGCAATAAACATCCTGCTGAACGAAAACTTCAAGTTGTTGAAATGGCAGTGTGTTTAAAGTCTATTTTACAGTTGAAAGCCTTGTCAAGCTCCTCTCTTCACACAACAAATCATTGTAACACAAATAAGGTCACTTACTGATACCCTGGATGAGCTATTATACAGGTCAGGTCCTTGTGATGGCGCGTTCTGACACAAACAGCCTCAAGGCAGGTTCTGCAATAGGATTCTATCCTTTACAAAACAAAATCTGTGCCTTTAGCATTTTGACTTTTAGAACTAAGGGCACCCAGGGTCTAATAATTGACCCTGTTTGTCATGTGTGTGATGGATCAAAGCCTCTCTTGTTTCAAATTATAAAATGCTCTATAGGGGTGGTTTTGGCAGGTTTAGCTATCGGTGGGAGGAGACAGTGAATCGTGGGAATAGTATAGTTGTCCTGTCTCTGACCCGCACTGGCTGCAAAGCCTCAGACAGTGATTCCTGTATGTTTTATATTTCAATTTTGGTAGCTGTAATCTAATCAATTCTGCAGTGTTTGCTTGCACTTCTGTTTAATTTTACTTCTTAATAAATGTATTTCATAGTTTGAAGCCTGAATTATTTCTCCATCAGTCGGTGAGGTTCAGAGTTACTGTTTCCAGTGTGTATATTGATGGTAAATGGGGTTTATTCTTCATCTAGGTCACTAATTCCCTGATTATTTTGAGGTAACATTTCAGTTCATAGCAAAAGTGAACTTGCACATTGAAAATCTCTTTCGCACTGGGCACCAGAAAAAGTATCTAGAGAGCGCGGGAATCATGACAGTATTTACATATGATTACCGCTCCATCACCAGCCTTTCAAAAGGATGGAAAATATCACTCCCTAAACTAGCCAAAAGCAGATGGTTTCAACTTTTCAATAAAAAGTACAGCTTCAAAGGGGGACTTCTTGCATCAGAGCAATGTCACAAAAATCCAAGCAGAATTGCTGGATGCTGAGAGATCTTCTTTAATACCCACAGTGGTTCAGAGTGCAGAAGGACACCATTTGGCCCATTGCATCTGTGCCAGCTGTTTGCTAGAGCAATTCAAAACTAATGCCACTGCCTCACTCGCTCACCGCTATATCTCATCTTGTGCTCTTAATTTCTAAGTGGGGCTGTCAATCAATCATGAACAAAGCAACAACAGTTTGTCATTTGATGATTGCGCAGATTCTTGTAATATTTCTAAGATTTATATCTTCATGAAAATTCCATACAATGCCCATGGAAACACACTGTCTGTACCCTTAGGTGTTTCAACTTTTCTGTCTCCCCAAGTACATTAGATTGTTCAGGATCCTATCACTTGGCTTGTTTTGTGCATTCTGACCAGTCATTATTGACACTAAACAATGACGAAAACATGTTAATGTCTGACATTAGACATTTCCATTAACAACCCCTGATTCTACACTGAATGGTAGGAACCTAATAAGATAGGACCTGAGCATGCTTCAGGCTGTCCATAGGATTCTAATCACAGGAACAAACGCCCTTGAGAAATGTAAGTGATACATTTTGTCAGGAAGAATGAGGAGAAGCAATATAAACTAAATGGTACAATTCTAAAGGGGGTGCAGGAACAGAGACCTGGGGGTATATGTGCACAAATCTTTGAAGGTGGCAGGACAGGTTGAGAAAGCGGTTAAAAAGCATATGGGATCCTGGGCTTTATAAACAGATGTTCACCTGAGGAAGGAGGAAGCCTCCGAAAGCTTGTGAATTTAAAATAAAATTGCTGGACTATAACTTGGTGTTGTAAAATTGTTTACAATTTATAAACAGAGGCATAGAGTACAAAAGCAAGCAAGTTATGTTGAACACTGGTTCAGCCACAACTGGAGTATTGTGTTCAATTCTGGGCACCACACTTTAGGAAGGATGTGAAGGCCTTAGAGAGGGTGCAGAAAAGATTTACTAGAATGATTCCAGGGATGAGGGACTTCAGTTACGTGGATAGACTGGAGAAGCTGGGGTTTTTCTCCTTACAGCAGAGAAGGTTAAGGGGAGATTTGATAGAAGTGTTCAAAATCATGACGAGTTTAGTTAAAGTAAATAAAGAGAAACTGTTCCCATAGGCGGAAGGTCGAGAACCAGAGGACAAAGATTTACGGTGATTGGCAAAAGAACCAAAGGCGACACGAGGAAAAACTTTTTTAAGCAGCGAGTAGTTATGATCTGGAATGCACTGCCTGAAAGGGCGAATGTAAGGAATCTTACAACACCAGGTTATAGTCCAACAGTTTTATTTGAAAATCACAAGCTTTCGGAGGCTTTTCCAAAGGGGGTGGAAGCAGATTCAATCGTGGCTTTCAAAAAGGAATTGGATAAATACTTGAATGGAAAAAATTTGCAGGGCTACAGGGAAAGAGCGGGGGAATGGGACTAACTGGATTGCTCTTACAAAGATGGGCCGAATGGCCTCCTTCTGTGCTGCAACCATTCTATGATTCTAATCCCCTGAATTCTCTGGTGACTTTTAAATAAGAAAGCACAAAATTTACAATTTGTAACAGGAGATTTCTCAATTTCATAATTCTAAATATTATAGCACGGTGCGAAAATTCTCAGATTGCATTGTATCCCTAGAATAAAATGAAGCAGTTATGATCTGGACATATTTGCCCATTTTGCTAAGATCTTATAGCAATCTCCAAGATGATAAATTTCCTCTTTTGTGCCAAAATCTTAACTCGCTATGAAGCTCATATGAAGCTTAGACTTAAAACTGCTCTCATATCTGAGGAGGCTTCATCTAACCCGACTTGGTCACTCCTGGATAGAAAACATGAAGAAGCTTTCATCTGGGGGCAGCAGCAACATGGATACAGAATTGGCTAAGTGACAGGAAACAGAGAGTAATGGTGAACGGTTGTTTTTCGGACTGGAGGGAGGTGTACAGTGGTGTTCCCCAGGGACCATTGCTTTTCTTGATATATATTAATGACTTGGACTTGGGTGTACAGGGCACAATTTCAAAATTTGCAGATGACACAAAACTTGGAAGGTAGCAAACAGTGAGGAGGATAGTGATAGACTTCAAGAGGATATAGACAGGCTGGTGGCATGGGCGGACACTTGGCAGATGAAATTTAACGCAGAAGAATGCAAAGTGATACATTTCGGTGGGAAGAATGAGGAGAGGCAATATAAACTAGAGGGCACAACTCTAAAAGGGGTACAGGAACAGAGAGATCTGGGGGTATATGTGCACAAATCGTTGAAGGTGTGCAGGGCAGGTTGAGAAAGCCCAGAATACAAAAGTATGGAAGTCATGATGAACCTTTATAAAACACTGGTTCGGCCACAACTGGAGTATTGTGTCCAGTTCCGGGCACCGCACTTTAGAAAAGATATGAAGGCCTTAGAGAGGGTGCAGAAGAGATTCACTAGAATGATTCCAGGGATGAGGGACTTCAGTTACGTGGATAGACTGGAGAAGTTGGGCTTGTTCTCCTTGGAACAGAGACGGTTACGAGGAGATTTGGTAGAGGTATTCAAAATCGTGAAGCATCTAGAGTAGATAGAGAGAAACTGTTCCCATTAGCGGAAGGGTCAAGGACCAGAGGACATAGATTTAAGGTGATTGGCAAAAGAACCAAAGGTGACATGAGGAAAAACTTTTTTACACAGCAAGTGAGAAGGTGGTGGAGGCAGATTCAATCATGGCCAACAAAAGGGAACTGGATAAGTACTTGAAAGGAAAAAATTTGCAGGGCTACCGGGTATAGGGCAGGAGAGTGGGACTAGCTGGATTGCTCTTGCATAGAGCCAGCATGGACTCGATGGGCCGAATGGCCTCCTTCCGTGCTGTAACATTCTATGATTCCATGATGAATGGCCTCTTGACTCCAACTTCTCTGTTGCGACCTTTCCTGTTTTTCTATTTGATCAACACTACTGTGGTCTCTGCAGCGTTGCTCTTTCCTCACTTGCCCCTCTCTGGTTGGTGTTTCTGTCCTGAGGATGGGTCTGCTCCAGGGATGTGACGGGGTCACGCATTGTTCTACATGGCAAACACAGTGTCCTACACTCTTCCTCCTCCCTACATCCCATCATGTGGAAATCAAAGGGCCGATTCCCCAATCGGACTGTTCCGTCGAGGATTGGTCGTGATATTCCTCCTGACTCTGCCAGCCCCAACACACCTCAATGCCTGCTGGGAAATGGGGGTGGAAACATAGGCCCAATGCAAGCCTAAAAGGCCTGCAGCCATGCCATTGGCTTCCTGCTGTTCTCCAATAGCTGTCAGGAGGTTTCAGGCCCAAATATCCCTGGGGAGGCTGCAAAGAAAGGGCCGGTCTTATCTTCCCAGGGCCTTGTTGCTTGACTTCCTCAGACCCTACAATCTGAGGAAGGTGCCAAGGGGTGCAGGGGTAGGGGTGTGGCGAAAATGTCCTTCCTGCTTCATTTCCATGGCTGACTTGACCCTGCCTGTTGTTGGTGAAGGCTCAGGTCTGCCTAAAACTGGGGAATCCCCGGGACAATGCAACAGGGGCTGAGGCCTGATTTAACTGGGCTCCACCCTCTTGTCTCCTTTGTCGTCCTTCAGTTCTGTTCCCCAGACGCTACAGAGAGCATTGGCAGCGGCTGGAATTCCCTACTTCTCTTGGCTTTCACTGTGTCCTGCAACCGAAAAGCTAGAGGACCTCGATTTCTCACTCCCTCTCCTGGTCTATTCAGCCTTGGAGGTGTCGTCCTGCATTGTGGGACTTTGACCTTCACTGAGGTTCCTCGTGAAGTCGATGCAATGATGCCTCTTCTCATCGATCTTACTGTCACTCGGTGAGATATGCTTCAGACAGGCACTCACTCACACACATGCACTTAGTAGGAAACACTTGTGCTGGTGGAAGGTGGACAGTAACATCTCAACAAAAAGGATTAACGCAAAGAATAATTTAAAGGTAAACCAGATTATTGCACTTTATGACACACACAGCATTTAAAGATGACAAAGGGGCTGGAAGTCCATTTCCAAAGCACTGAGATTATTGTGTCCATTTCTGGAGCACCAATGGCCCAGACATTCACATCTCATCTTGTTTGAATAATTATACATTGCTGCCTGAACAGCTGTGCCCTTGAACAGGGAGTCAGCCCAATAGGGCAAATGGAATTACTGGTCATCAGGTGCAAATTAAAGGGATGTGGGCACCCCCACATATTGAGGCAAATATGTATTTCAGGCTTTATCAAGTTCAAAATCAATTTCAGATTTTTGTTGCGGCTTGGCCAAGACTAATGGGGAAAAGTGTCAGGCATAAATTAAGTGGAACTAAACCCAATGTGGAGTCACAGAACTGATTCTGTGGGCAAGTGAATGAGTTGTTATGATCTGGAATGCGCTGCCTGAAAGGGCGGTGGAAGCAGATTCAATAGTCACTTTCAAAAGGGAATTGGATAATTACTTGAAGTGGAAAAATTTGCAAGGCTATGGGGAAAAAGCGGGGGAAAGGGACTAATTTGCATCTCTTTCAATGAGCTGGCACAGGCATGATGGGCCTAATGGCCTCCTTCTGAGCTGTAAGCTTCTATGAGTGGTACAGCATCCAGCGATGGTCAAATGGACATGCAGCAGCATAAGGTGGGTTTGAGGAGGGCATGAGGAGAGTGTGAGGTGGGTATGAAGTGGTTGTAAGGAGGGTGTGACGGGGGCGTGAGGAGGGTGTGAAGTGGTTGTGAGGTGAGTGTGTGGTGGGTGTGAGGAGGGTATGACATGTGAGGTGGTGTGAGGAGGGTGTGAGGTGAGTCTGTGGTGGATGTGAGGGTGAGTGTGAGGAGGGTGTGAGGTGAGTGTGTAGTGGGTGTGAGGTGAGTGAGGAGGATGTGAGGTGAGCGTATAGTGGATATGAGGTGAGTGTGAGGAGGGTGTGAGGCGAGTGTGTGGTGGGTGAGGTGAGTGTGTGGTGGGTGAGGTGAGTGTATAGTGTGTGTGAGGTGAGTGTGAGGAGGGTGTGAGGTGAGTGTGAGGAGGGTTGCCCAACTTGGTACTTCAGGGCAACCTCGCCAGTGGCCACCAGGGCACAATTCATGGCAGCAGGTGGTAAGGAGGGTAAACAATGTCAGCACCACCTGCAAAATCTGGGACCAGACAGAGAAGAAAATGGCGCACAAAGGAAACTGGCAAGGAAACGGTACCCAACCAGACCAGGTATCTCATGGGCTGTTCAAAGCTGGCTTCCTGTAATGTGCCCATCCTCACATGGACCTTACAGCTCGATCTCACACGTGCCCCTACCTCAAAAACCAAGGTAGAGTGTGGTTACACTCACACCTTACAATGCCACAACACCTCAAGTTATTTCAGATCATCCTAGCTAGATAATACAGTCACTTAGAAACATAATCGTAGAAAGTTACAATATAGAAGGAGGCCATTCAGCCCATCATGTCCGTGCCGGCCGAAAAAGAGCAATCCAGCTTAATCCCACTTTCCAGCACTTGGTCCATAGCCCTGTAGGTTACAGTACTTCAGGTGCACATCCAAGTACTTTTTGACTTGAGGGTTTCTGCCTCTACCATCCTTTCAGGCAGTGAGTTCCAGACCCCCACCACCCTCTGGGTGAAAAAAGTTCTCCTCAGCTCCCCTCTAATCCTGCCACCAATGACTTTAAATGTATGCCCCCTGGTCACTGACCCCTCTGCTAAGGGAAATAGGTCCTCCCTATCCACTTTATCTAGACCCCTCATAATTTTATACACCTCAACTAAATCTTCTCTCAGCTTCCTTTGTTCCAAAGAAAACAACCCCAGCCTATCCAATCTTTTCTCATAGCTAAAATTCTCCAGTCCTGGCAAAATCCTCGTAAATCTCCTCCGTACCCTCTCTAGTGCAATCACATCTTGCTTGTAATGTGGTGACCAGAACTGTATGCAGTACTCAAGCTGTGGCCTAACCAGCGTTTTATATAGTTATTTTTTATTCGTTCATGGGATGTGGGCTTCGCTGGCAAGGCCAGCATTTATTCCCCATCCCTAATTGCCCTTAAGAAGGTGGTGGTGAGCCGCCTTCTTGAACCGCTGCAGTCCGTGTGGTGAAGGTTCTCCCACAGTGCTGTTCGATAAGGAGTTCCAGGATTTTGACCCAGCAACGATGAAGGAACGGCGATATATTTCCAAGTCGGGATGGTGTGTGACTTGGAGGGGAACATGCAGGTGGTGTTGTTCCCATTGCCTGCTGCCCTTGTCCTTCTAGGTGGTAGAGGTCACGGGTTTGGGAGGTGCTGTCGAAGAAGCCTTGGCGAGTTGCTGCAGTGCATCCTGTAGATGGTACACATTGCAGCCACAGTGCGCTGGTGGTGAAGGGAGTGAATGTTTAGGGTGATGGATGGGGTGCCAATCAAGTGGGTTGCTTTGTCCTGGATGGTGTCGAGCTTCTTGAGAGTTGTTGGAGCTGCACTCATCCAGGCAAGTGGAGAGTATTCTACCACACTCCTGACTTGTGCCTTGTAGATGGTGCAAAGGCTTTGGGGAGTCAGGAGGTAAGTCACACGCTGCAGGATACCCAGCCTCTGTCCTGCTCTTTTAGCCCAGTATTTATGTGGCTGATTCCAGTTAAGTTTCTGAACAATGGTGATCCCCAGGATCTTTTAGCATAACCTCCCTGCTCTTGTATTCTATGCCTCGGCTAATAAAGTATCCCGTATGCCTTTTTAACCACCTTATCTACCTGTCCTGCTACCTTCAGGGATCTGTGAACATGCACTCCAAAGTCCCTTTGTTCCTCTACACCTCTCAATATCCTCCCATTTACTGTGTATTCCCTTGCCTTGTTTTCCCTCCCCAAATGTATTACCTCACACTTCTCTGGATTGAATTCCATTTGCCACTTTTCTGCCCACTTGACCAGTCCATTGATATCTTCCTGCAGTCTCCAGCTTTCCTCCTCACCATCAACCACAAGGCCAATTTCTGTATCATCTGCACACTTCTTGATAAGCCCCCACATTCAAGTCCAAATCATTAATATATATCACAAAAAGCAAGGGATCTAGTACTGAGCCTTGAGGGACACCACTGGAAACAGCCTTCCAATGCAAAAACACCCGTCAACCATTACCCTATGTTTCCTGCTACTGAGTCTATTTTGGATCCAACTAGCCACTTTCCCTTGGATCCCATGGGCTTTTACTTTTTGACCAGTCTGCCATGTGGGACCACGTCAAAAGCCTTGCTAAAATCCATGTACATTACCCTCATCAACCCTCCTTGTTACCTGCTCAAAAACTTCAATCAAGTTAGTCAGATACCTTAGTACCATCTAGGTTCTTACATAGGCTGCGCACATGTCTATCATTGTGCATGCACTCCTCCAACTTCTAAACTCTCTAGAAAACTTTTCTGCTGGTGCAACCAGATGCCAATTTGAGGATTCAATCTCAGTTTGAAGGATGAAATCTCCAGGCAATTATCCAAGGTGCTCCGTCAGAGTGTGTGGACCCACCTACAGGGGTAATGGTGGGTCTGCAAAATCTGCCTCGGGTACAGGAGGACCTCCCTCTGAGGAAGCTCCAACAAGTCCTTGATGCCTTCAAGCTTCCTCAGCGAAGGGGACTTTAAAAGGAGTTCCCATCTGACCAGTAGGGGCTGCAGCACCATCAAAACACTTAATAAACCTCTGCATTTACGAGAAGTAAGAAGTGTCTTCCACTTCCTATGTGCATGGCGAGGTCTTCTGTGTGCCTGCTTTCACCGGCACGCCCAGAGAAATCAGTGGAAAAGCCAGAGCTGGCGGGCAAGAGACACTCCACATATTCCTTGTCCCTATAACAAGGCTCATGTCACATGGTAACAGGGTCGCCCTGCTTCCCCAGCACCGCCTGGGCAGTAATGGTTGCCAGATTTCCGCCCACCCCATGCCCAGTGCAAGCTGGCACCAGCGCACAGGAAGTAAATTCCAGCCCTAATATGGATTGTTACACAGAGCACATCAAGTGCTCTTAAAGCTATTAATAGGGATTGTTATTCTGCACGTAAAACACTCCAGACTGTGTGTTACGCGGTACAAAACACACTCCAGACTGTGTGTTACGCTGTACACAACACACTCCAGACTGTGTGTTACGCTGTACAAAACACACTCCAGACTGTGTGTTACCACATATGTTAAGCATTCTAGGCTGTGATTTATCCTGTATGTAACACACTGCGTTTTAGCCAGTACGTAATACTCTCCAGAAAGTTTGTTATTCTACCCCTCTGTCCTTGGAAACTACCGCCCAATCTCCAACCTCCCTTTCCTCTCCAAAGTCCTTGAATGTGTTGTCGCGTTCCTAATCCGTGCCCATCTTTCCTACAACTCAGTGTTTGAATCCCTCCAATCAGGTTTCTGACCATGCCACAGTACTGAAATGGCCCTTACCAAAATCACAAATGACGTCCTATGTGACTGTGACCACAGTAAACTCATCCTTCTCGACCTGTCTGCAGCCTTTGACATGGTTGACCACACCATCCTCCTCCAACGTCTGTCCTCTGCCGTCCAGCTGGGTGGGACTACCCTTGCCTGGTTGCATTCTTATCTATCCAGTCAAAGCCAGAGAATCACCTGCAATGGTTTCTCTTCCCACTCCACCATTACCTCTGGAGTCCCCCAAGGATCTATCCTTGGCCTCCTTCTATTTCTCATCTACATGCTGCCCCTCAGCGACCTCATCTGAAAACACATCAGATTCTACGTATACGCTGACGACACCCAGCTCTTTTGACCCCTCCATTGTCTCTCATTTGTCACACTGCTTGTCTGACATCCAGTATTGGATGAACAAAAATTTCCTCCGACTAAATATTGGGAAGAACGAAGCCATTGCCTTTGGTCCCCACTGCAAACTCCGTGCCCCAGCCATTGACTCCACCCCTCTTCCCGGCCACTGTCTGAGGCTGAACCAGACTGTTCACAACCATGGCGTCCTATTTGACCCTGACATGAGCTTCCGACCACATATCACCAAGACCGCCTACTTCCACCTCCGTAACATTGCTTGTTTCTGCCCCTGCCTCAGCTCATCTGCTGCTGAAACCCTCATCCATGCCTTTGTTATTTCCAGACTGAACTATTCCAATGCTCTCCTGGCCGGCCTCCCATCTTCCACCCTCCATAAACTTGAGCTCATCCAAAACTCTGCTGCCCCTATCCAAACTTGCACCAAGTCCCGTTCACCCATCACCCCTGTGCTCACTGACCTACATTGGCTCCCGGTCCGGGAACACCTCGATTTTAAAATTCTCATCCTTGTTTTCAAATCCCTCCATGGCCTCACCCCTCCCTATCTCTGTAAACTCCTCCAGACCTCTGCGCTCCTCTAATTATTGCCTCTCGCACCCTGTACATAACACACTCCAGACAAGGCGTCACCCTGTATGTATCAAACTCCAGAATGTGTGTAACCCTTTACATAACACTCTCCAGACTGCTTGTTATCCTGCAAGTAGAACATTCCATTCTTTATGTTATTCCTATGTAACACACACCGAACAGTGTTTTACCCTGCACGTAACACACTCCAGACTGTGCGTTACCCTACACGTAACATACTCCAGGCTGTCTGTTACCCCATATGTAACACAATCCAGTCTGTATTTAACCATGCACGTAACATTGTGTGTTACCCTGTACATATCACACTCCAGACAGTGTGTTGTCGTAAAACAGACTGCTTGTTATCCTGCGAGTAACATATACCATTCTGTGTGCTATTCTTTATGTAACACACACCCGACTGTGTTACATTCTGGGTAATACACCCGACTGTGTGTTACCCAGAATGTAACACATGTTACCCTGTACAGAATATATTCCAGACTTTGTTGTGCTCTGTATGTAACACATTCCAGACTGTGTTACCCTGAACATAACACACTCCAGACTGTGTGTTAGTCTGTACATAACGCACACCAGCCTGTGTATTATCCTGTATATAACACACTCCAATAATATGTCACCCTGTACGTAACATACTCCAGACTGTGTGTAACCCTGCACGTAACATAATTCAGACTGTGTGTTACCCTTTACGTAAAACACTCCAGACTTTATGTTACCCTGTACATAACACAGTCCAGAATGTGTGTAACCCTGTATGTAACACACTCCATACAGTATATTATCCTGCAAATAACACATTCCATTCTGTGTGTTATTCTTTATGTAACACACACTCGACTATTTTTTAACCAGTATGTTACACACTCCCAATTCTGTCTTACCTCGTACACAACACTTTCCCGACTGTGTGTCACCATGTACGTAAAATGCTCCAGACTTTGTGTTATCCTGTATGTAACACATTTCAGATTGTGTGTTACCCTCTACATACCACATATTACCCTGTATGTAACATATTCCAGATGGTGTTTTTACCCTGTATGTAAAATATTACAGACTGTGTGTTAGACTGTACATAACATAGTCTAGACTATGTGTTACTTTGTACTTTACACAATCCAGACTGTGTCTTATCCTGTACATAACACACTCCAGACTGTGTGTTACTCTACATGTAACACACTCCAGATTGTGTGTCACACTGTATGTAACACATTCCAGACTGTGTATTACACTGTACGTCATACGATCCAAACTCTGTGTTACCCTGTATGTAACTGTGGGAGAACCTTCACCACATGGACTGCAGCAGTTCAAGAAGGCAGCTCACCATCACCTTCTCAGGGGCAATTAGGGATGAGCAATAAATGCTGGCCTTGCCAGCGACGCCCACATCCCATGAACGAATTAAAAAAAACTTATTCAAGACTGTGTAGTGCACTGTACATAACACACTCCAGCCTGTGTGTTACCCTGTACTTAACGCAAGCCAGATTGTGTGTTACCCTATATGTAACACAATACAAACGGGGAATTTCCTGTAATAACATACTCCAGAATGTGTATTACCCTGTACATAACATATTCCGGTCTGTGCGTTACCCTGTATGTTATGCACACCAGACTGTGTCTTACTCTGCACCTAACATACTGCAGACTGTGTGGTACCCTGCATGTAACACATTCCAGACTGTGTGTTACACTTACATAACCCGATCCTTACCGTGTGTTATGCTGTAAGTAACACATTCCAGACTGTGTGTTACCCTGTATGTAACACATGTTACCCTATACATAACATATTTCAGATGGTGTTTCTACACTATTAGCAACACACTACAGATTATGTGTTAGGCTGTATGTGATGCAGATCAGACTGTACGTTACCCTGTATGTAACACAATTCAGACTGTGTGTTACCCTGCACGTTACACAATTGGGACTGTGTGTTACCCTGTACGTAAAACACTCCAGAACTTGTATTACCCTGTAAGTAACACATGTTACCCTGTACATAGCACATTCCAGACAGTGTGTTACCCTGTACATAACACAGTCCAGACTCTGCATGTAACACATTCTAGAGTGTGTGTCAATCTACATGTAACACAATCCAGACAGTGTCTTATCCTGTACAAAACACTCTCCAACAAATGCGCTATTGTTTATCCTGCATGTAGCACACACCAGGCTGTGTGTTACACTGTACGTAAAACAATGTAGGCTGTCTGTTACACTGTATTAACACACTCCAGTAATGTGTGTTACCCTATATATAACACAGTCTAGACTGCGTGTTACCCTACATGTTACACAATTAAGGCTGTGTGTTACCCTGTACATAAAAAAAACTCCAGAATTTCTATTTCCCTGTAGGTAACACATTTTATCCTATATGTAACAAATTCCAGACAGTGTGTTATCTCACACGCAACCCACTTCAGACTCTGTGTTATCCTGTACGCAACACCCTCCTGACTGTGTGTTACCCTGTATGTAACATTTGTAAACAATTTTACAACACCAAGTTATAGTCCAGCAATTTTATTTTAAATTCACAAGCTTTCGGAGATTTTCTCCTTCCTCAGGCAAATGTTTCAAGAGCTCCTTGAAGCCTACGCATTTATACATATAGAACAATACATGGTGTTTACAGACTGCCCCTGCAACTGCCCGTTGCCAAGGCAATCACCGTGTTCAGACAGAGAGGTGTCACCTGCAGAACCCCCGAATACACATTCAACAAAAAAACAAACAGGGAAAAAAAACAGAGAAAAAAAACACAGAGAGAGGCAGAAACATCCGGAAGGCAGAGAGAGCCAGCAAATGACCCATTATATTAAAAACAGATAACATTTGTTCGCTGGTGGGGTAACGTGTAGCGTGACATGAACCCAAGATCCCGGTTGAGGCCGTCCTCATGGGTGCGGAACTTGGCTATCAATTTCTGCTCGACGATTTTGCGTTGTCGTGTGTCTCGAAGGCCGCCTTGGAGTACGCTTACCCGAAGGTCGGTGGATGAATGTCCATGACTGCTGAAGTGTTCCCCGACTGGGAGGGATCCCTCCTGTTTGGCGATTGTTGCACGGTGTCCGTTCATCCGTTGTCGCAGCGTCTGCATGGTCTCGCCAATGTACCATGCTCTGGGGCATCCTTTCCTGCAACGTATGAGGTTGGGTGGCTGTTTAAAGGCACGAATCTCCATCAAAGACGGGCACCTCAGCACCTCACTCTACCGCAAGCCCACGGACAACCTCACGATGCTCCACTTTTCCAGCTTCCACCCTAACCACGTCAAAGAGGCCATCCCCTATGGACAGGCCCTGCGAATACACAGGGTCTGCTCAGACGAGGAGGAACGCGATGGACACCTACAGACGCTGAAAGACGCCCTAGTAAGAACGGGATATGACGCTCGACTCATCGATCGACAGTTCCGACGGGCCACAGCAAAAAATCGCATAGACCTCCTCAGGAGACTAACACGGGACGCAACCAACAGAGTACCCTTTGTCGTCCAGTACTTCCCCGGAGCGGAGAAACTACGCCATGTTCTCCGCAGCCTTCAACATGTCATCAATGAGGACAAACACCTCGCTATGGCCATCCCCACACCTCCACTACTCGCCTTTAAACAGCCACCCAACCTCAAACAGACCATCGTTCGCAGCAAACTACCTAGCTTTCAAGAGAACAGCGTCCACGACGCCACACAACCCTGCCACGGTAACCTCTGCAAGACATGCCAGATCATCGACACAGATACCACCATCACACGAGAGGACACCACCCACCAGGTGCATGGTTCATACTCCTGTGACTCGGCCAACGTTGTCTACCTCATACGTTGCAGGAAAGGATGCCCCAGAGCATGGTACATTGGCGAGACCATGCAGACGCTGCGACAACGGATGAACGGACACCGCGCAACAATCGCCAAACAGGAGGGATCCCTCCCAGTCGGGGAACACTTCAGCAGTCATGGACATTCATCCACCGACCTTCGGGTAAGCGTACTCCAAGGCGGCCTTCGAGACACACGACAACGCAAAATCGTCGAGCAGAAATTGATAGCCAAGTTCCGCACCCATGAGGACGGCCTCAACCGGGATCTTGGGTTCATGTCACGCTACACGTTACCCCACCAGCGAACAAATGTTATCTGTTTTTAATATAATGGGTCATTTGCTGGCTCTCTCTGCCTTCCGGATGTTTCTGCCTCTCTCTGTGTTTTTTTTCTCTGTTTTTTTTCCCTGTTTGTTTTTTTGTTGAATGTGTATTCGGGGGTTCTGCAGGTGACACCTCTCTGTCTGAACACGGTGATTGCCTTGGCAACGGGCAGTTGCAGGGGCAGTCTGTAAACACCATGTATTGTTCTATATGTATAAATGCGTAGGCTTCAAGGAGCTCTTGAAACATTTGCCTGAGGAAGGAGAAAATCTCCGAAAGCTTGTGAATTTAAAATAAAATTGCTGGACTATAACTTGGTGTTGTAAAATTGTTTACAATTGTCAACCCCAGTCCATCACCGGCATCTCCACATCATGTATGTAACATATTCTGGACAGTGTGTTACCCTGTACATAACACACTCCAGACTCTGTGTTACCCTGTTTGTAACACATTCCAGACTGTATGAAACCCTACATGTAAAACAATCCAGACTGTGTCTTATCATGTAAAAAGTACACTCCAGCAAGTGCGTTATTGTTTAACCTGCACGTAACACACACCAGAATGTGTGTTACACTGCACATTACACATTGCAGGCTGTCTGTTGACGTGTATGTAAAACACTCCAATAATGTGTGTTACTCTACGTAAAACAATCCAATAATGTGTGTTGGAATCATAGAAAATTTATGGCACAGAAGGAGGCCATTCAGCCCATCGTGTCCGTGCTGGCCGAAAATGAGCCACACTACCCAAACTCACTTGTAGGTCACGGCACTTCGGGTGCACATCCAGGTACTTTTTAAATGAGTTGAGGGTTTCTGCCTCTCCCACCCTTTCAGGCAGTGAGTTCCAGACCCCCACCACCCTCTGGGTGAAAAAAAAATTCCTCAGCTCCCCTCTAATCCTTCTACCAATCATTTTAAATCTATGCCCCCAGGTTATTGACCTCTCTGCTAAGGGAAATAGGTCCTTCCTATCCACTCTTTCTAGGCCCCTCATAATTTTGTACACCTCAATTAAATCACCCTTCAGCCTCTTCGGTTCCAAAGAGAACAACCCCAGCCTATCCAATCTTTCCTCATAATTAAAATTCTCCAGTCCTGGCAACATCCTCATAAATCTCCTCTGTACCCTCTCTAGTGCAATTACATCTTTCCTGTAATGTGGTGACCAGAACTGTACGCAGTATTCAAGCTGTGGCCTAACTGTGTTTTATACAGTTCCAGCATAACCTCCCTGCTCTTATATTCTATGCCTTGGCTAATAAAGGAAAGTATTCCATGTGCCTTCTTAACCACCTTATCTACCTGTCCTGCTGCCTTCAGGAATCTGTGGCTATGCACTCCAAGGTCCCTCTGTTCCTCTACACCTCTCAGTATCCTCCCATTTACTGTATATTCCCTTGCCTTGTTTGCCCTCCCCAAATGCATTACCTCATATTTCTCCGGATTGAATTCCATTTGCCACTTTTCTGCCCACCTGACCAGTCCATTGATATCATCCTGCAGTCTACAGCTTTCCTCCTCACTATCAACCACATGGCCAATTTTTCTATTGTCTTGAAACTTCTTAATCATGTCCCCTACATTTAAGTCCAAATCATTACTGTACATCACAAAAAACAAGGGACTTAGTACTGAGCCCTGCAGAACCCCACTGGAAAGAGCATTCTGTCAACCATTACCCTTTGCTTCCTGCCACTGAGCCAATTTTGGATCCAACTTGCCACTCTCCCTTGGATCCCATGGGCTTGTACTTTTTTGACCAGTCTGCCACTTGGGACCTTGTCAAAAGCCTTGCTAAAATCCATGTAAACTACATCAAATGCATTACCCTCATCGATCCTCCTTGTTACCTCCTTAAAAAATGCAATCAAGTTAGTCAGACACGACCTTCCCTTAACAAATCCATGCTGACTGTCCTTGATTACAGCATGCCTTTCTAAGTGATGATTTATCCTCAATTGATTCCAATAATTTGCCCACCACTGAGGTTAGACTGACTGGCCTGTAATTACTCGGTCTATCCTTTTCTCCCTTTTTAAACAACAGTACAATGTTAGCAGCCCTCCAATTCTCCGGCACCACACCTGTATCCAGTGAGGATTGGAAAACGATGGTCAGAGCCTTGGCTACTTGCTCCCTTGCATCTTTTAACAGCCTGGGATACATTTCATTTGGCCCTGGTGATTTATCCACTTTCAAAGATGCTAATCCCCTTAATATTTCCTCTCTCACTATGTTTATCCCATCCAATATTTCACACTCCTCCTCCTTAACTACAATCTCTGCATCGTCCCCCTCTTTAGTGAAGACAGACGCAAAGTATTTATTAAGAACCATACCCACATCTTCCACCTCTACACATAGGTTACCTTTTTGGTTTCTAATAGGCCCTACTCTTTCCTTAGTTATCCTCTTGCTCTTAATGTATTTATAAAACATCTTTGGGTTTTCCTTAATTTTACTTGCCAGTATTTTTTCATGCCCTCTCTTTGCTTTCCTAATTTCCTTTTTAATTTCACCCCTGCACTTTCTATACTCCTCTAGGCTTTCTGCAATATTGAGTTCTCGGTGTGTGACATAGAATCATAGAAGTTTACAACATGGAAACAGGCCCTTCGGCCCAACATGTCCATGTCGCCCAGTTTATACCACTAAGCTAGTCCCAATTGCCTGCACTTGGCCCATATCCCTCGATACCTATCTTACCCATGTAACTGTCCAAATGCTTTTTAAAAGACAAAATTGTACCCGCCTCTACTACTGCCTCTGGCAGCTCGTTCCAGACACTCACCACCCTTTGAGTGAAAAAATTGCCCCTCTGGACCCTTTTGTATCTCTCCCCTCTCACCTTAAATCTATGTCCCCTCGTTATAGACTCCCCTACCTTTGGGAAAAGGTTTTGACTATCTACCTTATCTATGCCCCTCATTATTTTATAGACTTCTATAAGATCACCCCTAAACCTCCTACTCTCCAGGGAGAAAAGTCTCAGTCTATCCAACCTCTCCCTATAAGTCAAACCATCAAGTCCCGGTAGCATCCTAGTAAATCTTTTCTGCACTCTTTCTAGTTTAATAATATCCTTTCTATAATATGGTCGAGCAAAATCGTCGAGCAGAAATTGATAGCCAAGTTCCGCACCCATGAGGACGGCCTCAACCGGGATCTTGGGTTCATGTCACGCTACACGTTACCCCACCAGCGAACAAATGTTATCTGTTTTTAATATAACGGGTCATTTGCTGTCTTTTCTATGTTTCTGCCTCTCTCTCTCTGTTTTTTTTTGGTGGTTTGTATATTCGGTGGCCTTTCAGGTAACACCTCTCTGTCTGCACACTGTGGTTGCCTTGGCAACGGGCAGTTGGAAAGACTGTCTGTAATCACCAGGAATTGTTCTGTGATTTCTAAATGCGAAGGGTTCGAGGATTTCATTTCCACAACATTCACCTGAGGAAGGAGGAAGCCTCCAAAAGCTTGTGAATTTCAAATAAAATTGTTGGACTATAACTTGGTGTTGTAAAATTGTTTACAACTTTCTATAATAGGGTGACCAGAACTGTACACAGTATTCCAAGTGTGGCCTAACTAATGTCTTGTACAACTTCAACAAGACATCCCAACTCCTGTATTCAATGTTCTGACCAATGAAACCAAGTATGCTGAATGCCTTCTTCACCACCCTATCCACCTGTGACTCCACTTTCAAGGAGCTATGAACCTGTACTCCTAGATCTCTTTGTTCTATAACTCTCCCCAACGCCCTACCATTAACGGAGTAGGTCCTGGCCCGATTCGATCTACCAAAATGCATCACCTCACATTTATCTAAATTAAACTCCATCTGCCATTCATCGGCCCACTGGCCCAATTTATCAAGATCCCGTTGCAATCCTAGATAACCTTCTTCACTGTCCACAATGCCACCAATCTTGGTGTCATCTGCAAACTTACTCACCATGCCTCCTAAATTCTCATCCAAATCATTAATATAAATAACAAATAACAGCGGACCCAGCACCGATCCCTGAGGCACACCGCTGGTCACAGGCCTCCAATTTGAAAAACAACCCTCTACAACCACCCTCTGTCTTCTGTCATCAAGCCAATTTTGTATCCAATTGGCTACCTCACCTTGGATCCCGTGAGATCTAACCTTATGTAACAACCTACCATGCGGTACCTTGTCAAAGGCTTTGCTAAAGTCCATGTAGACCACGTCTACTGCACAGCCCTCATCTATCTTCTTGGTTACCCCTTCAAAAAACTCAATCAAATTTGTGAGACATGATTTTCCTCTCACAAAACCATGCTGACTGTTCCTAATCAGTCCCTGCCTCTCCAAATGCCCGTAGATCCTGTCTCTCAGAATACCCTCTAACAACTTACCCACTACAGATGTCAGGCTCACCGGTTTGTAGTTCCCAGGCTTTTCCCTGCCGCCCTTCTTAAACAAAGGCACAACATTTGCTACCCTCCAATCTTCAGGCACCTCACCCGTAGCTGTCGATGATTCAAATATCTCTGCTAGGGGACCCGCAATTTCCTCCCTAACCTCCCATAACGTCCTGGGATATATTTCATCAGGTCCCGGAGATTTATCTACCTTGATGCGCGTTAAGACTTCCAGCACCTCCCTCTCTGTAATATGTACACTCCTCAAGACATCACTATTTATTTCCCCAAGTTCCCTAACATCCATGCCTTTCTCAACCGTAAATACCGATGCAAAATATTAATTTAGGATCTCACCCATCTCTTGTGGTTCCGCACATAGATGACCTTGTTGATCCTTAAGGGCCCTACTCTCTCCCTAGTTACTCTTTTGCCCTTTATGTATTTGTAGAAGCTCTTTGGATTCACCTTTGCCTTATCTGCCAAAGCAATCTCATGTCCCCTTTTTGCCCTCCTGATTTCTCTCTTAACTCTACTCCGGCAATCACTATACTCTTCAAGGGATCCACTTGATCCCAGCTGCCTATGCATGTCATATGCCTTCTTCTTCTTTTTGACTAGGGCCTCGATCTCCCGAGTCATCCAAGGTTCCCTACTTCTACCAGCCTTGCCCTTCACTTTATAAGGAATGTGCTTACCCTGAACCCTGGTTAACACACTTTTGAAGGCCTCCTACTTACCAGACGTCCCTTTGCCTGCCAACAGACTCTCCCAATCAACTTCTGAAAGTTCCTGTCTAATACTATCAAAATTGGCCTTTCCCCAATTTAGAATTTTAACTTTTGGGCCAGACCTATCATTCTCCATAAGCTTCCCTTTTTTGTCTTATCTTACCCTTATGCTCCTTGACATCCAGGGGGCTGTAGATTTGACAGTCCCACCCTTTTCCTTAGTGGGAACATGTTTACTCTGAACCCCTTGAATCTTCCCCTTGAATGCCTCCCACTGCTCTGACATTGATTTACCTTCAAGCAGCTGTTTCCAGTCCATTTTTGCTAAATCACTTCTTTGCTTGGTAAAATTGTCCATTCCCCGATTGAGAACTTTAACTCCTGTTCTATCTTTGTTCTTTTCCATAACAATGCTAAAACTAACTACCATCAAAATGCTCTTCCACTGATACTCCTTCCACCTGCCCACCTCCTAAAACTAAATCCAGAACTGCCCCCTCTCTTGTTGGGCTTGCTACGTACTGGCCAAATAAGTTCTCCTGAATGCAATTTAAGAATTTTGAGCCCTCTGTACCCTTCACACTGTTTCTGTCCCAGTTAATATTCGGGTCGTTGAAATCCCCTACTATTTCTGCCCTAATGTTTTTGCATTTCTCAGAAATTTGCCTACATATTTGCTCTTCTATCTCCCTCTGACTGTTTGGGGGTCTATAGTACACTCCCAGTAGTGCGATTGCCCCTTTTTTGTTCTTCAGTTCAACCCATATGGCCTCATTTGATGATCCTTCTAACATATCATCCCTCCTCACAGCCGTAATTGTTTCTTTAACCAAAATTGTCACCCCCTCCTTTTTTATCCCCTTCTGCATCTCGTCTGAAAACCCTGTAACCAGGAACGTAGAGCTGCCATTCCTGCCCCTCTTTAAGCCATGTTTCTGTAATAGCTAAGATATCGTACTGCCACGTGTCTATCTGTGCCATCAGCTCATCTGCTTTACTCACTATACTCCTTGCATTGAGGTATATACCATTAAACACTGCCAAACTCTCTTGCTGTTTATTTTCTAACTTTTGTTTCCTCTGCCTTTCTAAGCCACTCACTAATTTTCTGCCTTCCATTTCCAGTTCTGATTCTGTCCTATCTGAATCTCCTCTCAGGTTCCCATCCCCCTGCCAAGTTAGTTTAAACCCTCCCCAACAGCACTAGCAAACCTCCCCGCAAGGATATTGGTCCTGGCCCTGTTGAGGTGCAACCCGTCTCGCTTGTACAGGTCCCACCTCCCCCAGAACCGCTCCCAATACCCCAGGAAACTAAAGCCCTCCCTCCTGCACCATCTCCCCAGCCACATATTCATCTGCTCTATCCTCCTATTTCGATACTCGCTAACGCATGGCACTGGGAGTAATCCAGAGATTACTACCTTTGAGGTCCTGCTTCTTAATCTCTTTCCTAACTCCTTAAAATCTTCCTGCAGGACCTAATCCCTCTTTCTACCTATGTTGTCGGTACCGATATGGACCACAACCTCTGGCTGTTCACCCATCCCCTCCAGAATGTCCTGCTTGACCCTGGCACCAGGGAGGCAACATACCATCCTGGACTCACATTTGCGGCCACAGAAACACCTGTCTGTTCCCCTAACTATTGAATCCCTCAGTCTGGAATTTGTTACATATAGGGTAACCACAAGCTTACTTACAGGGTAATAGAAATCCTGGAGTGTGTTACGTACAGAGTAACACACAGTCTGGATTGCGTTACATTGAAGTTACACAATTAAGACTATGTTACCCTGTACATAAAAAACTCCAGAATTTTTATTACACTGTATGTAACACATTTTACCCTATATGTAACAAATTCCAGACCATGTGTTTGCTCTGTATGTAACCCACTCTAGACTCTGTGTTACGCTATAAGTAACACATTCCAGACTGTGTGTAACACTGTACGTAACACAATCCAGACTGTGTGTTACTCTGCACGTAACACATTCCAGACTGTGTGTTACACTGTATGCAACACTCTCCTGACTGTGTGTTACTGTGTACACTACACATTCCAGACTGCATGTTACCCTCTACATAACTCAATACAGTCTGTGTGTCACTCTGTATGTAACACATTCTTGAATGTATGTTACACTGTGTGTTACTCTGTACAAAACACATTCCAGACTGTGTGTTACCCTGTATGTAGCACAATCCAGAATTTTTGTTACCCTGTACATAATGCACTTCTGACAGTGTGTTACTGTGTATGGAACACATTCCAGACTGTGTGTTACCCTGTACGTAACGCACTCCTGACTGTGTGTTACTGTGTTGGTAACACGTTCCAGACTGTTGTTCTCCTGTATGTAACACATTTCTGACTGTTATTATCTGATGTGTTACCCTGTACGTAACACATTCCAGACTGTGTGATACGCTGCACGTAACACACTCCAGAGGGTGTGTTACCCTTTTACGTAACAAAATGCAGACTGTGTGTTATCCCATACATAACACACTCCAGACTCTTTGTTACCCTATACACAACACGTTTTACCATGTACGTAACATATTTCAGACCGTGATTTCACCCTGTATGTAACACACTCCTGACCATGTGTTAGCCTGTGCGTAAAACACTACAGACTTTGTGCTACACTGTGTAACACATGTAACCCTGTATGTAACACATTCCAGACTGTTACATTTTATGTAACACATTTCAGACTGTGTGTTACCCTGTCCGTAACACAATCTAGACTGTGTTTTACACTGTACATAACACACTCCAGACTGTGTTTTACACTGTATGTAACACACTCTAGACTGTGTGTTACCCTGTACATAATGCACTCCAGACTGTGTGTTATCCTGTATGTAACACCCTTCAGACTGTGTATTATTGTTTACATAACACACTCCTGATTTTGTGTTATGCTGTACCGAGCATTCTCCAGGCAGTGTGTTACCCTGTACGTAACACAATCCAAACTGTTGGTTACGCTGTACGTAACACAGTGTTACCCTGTACATTTCACATTCCAGACTGCGTGTTACCCTGTACGTAACTGTAACAGAATGAAAGAGGGATGATATGTGAACCATAGGCTTTTTAGAGCTCTGTATGTGCTATAGGGTTACAGCTTTAAGAAACTGTAAAAAATGTTAGATTGACCAAGGCAAGGCATTATAGCTTTAAGAATTCATTAATGGCAATTAAGGTCAATCAGGAACGTCTCCCAGCCTGGAAGGGTAAAAGGCAGGGAAATGGTTCCGTTGGAAAGAGGGTGGCGAGGAATTAGCTAAGATGAGGATCTGTATGTTGGAAGGTAATCCCTGTTACTGTTTTGTTCATCTCTGCGCTTAAAAACACAACTGCTCAGGATGAATAAACCTCACTTGTTTTGAACATTAAGCTCTAGTCTGCGTGTATATTTGATCACTGGGTCCTGGCCTGCCATAGCCTGTCACACGTGTTGTCAGGAGTGGAATTTTGGCATTCTGAGAAAGGCCAAGACCCTCCAGCACGGTGGAAATACTGAGCGTTCATGCAGACCACATTGGCACAGCAGGAGCTGACTAACAAGGTTCTGGAACTCCAATACGAAACGAATCGGATCATGATGGCAAAAGCGGAAAAAACTGAGGCTGAGATCCAGGATTTGATGCAGAGACTGGTGTCGGGGAGGGTCCAGAGTTTAATGCAGAGACTGGTGTCGGGAGGGTCCAGAGTTTAATGCAGAGACTGGTGTTGGGAGGATCCAGGATTTGATGCAGAGACCGGTGTCGGGAGGGTCCAGGATTTGATGCAGAGACTGGTGTTGGGAGGATCCAGGATTTGATGCAGAGACCGGTGTCGGGAGGATCCAGGATTTGATGCAGAGACCGGTGTCGGGAGGGTCCAGGATTTGATGCAGAGACTGGTGTTGGGAGGAGCCAGGATTTGATGCAGAGACTCGTGTCGGGAGGATCCAGGATTTGATGCAGAGACTGGTGTTGGGAGGATCCAGGATTTGATGCAGAGACCGGTGTCGGGAGGATCCAGGATTTGATGCAGAGACTGGTGTCGGGAGGGTCCAGGATTTGATGCAGAGACTGGTGTCGGGAGGATCCAGGATTTGATGCAGAGACCGGTGTCGGGAGGATCCAAGATTTGATGCAGAGACCGGTGTCGGGAGGGTCCTGGATTTGATGCAGAGACCGGTGTCGGGGAGGGTCCAGGATTTGATGCAGAGACCGGTGTCGGGGAGGGTCCAGGATTCGATGCAGAGACCGGTGTCGGGGAGGGTCCAGGATTCGATGCAGAGACCGGTGTCGGGGAGGGTCCAGGATTCGATGCAGAGACCGGTGTCGGGAGGGTCCAGGATTTGATGCAGAGACCGGTGTCGGGAGGGTCCTGGATTTGATGCAGAGACCGGTGTCGGGAGGGTCCAGGATTTGATGCAGAGACCGGTGTCGGGAGGGTCCTGGATTTGATGCAGAGACCGGTGTCGGGAGGGTCCTGGATTTGATGCAGAGACTGGTGTCGGGAGGGTCGTAGTTTGAGGCAGAGGCCGATGTCGGGAGGGTCCAGGATTTGATGCAGAGACCGGTGTCGGGAGGGTCCAGGATTTGATGTAGAGACTGGTGTCGGGAGGGTCGTAGTTTGAGGCAGAGACTGGTGTCAGGAAGGTCCAGGATTTGATGCAAAACTGGTGTAGGGGAGGGTCCAGGATTTGATGCAGAGGCTCGTGTCGGGAGGGTCCAGGATTCGATGCAGAGACTGGTGTCGGGGAGGATCCAGGATTTGATGCAGAGACTGGTGTCGGGAGGGTCCAGGATTCGATGCAGAAACTGGAGTTGGGGGTCCCAGGTCACAAACTTGCAGCCTATTAGGCCTAGCTTGGTATTACAGAAGGTGACTGGATGACGATGTGGAGCTTTACCTCTGTCCTACCAAGTGCGGAGCGGGAAAAGAACAGTGGGTGGGGATTGTGGCTCTTCGTTTGGTAGGAGGTGCACAAAATACATACTTTGACTTGGAATGGACGGATGCAGCTGATTACCAGATGCTGAAGGAGGAAATCCTGGTCTGTCCTGGAGTAACCCCAAGGGTGAGAGCTCGACAGTTCCAATCCCGGCCCGATGAGGATGGAGAAAGCTCCATGATCACAGATGTACGACCTGGCCATGGCTGCAGCCTGAGACAAATAACCTGTTGAGGATTGTGGGACGGGCTGTCACGGACTTATCCGAACGTCAGGAGATGGGTTGGACACAGGGAGCCCGCGGACGCCCAGGAGTTGGTGGCCATAGTGGAGCAACCTCTGGCGGCGGGGGAACTGGCTCGTGATCGAGGAGACGTCCCCTCCAGGACACTACGGCATTCTAGCCTGAAGAAATGGGGAGATCCCGGTATAACTGAGTGGGGAAGGGGTGCTGAAGGGCAGCAAGAAACTGTGAAGGGGCATTGTAACCTCTTTGATAACGAGGTTAGAAATGATAAATCTGATAAGGTGTTATGTTGTTATCGTTGTGATGGGTTGGGTCATATTGCCAGACGATGTCCTAACACTGGAGATCCTACGGACTGCAGTCTGGGCAACCAGAATCCAGCCTCTGAGGAGGATTATTGGATGGGCCGTGTGCAAACCATGAGCCATATGGAGACCACCCATTGTTTATTAAAGCCCATAAAGATAAACGGCAAAGAGGTCTCTGCACTGACTGATTCCGGTAGTGCTGTGACCTTGGTAGCTGCTAATCTGGTCCGACCTTCCCAGTTACTTCATGGGTCCAAAACAGGGTCCCCGGTGTGTAAATGGGGAGGGGTGGTATTATCCCCGGTGTGTACATGGGGATGTGCGGTATTATCCCCGGTGTGTACATGGGGATGTAGGGTATTACCTCCGGTGTGTATATGGGGATGTGGGGTATTACCCCCGGTGTGTACATGGGGATGTAGAGTATTACTACCGGTGTGTACATGAGGATGTGGGGTATTACCCCCGGTGTGTACATGGCGATGTGTGGTATTACCCCCGGTGTGTACATGGGGATGTGTGGTATTACCCCCGGTGTGTACATGGGGATGTGTGGTATTACCCCCGGTGTGTACATGGGGATGTGTGGTATTACCCCCGGTGTGTACATGGGGCTGTGTGGTATTACCCCCGGTGTTTACATGGGGATGTGTGGTATTACCCCCGGTGTTTACATGGGGATGTGTGGTATTACCCCCGGTGTTTACATGGGGATGTGTGGTATTACCCCTGGTGTGTACATGGGGCTGTGTGGTATTACCCCCGGTGTTTACATGGGGATGTGTGGTATTACCCCCGGTGTGTACATGGGGCTGTGTGGTATTATCCCCGGTGTGTACATGGGGATGTGTGGTATTACCCCCGGTGTGTACATGGGGATGTGTGGTATTACCCCCGGTGTGTACATGGGGATGTGGGGTATTACCCCCGGTGTGTACATGGGGATGTGTGGTATTACCCCCGGTGTTTACATGGCGATGTGTGGTATTATCCCCGGTGTGTACATGGGGATGTGTGGTATTACCCCCGGTGTGTACATGGGGATGTGTGGTATTACCCCCGGTGTGTACATGGGGATGTGTGGTATTACCCCCGGTGTTTACATGGCGATGTGTGGTATTACCCCCGGTGTGTACATGGGGATGTGTGGTATTACCCCCGGTGTGTACATGGGGATGTGTGGTATTACCCCCGGTGTGTACATGGCGATGTGTGGTATTACCCCCGGTGTGTACATGGGGATGTGTGGTATTACCCCCGGTGTGTACATGGGGATGTGTGGTATTACCCCCGGTGTGTACATGGGGATGTGGGGTATTACCCCCGGTGTGTACATGGCGATGTGTGGTATTACCCCCGGTGTGTACATGGGGATGTGTGGTATTACCCCCGGTGTGTACATGGGGATGTGTGGTATTACCCCCGGTGTTTACATGGGGATGTGTGGTATTACCCCCGGTGTTTACATGGGGATGTGTGGTATTACAACTACTACGGTGACTTTAGAGTATGATGGGAAATGTCAGGCTATTCCTGCAGAGGTAGTTCCAGGCCTCCCTCACCCAGTGATCCTGGGAAGGGATCTTCCGGAATTTGAAGCCCTCGTTAATAACAAGGTCCAGAATAGGCTCGTGTTGGACACGGACAATAATGAGGGGTTCGTCCTAAATTTTCCCTTTGAGAGCCCTGACATATTTCAAGGGATTGGGAAGAAACAAAAATCTAAAGGAAAGCGGAGGTGGGATAAAGCTCGAGGAGCTGGGGAACAGGTCCCTACTATTTCAGTAGAAGATCAACTTAAGCCCCCCTCCACTAGTAGAGCACCTCCGTCAGATGCAGAGAGCAAAGGTTCCTGAGAAGGAAAGACTCCCTATAGGAGTTTCCCATAAGTATGACAGATTTCAAACGGGAACAGGCTAATAACAGGCTTTTCAGAACGTGAAAACCGAAGTGGTATCAGTTAATGGATACCGGATAGAAGGTAAATCAAAAAGGGCTGGGCCTTACTACATAATGGAGAATGATTTGTTTTACAGGGTGACCCGTGAGCACGGAGTACAGGGGGAACAACAAAACCCTTTTGACGGCTAGTATTTGGACTGGCCCATGAACACTTGTTGGGCGGACATCTCGAGGTAGAAAAAAAACCAAGGAGAAAAATCTTACGGTGATTTTTTTGGCCAGGGATTTATAAAGAAGTTTAATTGCATTGTAATTCCGGTCCAGAATGTCAGTTGACAGGACCTAAACCTCGTCTCCCTGCTCCATTAGTCCCCCCACCCATAATCGATGTACCCTTCGAAAGAATTGCTGTGGACTTGGCGGGGCCTTTCCAAAGGTCTGCAAGGGATACCAGTACATTCTAGTAATAGTTGATTATGCAACCAGATATCCAGCGGCTATTCCCTGATGGAATGTGGCATCAAAAACCATTGCCAATGAATTGGTCAGGGTGTTTTCCAGGGTAGGAATTCCAAAAGAGATTCTGACAGATCAGGGGACTCCATTTATACCCAAACTAATGGGAGACCTATGTATGTTGTTAAAGATTAAGGCTCTACTAACCTCGGTGTACCATCTCCAGACCGAAGGGTTGGTAGAGTGTTTCAATGAAACTTTGTAAAGTATGCTGAAGAAAGTAGTAAACAGGGATGGCAAGGACTGGGATGCCTTGTTACCGTATGTAATGTTTGCAATTGGAGGAGTTCCACAGGCCTCCACAGGGTTGAGAATGATTCACACGTGAGCTAGCTCTTAGTTTTCTATTAACCACTATTAACCTTCCAGTCGGTAAACCATGAAAAGGGATTCTCCCACTCTATGCTTCTGCTAGTTTTCTTCTATGGCTTTAGTATAACATCAGGGTCTCTGAACAGAGAATGCAATAACTACACGATTTGTTGCAAAAATACTTGCATGCTTGAAAGAGTGAGTGCAGGTAAGCTATAAAAAAAGGCCAACAGTATTATGGGTTTTATAAATAGGGTCATAGATCACAAGAGTGAAAAAGTAATGATAAATGTGTACAGGGATTGGTTAGGCCAATGTGAAAACTGTATGCAGTTTTGTCCGCCCCATTATAGAAAGGACGTTAAAGCCACAGAGAGCGTACAATGTAGATTCACCAGGATGATGACAGGGATAAGAACATAAGAAATAGGAGCAGGAGTAGGCCATACGACCCCTCGAGCCTGCTCCGCCATTCAATAAGATCATGGCTGATCTCCTACCTCAACTCCATTTTCCTGCCTGATTCCCATAACCCTTGATTCCCCTGGAGTCAAATCTGTCTATCTCAGCCTTGCATATACTCAATGACTCCGTAACCACAGCCCTCTGGGGTACAGAATTCCAAAGATTCACAACCTTTTGAGTGAAGAAATTTGTCCTAATCTCAGTCTTAAATAGCCGACCCCTTATCCTGCGACTATGTCCTCTAGTTCTAGACTCTCCAGCCAGGGGAAACAGCCTCTCAGTATCTACCCTCTCAGAATCTTATATGTTTCAATGAGATCACCGCTCATTCTTCTAAACTCCAAAGAGTATAAGCCCATTCTACTCAATGGGAAACTATAATTAAGAGAAGAGACTTGAGGTACTGGGACTATTTCCACCAGAACAGAGAAGGTAAAAGGAGATTTAATAGAAGCTTTTAAACTTAAACGCTAGATTGAATAGGGAAAGACTATTTCCTCATGTTGGAGAGTCAGTGATGAGGGATCACTGATTTAAAATTAATACTAAGAGAGTGAGGAGAGAGGTTAGAAGAAACTCTTTACACAGAGGATTGTTGGAGCACGGAATGCTTTGCCACAGAGAGTGGTTCAGGCAGAGACCATTTCATCTTTTAAGGGAAAATTGAATAAACATTTGAGGCAGAGAAAGATACAGGGTTATGGGGAGAGAGCGGGGCAATGGAATTAGATTTGGTTTGCTCTAGCAAAGATGGCACAGATATGATGGGCCAAATGGCTTTCATCTGTGCTGTAAACTTCTATGGTTCCAATTAAGGGGGCATTGATAGAGAACTTCCATTATTAAGAAAAAAATTGTATTTATATAGCGCCTTTCACAACCCCCAGACATCCCAAATGCTTTACAACCAATGAAGTACTGTTTTTTTGGAAGAATAGTCATTGTTATAATGCAGGGAAACGCAGCAGCCAGTTTTGCGCTCAGCAAGGTCCCACAAACGTAATGAAATAAATGACCAGATAATCTTCTTTAAAATCAAGTAGTTGCTCCATTATTGGACCTTGATTTAATGTCTTATCCAAAAAACAGCATCTCTGACAATGAGACAACACTCCCTCAAAGTATCACTGGAGTGTTAGTCTAGATATGTGCACAAGTACTGGCAAGTGGCTAAAACCCACAACCTTCTGACACTCAGGCCAAGCATGCTACCAACTGAGCTATGGCTGACACCTACTCTATATTTGACAAATGTAAGAAATCTTACAACACCAGGTTATAGTCCAACTGTTGGACTATAACCTAATGTTGTAAGATTCCTTACATTTGTCCACCCCAGTCCATCACCGGCATCTCCACATCATGGCTATATTTGGCAGTCACTGTTGTCATGCAAGATCTTGTGCCAGCAGGGTTCATGAAAGACCCCTGTATGGTTCCTGGAAGGCATTCCCACCTTGTTTGGTGTTCGAAGTAATACAAACCAGTAATTCCCAAAACTTTCTGTGTACTAGAAGGCTCTCTGCTGGGCTATGACAAGCTGACCAGTGATAGGCACTCCAGGATTGTGGAGGTGTGCATTTTTACTAGTACATAGCACACATTAGCACTTGGCTGCAGACTCGTTAGTGAGGCCGGGATCACATTGCATCAGATAAAGTTACTAGCCTGGTAATTAGCCAGACTGTCCGTAGTGTATTCAGTCCACACTTTGGAACTTGAGCACATAATCCAGCTGACACTCCAGTGCCAGTACCGAGGGAGTGCTGCCTGTCGGAGGTGCCGTCTTTCGAATGAGATGTTAAACCTCGGGTGGACATAAAAGATCCCATGGCACTATCTCGAAGAAGAACAGGGGAGTTCTCCTCGGTGTCCTGGTAAATATTTGCCCCTTAACCAACATCACTGAAATCAGTGGAGAAGCTCAGCAGGTCAGGCAGCGTCTGTGGAGAAAGAAATAGAGTTAAAGTTTCAGGTCGAAGGCCTTTTGTCAGAACTGGAGGATTTTAGAGATTTAACAGTTTATAAGTAAGTACAGAGCCAGGGAAAGGAGTGGGGGTCGGGGGGGGGGAAGGAAAGAACAAAAAGGAATGTCTGTGATAGTGTAGAGGGCAAAGGTAATTAAATGACAAAAGGGACGATGGTGCAAGGCAAGGAAGGTAGTGATAGGACAGGTTAAGAAACAAAAGATTGATCAGTAGCGGCTATAAATGACAACAGCAGAACTATTATCAGCAGTAACTGACTGGAAAAATGGGAGCAGTGGTCTGAAGTTATTGAAATCAATGTTGAGTCCAGAAGGTTATAAAGTGCCTAAACGAAAGATGAAGTGCTGTTCCTCGAGCTTCCAATGAGCTTCATTGGAACAGTGTAAGAGGCCGAGGTCAGAGTGGAAGTGGGATGGGGAATTAAAATGGTAAGCGACCGACAGGTCAGGGTCACGCTTGTGGACTGAGCGGAGGTGTTCAGCAAAGTGATCACCCAATCTGTGTTTGGTCTCCCCAATTTAGAGGAGACCACATTGTGAGCAGCGAATACATTACACTAAATTGAAAGAAGTACAAGTAAATCGCTGTTTCAGATGGAAGGAGTGTTTGGGGCCCTGGACGATGGGAAGGGAGGAGGTGAAAGGGCAGGTGTTGCATCTCCTGCACTCACACGGGAAGGTGCTGTGGGGAGGAGAGCGGGTGTTGTGGGTGGTGTAAGAGTGGACCAGGGTGTCGTGGAGGGAGTGGTCCCTTCAGAATGCTGAAAGGGGAGGGGAGGGGAAGATGCTTTTGGTGGTGGGATCGCGCTGGAGGTGATGGAAATGGTGGAGGATGATACGTTGAATGTGGAGACTGGTGGGGTGGAAAGTGAGGACAAGAGGGACCCTATCATGGTTCTAGGAGGGAAGGGAAATTGGACGGACGGGGTTGAGGGCCCTGTCAATTACAGTGGAGGGGAATCCTCGGTTGAGGAAAAAGGAATACATATTGGAAGCACTGGTGCGGAAGGTGGTATCGTCAGAACAGATACGATGGAGACTGAGAAACTGGGAGAATGGAATAGAGTCCTTACAGGAAGCGGGGTGGGAGGAAGTGTAATCAAAGTAGCTGGGGGAGTCAGTGGGCTTATAATAGATATTGGTTGACAGCCTATTCCCAGAAATGGAGATAGAGAAGGGAAGGGAAAAATTGGAGATGGACCATGTGAAGGCGAGGGAAGGGTGGAAATTGGAAGCAAAGTTGATGAAATTTTCCAGTTCGGGGCAAGAGCAGGAAATGGCGCCAATACAGTCATCAATGTACTGGAAAAAGAGGTGAGGGAGGGGACCTGAGTAGGGCTGGAACAAGGAATATTCCACTTATCCCACAAAAAGGCAGGCATAGCTGGGACCCTTGTGGGTTCCCATATCGAATCTTATATTTGGAGGAAGTGAGCAGAATCAAAGGAGAAGTTGTTCAACGTAAGAACAAGTTCAGCCAGGCAGAGGAGGGAGGTGGTGGATGGGGGCTGGTTGGACCTCTGTTCAAGGACGAAGTGGAGGGCCCGCAGGCCATCCTATAGGGGGATGGAGGTGTAGAGGGACTGGATGTCCATGGTGAAAAAGTGACGGTTAGGGCTGGGGAACTGGAAACTGTTAAAGTGGTGGAGGGCAATGGAAGAGTCTCGGATGTAGGTCGGAAGAGACTGGACAAGGGGAGAAAAAATAGAGTCAAGAGAGGAGGAAATAAGTTCCGTGGGGCAAGAACAGGCTGAAACGATGGGTCTCCCGGGGCAGTCCTGTTTGTGGATCTTAGGAAGGAGGTAGAAGCGGGCTGTGAGGAGTTGGGGGACGATGAGGTTGGAGGCCGTGGGGGAAAATCTTCAGAGGAGATGAGGTCAGTGACAGTCTGGGAAACCATGGCTTGATGATCGGCAGTGGGGTCATGGTCCAGGGGGAGGTAGGAGAAGGTGTCGGAGAGTTGGCACTCAGCCTCCTCAAGGTAGAGATCTGTCTGCCACACAACAGTGCCGCCCTTGTCAGTTGGTTTAATGACAATGTCAGGGTTGGACCTGAGAGAACGGAGTGCTGCGAGTTCAGAGGGTGGTAGGTAGAGTGAGTGAGGGGATTAGAGAAATTGAGACGGCCAATGTCACACCGGCAGTTCGCAATGAAAAGACCAAGAGAGGGTGAGAGGTCAGAGTGAGGGGTTCAGGTGGAACAAGAATTCTGAAGATGGGAGAAAGGGTCCGCTGCGCGGTGGGAAGACTCCCGGCAAAGAAGTGGGTGCGGAGACGAAGGCAACGGAGGAAGAGCTCAGCATTGTTTCAAACTCGAAATTCATTAAGGTGGGGGCGTAAAGAGATGAAGCAAAGGCCTTTGCTGAGGACTGATCATTTGGGGTCAGAGAGGCCCAACCAGTCCCAATCCACCACCACCCTCCTCCACCTGGCTGAATTTGTTCTTATGTTGAACAACTTCTCTTTTGCCTCCACTCATTTTCTCCAAATAAAAGGTGTTGCAATGGGAACCTGTATGGGTCCTAGCTATGGCTGCCTTTTTGTGGGTTAAGTGAAATATTCCTTGTTCCAGTCCTACTCAGGTCCCCTCCCTCACCTCTTTGTCAGGTACATTGATGATTGTATCGGAGCCGTTTCCTGCTCTTGTCCCGAACTGGAAAATTTCATCAACTTTGCTTCCAATTTCCACCCTTCCCTCGCCTTCACATGGTCCATCTCTGACTTTTCTCTTTCTCGACTTCTCTATCTCCATTTCTGGGGATAGGCTGTCAACCAATATCTATTATAAGCCCACTGACTCCCCCAGCTACCTTGATTACACTTCCTCCCACCCCGCTTCCTGAAAGGACTCTATTCCCTTCTCCCAGTTTCTCCGTCGCATCTGTTCTGTCGATTACCACCTTCCGCACCAGTGCTTCCGATATGTCTTCCTGTTCCCTCAACCAAGGATTCCCCTGTAGTTGACAGGGCCCTCGACCGTGTCCGTCCTATTTCCCGCACTTCTGCCCTCACCCCTTCCCCTCCCTCCCAGAACCACGATAGAGTCCCCCTTGTCCTCAGCTTCCACCCCACCAGCCTCCACGTTCAATGTATCATCCTCTGCCATTTCCTCCACCTCCAGCGCGATCCCACCGCCAAACACATCTTCCCCTCCCCTCCCCTTTCAGCGTTCCGAAGGGACCGCTCCCTCCGCGACACCCTGGTCCACTCTTACACCACCCCCAACACCCGGTCTCTTCCCCACGGCACCTTCCGTGTGAGTGCAGGAGATGCAACACCTGCCCTTTCACCTCCTCCCTTCCCACCATCCAGGACCCCAAACACTCCTTCCATGTGAAACAGCGATTTACTTGTACTTCTTTCAATTTAGTACACTGTTTTCGCTGCTCACAATGCGGTCTCCTCTACATTGGGGAGACCAAAAGCAGATTGGATGATCGCTTTGCTGAACACCTCCGCTCTGTCCGCTGGTCGCTTACCATTTTAATTCACAGTCCCACTCCCACTCTGATCTCTCTGTCCTCGGCCTCTTGCACTGTTCCAATGAAGCTCAGTGGAAGCTCGAGGAACAACACCTCATCCTTCGTTTAGGCAATTTACAACCTTTCGCACTCAACATTGATTTCAATAACTTCAGATCATAACCACTGCTCCCATTTTTTCGGACAGCAAGTGCTGGTAATGGTTCTGCTGTTACAGCTACTCCTGACCAATCTTTTGTTTCTTTACTTGTCCCATTACCACCCTCCTTGCATCATCCCTTTTGTCATTTAATCACTCTTGCCCTCTATCCTATCACAGATCTTCCCTTTTGTTCTTTCCTCCCCTCCTTCCCCCCCAACTCTTTCCCTGGCTCTGTACTTGCTTAAAAACTTTATTTCTTTTAACATCTTCCATTTCTGACAAAAGGTCATCGACCTGAAACATTAACTCTGTTTCTTTCTCCACAGATGCTGCCTCACTTGCTGAGCTTCTCCAGCATTTTCTGTTTTTATTTCAGATTTCCAGCATCCGCAGTATTTTTCTTTTGATTCACTGAAATCGTTATCATACTGCAGTTTGTGGAACCTTGCTGTGCGCAAATTGACTGCTGAGTTTCCTACATTATTACAGTGACGACACTTCAAAATTATTTCATTGGCTGTAAAGTGCTTTGGGACATCCTGAGGTCATGAAACGCACCATAGAAATGTAAGTCTTTCTTTCTTTCTTTCTTATTTTGTTTGGTGTGAGACACACCTTACTGTGTGAAATCGCCCACACAAAGTCCCATCACCGCCTCTAACTGAATCTGAAACTGCAAGAATGGCAATTTATATTGATATTTAATCAACTAATGATTGTTCACAAGCCTGGGTTACACTGACTGTACGATATTTATTACAGGCCTTCTATTCTCGACAGACAGCTTTTACATGTACTGTATTTGCAAAACTGTACGTGGCTTTAAAGTGCTGTGACGCATTGCTACATGGAAATTTCAGGTGAAGTCTATTCAGTGGCACAGTTAACTTTAGAATCATAGAATCATACAGCACACAAGGAGGCAATTCAGCCCATCGTGTTTGTGCCAGCTCTTTGAAAGAACTATGCAATTAACCGTACTCCCCTGCTCTTTCTCTGTAGCCCTGCAAATTTTTCCTTTTGAAGTATTTTTCCAATTCTCTTTTGAAAGTTACTATTGAATCTGCCTCCACCACCCTTTCAGGCAGCGCATTCCAGATCATAACAATTCACTGCATAAAAAAAAAAATTCTCCTCATCTCCCCTCTGTTTTTTTTTGCCATTTATCTTAAATCCGTGTCCTCTTTGTTTTGCATTCTGTGACACAGATGCACTTTTCAGGAGCACAGATTTTAGCAGAGTTCTCCACCCCACCCCACAATTTTTGGGGTCGTTTTTAATAAAGAACCGAGACAGATCTCTGGGTAGGAGTACGATATTGCTAAATATTTTGTGGTAGAGTGAAATCGGTGAGATTATCACCCAAAAAAATACTTACCAACTTCCAGAATGATCTTAGTCTCTGCTAATACTAAAATCTCTTTCCAATCCACCCAGGTTGGTCAGGTCATAGGTCACATGTTGCAGGTTACATCAGGAAATCAGAGTTGAATTGAAGCATCACAAATTGAAATTTAATCCACACACCATAAAGGTATGAAATGTATGCCCGTTTCTCCCTATCTCTGTAACCTCCTCCAGCCCTACAACCCTCTGAGATCTCTGCGCTCCTCCAATTCTGGCTCTTGCATCTCTGATTTTAATCGCTCCACCATTGGCGGCCGTGCCTTCAGCTGCCTCTGCCTTAAACTCTGGAATTCCCTCCCTAAACCTCTCTGCCTCTCTACCTCTCTCTCCTCCTTTAAGACGCTCCTTAAAACCTACCTCTTTGACCAAGCTTTTGGTCACCTGTCCTAATGTCTCCTTATGTGGCTCGGTGTCAAATTTTGATTGATAATCGCTCCTGTGAAGCACCATGGGTCATTGTACTGCATTAAAGGCATTATATAAATGTATATAATATGTAAAGCGATAGTAACCAAGTAACAGTTTAAGGCAGGAGAAGACCCCCGGTCTATTGAGCCCACCTATCCACAGTGTTCCCTTGGCGCAATTGTTGACCAGAACCTATCTAGCTCCCTTTCGAAACCTGTTAAGGTCTCTTATCCCACTCTCACTGCTGGTAATCTATTCCAATGCAAAATGTTCGAGGAAGGAAAGACTTCTGAGCTGCTAAGTTATTAAGATTAGTCTGGTGCTGAGATAGGCTTTGGGACAGTAAAACAGAGGCTGTGGCAGGTTTTACTGCACTCTATTCACCTGTTAGTAAGAGCTTGTTCATTGTGAAAGGTTGGTAGTAGAAAAGAATACATTTTTTAGGTAATCTTTTACGAGGTTTTAATGCAAAACAACTGCTAGCAAATACAGCGAGATATGTGTGACCACTGCAGTATTGATTGTAATATTGCAGTGTTGAATGATAACAAGCATCAGGAACTTCCGCACATTTTCTGTCAAGTAGCTACTTTGCACAAACCACATCCGCATTATCTTGATAAAGACGTGATATGACAATATGAACAATAGGCAGTAATCTTTGATGCTTCTTCACAAGAGCTGTTTTATCTCCACTAAAGAAATTCTTTGGGCTCGTTTAGAGCAACATAAATGTGAACAAGATTGCAAAAAGTGCCAACAACGCAAATCGCAGGGCTTACAAGTTGTGTGTGCAGTGGTGTGGAGGATCAGGCTCTGAGCTCAAACACACGGTCACATTCAGCAGGGCAAAAGCTGGTGGAAACTTCTGAACTGCATTAAAAAAACTCCATTCTTTAGTCAGAGCATAACAAATATATAGGAGCGATCAACAGGCTGTAAACTCGTCGAAGGTTTCCAATAGATTATAAAGAAAATAATAGATATCTTAGAGTGAGAACACGACTGGCTGGAATCCAACTGAGTTCGAAGAAACGCCAGGTACACTGAAATGCCACATATACTGAAAAACCACCTACACAGAAACACCACATATACTGGAACGTCACATGCACTGAAACACCACATAGAATCATAGTATGTTACAGCATCGGAGGAGGCCATTTGGCCCTTCGTGCCTGTGCCGACTCTGCGAAAGAGTTATCCAACTATCCAATTAGTCCCACTCCCCATCGCCCTGTAAATTTTTCTAAGTATTTATCCAAATCCCTTTTGAAAGTTACAATTGAATCACCACCCTTTCAGGCAGTATATTCCAGAGCATAACAAATTGCTGCGTAAAAAAATGTTTCCTCGTGTCACCTCTGGCTCTTTTGTTAATTACCTTAAATCTGTATCCTCTGGTTATCGACCCTCATGTCACTGGTAACAGTTTCTCTTTACTTACTCTATTAAAACTGTTCATGATTTTGAACACCTCTATCAAATCGCCCCTTAACCTTCTTTGTTCTAAGGAGAACAACCCCAGCTTCTCCAGTCTCTCCACATAACTGAAGTTCCTCATCCCTAGGACCAATCTAGTAAATCTCTTCTGCACCCTCTCTATGGCCTTGACATCCTTCCTAAAATGTGGTGCCCAGAATTGAACACAATACTCCAGCTGAGGCCTAACCAGTGTTTTATAAAGGTTTAGCAAAACTTCCCTACTTTTGTACTCTATGCCTCTATTAATAAAGCCCAGGATACCATATGCCTTTTTAACAGCATTCTCAACTTGTCCTGCCACAGATCTCTCTGTTCCTGCACCCAATTTATCCTGAAAGACCATGTACCTGGAATCACCACATGCAGAATACAGGCACCCAGCACAGAGCTTGGTGAGAATTGGGTTAATCTACTTAATGGAGTGGCTTGCTAAACAGAGTGATGATGGGAATTTGGTGCGAGTGGGAATTAGGTGCAGAGGCAGAGGGAGGTGCTAAGTAATTTAAACCAAGGGGCAACAGTAAATAAGTAAATATATAAATAAATAATCAGAGTAATTAATTAGATTTAAGGGAATAAAACTAAAATTAACTAAATAGAGGACAATAACATTAAAGGGTTCCAAATTTAAATAAAAATAATAAATAATAAATAGGAGTTAAGGGGATTCCAAAATAAAGAAGTTAATAAACAAAAAACAAGACTAATTAGTTACAAAATAATCTGAAATCGAGCAAAATCCATCCTCTAAATATAACCTAGATCTCATGTTATTGTCCTATATCTAGAAATAAATTACTGTTAATAAATAAATAATTTTTTAAAAAAAAACAGAAATGGCAGTGCAGGCTATATGTCGGGACTGCAGTATGTGGGAGTTTGTGGACAGCGAGACTGTCCCGGATTGCCATATCTGCAGGAAATGTCTCTGCCTTGAGACACTCTGGCTTACAGTCCTTGAGCTGGAGTGCAAGTTAGAGATACTCCGATACATTAGGGAGGGGGAGGATAGTTTGGATAGTTTATTCCAGAGTGCAGTCACACCTCAGAGGGAAGCACGGATGCAGGAAGGGGAGAGTGTGACGGTTAGTCAGCAGGGTAAGGGGGACCAAGAAGAGGTAAAGAAGGAAGTCCTGCAGACACGTATCCTGTCCAACAATGTACTTTGTACCTGTAAGGGTAAGAATGCAGGCTGCAGGGAAGATGGCCAGAATGCTAACTGTGGCACCATGAAGCAGGAGGCAGTCCAAGGTGGGGAGGAGCAGAATAGGAAGGTTGTAGTCATTGGGGATTCGATAATTAGAGGAATAGATAGCATCCTCTGCAGTTATGACTGAGGGTCCAGGAGAGTCTGTTGCCTATCTGGTGCAAGGGAAAAGGACATCTCAGAGCAACTGGAGAGGAACTTGGAAAGGGAGGGGGAGATCCACTTGTCATGGTCCATGTTGGGACCAATGACATAGGGAAGAAAAGGGAGGATGTCCTGCTGGGAGAATATCTGAACTTAGGAACAAAATTTAAAAAATCGGACCTCATGGAGCTAATCTTGGGATTACTTCTCGAGCCACATGCTAATTGGCATAGGGATAGGCAGATCAGAAATGGGTGGCTTTTGGACTGGTGTAGGAAGGAGGGGCTCCATTTCATGGGGCATTGGCTTCAATACTGGGACAGGAAGGAGCTGTACCATTGGGACGGGCTCCACCTGAATGGGACCAGGGTCCTAGCGGAAAGGATAAATAGGGCTGTCGATAGGACTTTAAACTAATAAGATGAGGGGAGGGATCTGGTGAAAATAATATGTCTGAAGATAAAAGAAATAAGAGACGAGAGTAAAGGTCAGACCAAGGTAAGGAATAAGAATAACATAAACAGTCAGGGAACAAATACAGTTATGGCACATATGTATAAAATGACTGTAAAAATTAAGTGAGGGGAACAATTATTAAAAATAAATTAAACTGCCTGCACAGCAATGTGCACAGCATCAGAAACAAAACGAGGGAACTGGAGGCAATAATTCACAGCGAGGAGTGAGATGTAGTCGGGATAACTGAAACATGGCTACATAAAGGACAGGACTGGCAATTAAATATTGCAGGATATAACGGCCCAGGTATTCCTCTGAGCAGCTGCCTGCCACTCGTTAGACTTGCACTTACCCATAAACTTTACTTGTTTTAAAGCACGGCAAGTTCATGAAATGGGGCTGAATCCAGCGTGACCCCCCTCTCCAGGGCATCTGGGACCCGTGTGAATGGGGCAAGCAACTGTCTATCCCCTTAACCAATCAGAGTGAAGCATGTTAATAAGCACCAAAGAGTCAGAACCAGGAAGTGTAAGTTAGAATAGTGAATTTAATGTCAAATCAGGTGCAGAAAGCAAAATGAAGAGCAGGTAAGAGATCTTAAATTAAGAGACAGAGAAAAAGTAAAATAATAAAAATTAAAAACATTTTTTAAAAAATGTCCAACAATAATTAAAATGTGAAGGAATGAGACTCCACACATGTTAACATTAATTTTCAGTGTTAGGGAGGTTGTTTGGCAGTCATCAAGACTTACCATGCTGCTCACAGATACGATGCAGGACGGGGTGTGAACAACTGCCTCATCAGCCTGGACCAGGAAAAGGCCTTCAACAGAATATCCCATACGTTCATGATGGACATGCTTTCCAAAATGGGCTTTGGGGAGGGAATCCGCGATTGGATTCGACTGCTCTTCACGGTCATCCGTAGTGCAGTCCTAATCAACGGGTGGGAGTCAGAGAGATTTCCGATCAGATCTGGAGTCAGGCAGGGCTGTCCTCTCTCTGCGGTCTTGTTTGTATGTTGTATCGAGCCATCAGGAAGGACGTGGGTATCAGGGGGGTGACGATCCCAGGCAGTGGAGGCGCTCAGGTTAAGACCTCTCTGTACATGGACAATGTCACCGTTTTCTGCTCCAACCAGCAGTCCGTCCACACACTGATGGGCATCTGCGACCACTTCGAGCTGGCCTCGGGGGCCAGAGTGAACCGCAGTACGAGTGAAGCCATGTTCTTTGTCAGGGTGGGAGACCCGATCCTTTGTCCCATTCACTGTCAGGTCCGACTATCTGAAAGTGCTGAGGATCTGGTTCAGAGGAGCCCTGGCCTGCACAAAGAACTGGGAGGAGAGAATTGCCAAGGCCAAACAGAAGTTTGGTATGTGGATGGGGCGATCCCTCCCCATAACCGGCAGGAAACAGGTGGTGAGGTGTGAGGTACTCGCGGTGTTGCTCAGCGTGGCCAGGGCCTGGCCCATTCCCCACAACTCCGCCATCACGGTCACCCGAGCTATCTTCCACTTTGTCTGAAGGACCAAGGTATAACACGTCTGCAGGGCCACCATGTACAAGACCCCAGACAAAGGGGGGAAGAGCGTCCCCAACACCGCTCTGATCCTGATGGCCATCTTTGTGTGTGGCTGCCTCAGGATGTGTGTAGAGCCCCAGTACGCAAACATCAAGTGTCACTACGTGCTGAGTTTCAACCTGTCCAACACACTGAGAAATTTGGGTCTGGCCAGGCCGGCCGAGCAGGCACAGGATGTCCCGTTCAGCTGGACCGTCCCTCTGCACCTGCCCCATGTGGAGAAGTTCCTGAGGAGGAACACCTTCGACCACAAGGCTGTAAGACAGTGGTCGACATGAAATGTCCTGAGAGTCCTGCAAGGAAAGGAGAGGGTGGACTCGATCGGGCTTTTCCCCGATCAGACGGTCGATGCCATTTGGCAGAACGTCTCATCGCTGGAACTGACCAACAGGCACCGGGATGTAGCCTGGATGGTGGTGAGAAAGGCCCTCCCAGTGCGATCCTTCCATCACGCACGGAATCTCAGTGCCACCGCGAGCTGCCCTCGAGGCTGCGGCGGGAAGGAGACCATCGTCCACCTCCTGATGGGCTGCCCCTTTGAGCAGAGGGTGTGGAGAGAGATGCATTGGTACCTGTCCCGGTTCATCCCCAACAGTTCGGTAACACAGGACGCTGTGCTCTACGGACTGTTCCCTAGGACGCACACCGAGACAGATATCACCAGCGGCTGGAAGACCATCAACTCGGTGAAGGAGGCCCTTTGGTCTGCCCGAAACCTGCTGGTCTTCCAGCTGAAGGAGCTGTCCACGACCAAGTGTTGCCGACTGGCAAACTCCAAGGTCAAGGAGCACGTGCTGCGGGATGCACTGAGCGAGGTGCGGCCTACACAAAGGCTCTATGGGTAAAGGCCACTGTATAAAGCCACCCCACCTTGTACTGTACAAAATGTATAGAAAATATGTACTGTGTTTTAAAATTGTAACAATGAGATCACAGTGAAAATGATCTGTACTGTATCGCTTTGAACTGCTGGGCTGCATTTTCTGCCCTATATTTGAAATGTGTGTAAACCGTGTGTATCTTTAAATTTTTATGAACTAAAGCAAATTAAAAAAAAGTTGAAAGTCTGCTTAGACTTAATATCTTGACGTACCTTTTTTTTGGTGAGACTAGTTGGTATCCATCAGGTCAGTGCAGGAACTTCACGCTGTTCCATTCATTTGAACGGTGAGCCAGCGGGTGAGATGTCGTTCTTGCACAGCTTAAAGGAGCAGGGCATTTGGTAGAGCAACATCCGGATTTCCGCGTTTGACTGCACCTGTGCGGTTGCCGGACATTGCTGCACCAGGTGCACAGAAATAACGGTGAGCCCTGTTAGCATCGCCGTTAATTTTTGAGCAAAATCCTCCCTTGTATTTAGAAAGGATAGGGAAGAAAGAAGGCGGGGGGGGGGGGGAGAGTAGCTGTAATAATTACAGACAACATAATGGCAATAGAAAAAAGGGACATAGGTAACATTAAGATAGAAACAGAATCCACGTGGATTGAGACAAAGGAGAAGAAGGGACCGATCACATTAATATTCTACAGACCACCTAATAGTGGAAGGGAAATGGAGGAAGAAATATGTCGGCAAATCTATGAAATGAGTAAAAAACATCGAATAATAATCATAGGAGATTTCAACTACCCCCAAATAAACTGGTAAGAAGAAGGAGGGAAAGGAGTTTTTACAGTGTGCACAGGACTCCTTTCTTACCCAGCATGTGAGAAGCCCAACAAGAGAGGAATCACTGCTGGATCTAATAATGGGAAATGAACCAGAGCAGATAAGAGAAGTAAGCGGAGGGGAACATCTAGGCAATAGTGATCATAATGTAATAAGGTTTAAAAAAATGATTGAGGAAGATGTAAGGAAGACAAAGACCAAAGTAATAGATTGGAGAAAAGCTAATTTTGAGGGGATGAGAATGGAACTAGGGAAGGTAAACTGGAAAAAAACGTTGACAAAGAGATAGAACAGCAGTGGGAAATATTTAAAACAGTGATCAATAGAGTTCAGGAGAAATATATTCCTCTAAAGAACAAGAACAAACAAGTCAATAATGATACACCATGGATGAATAAAGAGATAAGAGTAAAATTGAAACTAAAGAAAAAGGCAGACTCTAAGTACATAGACAATAAAGGAGAGGATGACAAAAGGGAATATGAAGAGGTGAGGAAAGAAGTCAAAAAAACAATTACAGAAGCAGAGAGGAATTACAAAATTAAATTATCAAGGAATATAAAAAGAAATAGTAAGGTATTCTACAGACACATAAATAACAAAAGAAAAATCAGGATACGGATAGGGCCATTAAGGGAAGCACAAGATAAACTCAGGTAATGACAGCGAAATGAAATATTCATAGTATCACAGTAGGTGCAGCACAGGAGGAGGCCATTTGGCACATTGGGCCTGTGCCGGCTCTT
The DNA here is from genome assembly GCF_035084215.1 of Heptranchias perlo. Taxonomy (NCBI): domain Eukaryota; kingdom Metazoa; phylum Chordata; class Chondrichthyes; order Hexanchiformes; family Hexanchidae; genus Heptranchias; species Heptranchias perlo. The sequence goes on from NC_090362.1 coordinate 2,372,780, forward strand.
TGAAAGAGCTATCCAATTAGTCCCATTCCCCTGCTCTTTCCCCATAAAACTACAAAGTGATATTGATCGATTAAGTGAATGGGCAAAACTGTGGCAAATGGAATTCAATGTAGACAAATGTGAGGTCATCCACTTTGGATCAAAAAAGGATAGAACAGGGTACTTTCTAAATGGTAAAAAGTTATAAACAGTGGATGTCCAAAGGGACTTAGGAGTACAGGTACATAGATCATTGAAGTGTCATGAACAGGTGCAGAAAATAATCAAGAAGGCTAATGGAATGCTGACCTTTATATCTAGACGACTAGAGTACAAGGGGGCAGAAGTTATGCTGCAGCTATACAAAACCCTGGTTAGACCGCACCTGGAGTACTGTGAGCAGTTCTGGGCACCGCATCTTCGGAAGGACATATTGGCCTTGGAGGGAGTGCAGCGTAGGTTTGCTAGAATGATACCCGGACTTCAAGGGTTAAGTTACGAGGAGAGATTACACAAATTGGGGTTGTATTCTCTAGAGTTTCGAAGGTTAAGGGGTGATCTGATCGAAGTTTATAAGATATTAAGGGGAACAGATAGGGTGGATAGAGAGAAACTATTTCCCATGGTTGGGGATTCTAGGACTAGGGGGCACAGTCTAAAAATTAGAGCCAGACCTTTCAGGAGTGAGATTCGAAAACATTTCTACACACAAAGGGTGGTAGAAGTTTGGAACTCTCTTCCGCAAATGGCAATTGATACTAGTTCAATTGCTAAATTTAAATCTGAGATAGATGGCTTTTTGGCAACCAAAGGTATTAAGGGATATGGGCCAAAGGCGGGTATATGGAGTTAGATCACAGATCAGCCATGATCTTATCAAATGGCGGAGCAGGCACGAGGTGCTGAATGGTCTACTCCTGTTCCTATGTTCCTATAGCCCTCAAAATATTTTCTCTTCAAGTATTCATCTAATTCCCTTTTGAAAGTTACTATTGAATCTACTCTGTACCCGAACCAAATCCTCCTTGAAAGCCTCCCATTGTTCAATTACTGTTTTGTTGCCAATTTTTGATTCCAATCCACCTGGGCAAGATCCCTTTTTAACTCACTGAAATTTGCCCTCCTCCAGTTTAGCATTTTCACATTTGATTGTTCCTTCTCCTTTTCCATAACTATTCTAAACCTAATGATATTATGATCACTGTTCCCCCAATGCTCCCTCATTGAAACCTACTCCACCTGCCCCAGAACCAGATCCAGCACTATTTCCTTCCTGGTTGGACTGGACACACACTGTTCCTGGAAGTTGTCTTGAAACCATTTCAAGAATTCCTCCCCCTCTTTGCCCTTTGCACTGTTACTATAGAATCATAGAAAGGATACAGCACGGAAGGAGGCCATTCGGTCCATCGAGACCGCGCCGGCTCTATGCAAGAGCAATCCAGCTAGTCCCACTCCCTTGTCCTTTCCCCGTAGCCCTGCAAATTTCTTTGCTTTCAAGTACTTATCCAGTTCCCTTTTGAAGGCCATGATTGAATCTGCCTCCATCACCCTCTCAGGCAGTGCATTCCAGATCCTAACCACTCGCTGTGTAAAAAAGTTTTTCCTCATGTTTGGTTCTTTTGTCAATCACCTTAAATCTATGCCCTCTGGTCCTTGACCCTTCAGCCAATGGGAACAGTTTCTCTCTATTTAATCTGTCTAGACCCTTCATGATTTTGAATACCTTTATCAAATCTCCTCGCAAAGGAGAACAACCCCAACTTCTCCAGTCTATCAACGTAATTAAAGTCGTTCATCCCTGGAATCATTCTAGTAAATCTCTTCTGCACCCTCTGTAAGGCCTTCACATCTTTCCAAAAGTGTGGTGCCCAGCACTGGACACAATACTCCAGTTGTGGCAGAACCAGTGTTTTATAAAGGTTCATCATGACTTCCTTACTTTTGTACTCCATGCCTCTACTTATAAAGTCCAGGATCCCATATACTTTGTTAACTGCTTTCTCAACCTTCCCTGCCACCTTCAACAATTTGTGCACATATACCCCCAGATCTCTCTGTTCCTGTACTCTTTTTAGAGATGTGCCCTCTAGGTTATATTGCCTCTCCTCATTCTTCCTACTGAAATGTATCACCTCGCATTTTTCTGCGTTAAATTTCATCTGCTACGTGCCCACCCATGCCACCAGCCTGTCTATATCCTCTTGAAGTCTATCATTATCCTGCTCACTGTTTACTACCCTTCCAAGTTTTGTGTCATCTGCAAATTTTGAAATTGTGCCATGTACACCCAGTCTATATTGGGATAAGTGAAGTTCCCCATTATCACTACTCTATAGTTCTTGCACTTTTCTGTAATTTGCCTGTAAGTTTGCTCCTCTATCTCCTTCCCACTATTTGGTGGCCTATAGTATACACTCAGTGGCTTAATAACTCCTCTATTGTTCCTTAATTCCAACCAAACAGACTTGGTCTTTGACCCTAAACTACATCATCCCTTTCCAGTGCTATAATCATTTCTTTGATCAATACTGTCACCCTCCACCTTTTTTTCATTCCCTATCTTTCCTGAATACCTTGTAGCCAGGAATATTAAATGCCCAATCCTCCCATTCTTTGTGCCAGGTCTCTGTTATTGCCACTATATCATAGTCCCACGTGGCAACTTGAGCCTGCAGTTCACCAACCTTATTTATCACGCTACATGCATTTATGCACATGCACTCCAAACTCATCTTAGACTGCCTCACATTTTCCCCCAGTCTGATCCCTCTTATTTCTGAACTATTCTTTAATCTAGTGCTACTTGTCTCTCCCAGTCCTCTGTGCACCTTGTTTCTCCTCTCTAATGTTTCCTCCTGGTGTCCATCCCCCCGTCAAATTAGTTTAAACCCTTCCTCACAGCACTAGTTAACCTCCCCGTGAGGACGTTGGTCCCAGCTCTGTTCAGGTGCAACCCGTCCATCTTGAACAGATCCCTCCTACCCCAGAACTGGTCCCAAAGCCCCAGGAATCTGAAGCCCTCCCTCCGGCACCATTTCTCCAGCCACACATTAACGTCTTATCCCACTATTCCTATACTCACAAGCGTGTGGCACTGGGAGTAATCCAGAGATTACTACCTTTGAGGTCCTCTTTTTTAGCATCCTCCCTGAAACTCTGACTGCAGGACCTCAACTCTTTTCCTTCCTATGTCATTGGTTCCCACATAGACCACGACTTCTGGCTGTTCCCCTTCCCCCCCTCAAAATATTCTGCACCCTCTCAGTGAGGTCCTTTACTCTGGCACCAGGAAGGCAACACACCATGCGAGACTCATGTCAGCGGTTGCTAATATGCTTGTCTATCCCCCTGACTGTTGAATCCCCTATAACAACTGCTTTGCTTTCGCCCCCCTGTGCAGCCAGGCCTCCCATGGTGCCGTGGACTTGCTGTGGTTAGTCATTATATGTCATGTTTCCAGGTATGTGGTGTTTCAGTGTACCTTGTATTTCAGTGCATGTGCTGTTTAAATATTTGTGGTTTAGTGTTTGTGGTGTTTCAGTGTATGTGTTGTTACAGTGTATGTGCTGTTTCACTGTACCTTCTAAATCCGTGTACCTGGTGTTTCAGTGCACGTGCTGTTTCAGTGTGATTATATGTGGTACTTCAGAGTATGTGGTGTTTCAGTGTAGCTGTATTTCAGTGTATGTGGCATTTCAAGCATGTGGTATGTCAGAGCATGTGGTATTCAGTACACGTGAAATTTCAGTGCACCTGTTGTTAAGGTGTTTCAATGTACAGTGTGTTTCGGTGTATGCCATGTTTTGGTGTATGTGGCATTTCAGTGCATGTGGTGTTTAAGTATTTGTGGTTTAGTATCTGTGGTGTATGTTGTTTTGCAGTGTACCTTGTATTTCAAGGTGTTTCAATGCATGTGGTGTTTCAATGCATGAGGTGCTTCAGGTTATGTGGTGTTTTAGTGTACCTCATAGTTCAGGATAGGTGATGTTTAAGCATTTGTGGTTTAGTGTATGTAGTGTTGCAGTATATATGGTGTTTCAGTTTTGAAATTTTGAAATTGTACTTCCGATTCCCGAGACCAAATCATTTATGTAAATAGTGAACAATGGTTCCCAGCACCGATCCCTGTGGAACACCACTTCCCACCTTTCGCCAGACCGAGTAACTATCTTTAACACCTACTCTCTGTTTTCTGTTTTGTAGCCAGCTTGCTATCCATTCTGCTTCCTGTCCCCTGACTCCACATGCTCTGACATTAGTCATGAGTCTACAATTATCGAAGGCCTTTTGAATATCCAAATATATTATATCTATTACATTACCCTTGTCTACTCTTTCTGTTACTTCTTCAAAGAATCCAATAAGGTTCGTTAAGCATGGCTTTCCCTTTTGAAATCCATGCTGACTATTCTTTATTACATTTTCAGTTTCTAGATGTTTTTCTATTACATCTTTGAGTAAAGATTCCATTATCTTTCCGACTCCCCGATATTAAGCTAACTGGTCTATAGTTCCCTGGACTTCTTGTATCTCCCTTTTTAAATATAGGAATCACATTAACTGTCCTCCAGTCCTCTGGCACTATTCCCTTTTCCAATGAATGTTTATATATATGTAATAATGCCTCTGCTATCTCTTCCCTAACTTCTTTTAATATACGTGGATGCAATCCACCCGGACCTCTCGAAGTTTGACTAGTTTATCAATTATCTCCCTCCTTTTCATCTTAAATGTCTTTATATCTTTTTTGATCACTTCTTCTAATATCATACCTACCTTGTTAGTCTCCCTGGTAAATACTGAGGCAAAGTAACTAGTCAGTAAACCCGGCAATTACAGGCCAGTCAGCATTGACTGAAAGGGTGGTGGGAGCAGATTCAATAATAACTTTCAAAAGGGAATTGGATAAATACTTGAAGGGAAAAAAGAGCAAGGGAGGGAGGACAAATTGAATAACTCTTTCAAAGAGCGGGCAGAGGCACGATGGGCCGAATGGCTTCCTCCAGTGACGTACCTACTATGATACTATGATACACTGAACCACAAATACTTAAACATCACCTACCCTGAAACACCACATAAACTGAAACATCACATATGCCTCAACACCACATGCACTGAAATAATACATTCCCTAAACCATAATTACTTGAACACCACATAACCTGAAACACCGCATATACTGAAACAGCACCTACACAGAAACATCATATACATTGAAATACAAGGTACACTGAAACATCACACACCCTGAAAAACCACACACCCTGAAACAAAGCGTACACTGAAACACCATGCACACTAAACCACAAATACTTAAACACCACATACACTAAAACACCGCATACAATCAAACACCACATACCCTGAAATGTCACACACACTAAAGCATAAATACTTAAAGACGACCTATACTGAAATATAAGGTTCACCGCAACACAAGGTACCCGGAGCCGCCTCGTATCCAGGGACACCAAATATTGCTTGGATAATAAGAGTCTAAATGGATAGAAGAGCAGAGGGATCTGGAGGTACAGATACATAAATCATTAAAAATAGCAACGAAGGTTAATAAGGCCATAAAAAAGGCAAACTAAGCGCTGGGGTTCAATTCTAGAGGAATAGAATTGAAAAGTAGAGAATTTATGTTAAACTTGTGTTGAACCTTGGATAGAGTACTGACCACAGTTCTGGGGCATGATTCTGGGAAGGGGACAGGGGGTCAAATTGTGGACGGGAAACCCGGAAGTATGGGTTTCCCGGACGTCCTTACGATTTTGACGTAAGGACGTCTTTTATCTTTTTTTCTCAGTTTGCCGTCCGACTGACCAGTTGGTTGACAGGCTGGTCTCAGTCGGACGGGAGAGCAGCCAGGGAGAGGACGCCTTCAGGTAAGTCTTCAGGCAAGTCTTTGTTCATATGGATGGAGGGGGAGCATGGGGGGCATGGGTGGGTACGGGGGGCATGGGTTGGCACAGGGCACCAGTGGGCTTGGGGGTCACGGGGAGAGGTGGGGAGTCAGACATAGGTGAAGCGATCAGGAATCAGTCAAGGGGGGGTCGGGATCGGGGGTCATCACGGGGGTCCTCGATCGGTGGGGGGGGTTGGAGATCGGGGGGGGGTCCGCGATCGTTGGGTGGCGTCGGAGATTGAGGGGGTTCCGCGATCTTTGGGGGGGTTAGGAGATCGAGGGGGGTCCGCGATCGTTGGGGGGTCGCTGCAGGTAGGCTTGTTGGGCCTGGGGAAAGAACTCCTGCTCCTCTGGGCCCACAATGTGTGCCAGAAAGGCACTTAACTGTCAGTTTCGGGCCTTCTCGTCTCCTTTCACATGGTGTGAAGGAGAAGGGCCAGGAATCCTGGCCCCCAGGGGTTGAAATTGGAAGCTCGGGAAAAATGGAGGCCCACAAGGAGAAGTGCAGGCGATTTGATTAGATGCATTTAAGGGGAAGTTAAATAAACATATGAGGCAGAAAGGAACAGAAGGATATGCTGAAAGGATTAGATGAAGTATGGAGGGAGGAGGCTCGTATGGAGCATAAACACCAACATAGACCTGTTGAGCTGAATCGCCTGTTTTTGTGCTGCACTTTCTAGGTAACATACTGAAACACGACACACACTGAACTGCCATGTACCCTGAAACACCACGTACCCTGAAACGCCACGTACCCTGAAACACCACGTACACTGAAACGCCACGTACCCTGAAACATCACGTACCCTGAAACGTCACGTACACTAAACTATAAATATTTAAACACCTCATACACTGAAACATGACATATACTGACAAACCAAGTCTCCTGAGATGCCACGAACCCTGAGACACGCCAAACACAGAAATAGAACTTTTATAAAACATGGTTAGACCTCAGCTGGAGCATTGTGTTTAATTCTGGGCACCACACTTTAGGGAGGATGTCAAGGTCTTTGAGAGGGTGCAGAAGAGATTTACTAGAACGGTACCAGGGATGAGGGACTTCAGTTATGTGGAGAGACTGGAGAAGTTGGGGTTGTTCTCTTTAGAACAGAGAAGGTTATGGGAGATTAGATAGAGATGTTCAAAATCATGAACGGTTTTGATAGAGTAAATAAGGAGGATCTGTTTCCAGTAGCAGAAGGGCCGGTAACCAGAGGACGCAGATTTGAGGTGATTGCAAAAGAGCCAGAGGCGACATGAGGAAACATTTTTTAACGCAGCAAGTTGTTATGATCTGGAAAGCGCTGCCTGAAAGGGCGGTGGAAGCAGATTCAATCGTAACTTTCAAAAGGAAATTAGATAAATACTTGAAGGGAAAATATTTGCAGGGCTATGAGGAAAGAACAGGAGAATGGGACTAATTGGATAGCTCTTTCAAAGAGCTAGCACAGGCACGATGGGCCAATTGGCCTCCTCCAGTGCTGTACTATGATACTAGGTACCCTGAAACACCACAAACAATGGAAGACAAGGTACACACACTGAAAGACCACATACACTAAAACACCACATACCTTGAACGACAAGGTATACTGAAACACCACAGATCCTGAAATTAAAGGTACACTGTGACACCATGTACCCTGAAAAACCACATGCCCTGAAACGCCACGTACCCTGATACACCACATACACTGAAATATCATTAGATTTAGAATTGTTATGGAAAAGGACAAGGAACAATCAAATGTGAAAATGCTTAACTGGAAGAGGGCAACTTTTAGTGAGTTAAAAAGGGATCTTGCCCGGGTGAAATGGAATCAAAAATTGGTAGGCAAAACAGTAATTGATCATTGGGAGGCCTTCAAGGAGGAGAAAGTTCGGGTACAGAGTCGACACATTCCTACGAGGGGGAAAGGAAGGGCATCCAAAGCTAGAGCTCCCTGGATGACTAAAGATATAAAGATTAAAATGAAACAGAAAAAGGAGGCTTATGTAAGCTTCATAATACAGTAGAGAACCAGGCTGAATACAGAAAGTACAGAGGAGACCTAAAAAAGGGAATAAGAGGGGCAAAGAGAGAGTATGAGAATAAATTAGTGGGTAACATAAAAGGGAATCCAAAAGTCTTTTATAAACATATAAATAGTAAAAGGGCAGTCAAAGGAAGGGTGGGACCAATTAGGGACAAAAAGGAGATCTTCTTATGGAGGCAGAGGACATGGCTGGGGTACTAAATGAATACTTCATATCGGTCTTCACTAGAGAAGAGGGTGCTGCCATTGTAGCAGTAAAGGAGGAGGTAGTAGCGATATTGGAGAGGATAAAAATAGATAAAGAGGAGGTACTTAAAAGGTTGGCAGTACTCAAAGTAGAAAAGTCACCCAGTTCAGATGGGATGCATCCTCGGTTGCTGAGGGAAGTAAGGGTGGAAATTGCAGAGGCTCTGGCCACAATCTTCCAATCCTCCTTAGATATGAGGATGGTGCTGGAGGACTGGAGGATTGCAAATGTTACAGCCCTGTTCAAAAAAGGGGAGAGCGAGAAACCCGGCAATTACAGGCCAGTCAGCCTAACATCGGAGGTGGGGAAACTTTTAGAGACAATAATCAGGGACAAAATTAATTGGCAGTAGGAAAAGTATGGGCTAATTAATGAAAGTCAGCACAGATTTTTTAAAGGAAAATTGTGTTTGACTAACTTGATTGAGTTCTTTGATGAAGTAACAGAGAGGGTTGATGAGGGTAGTGCGATTGACGTGTATATGAACTTTCAAAAGGCATTTGATAAAGTACCACATAATAGACTTGTTAGTGAAATTAAAGCCCTTGGGATTAAAGGGACAGTGGCAACGTGGATACAAAATTGGCAAAAGGGCAGAAAGCAGAGAGTAGTGGTGAACGGTTGTTTTTCAGACTGGAGGGAAGTGTTCCCCAGGGGTCAGTATTAGGAACACTGCTCTTTTTGATATATATTAATGTCCTGGACTTGGGTATACAGGGTATAATTTCAAAGTCTGTAGATGACACAAAACACGGAAATGCAGTAAATAATGTGGAGGATAGTGTTGACCGGAGGTCACCGGTTACGGTTACTGGCTTAGTACAAAGAGGAGAAGAGTCAATTCTCTCTTAACTCTCAATTCACGCCGTTAGATTAGATACATATAGCTTATATGTCTGGTTAGATAACCTGGGTTCAGTTACTGGCCTCAGCTGCCTGGAACCGGTTTGAATTAACCAAGTTTTGTGAAAGACAAAGGAAATGTGATAAGACACAAGTCCTTATTTAGAAAAGGAGTAATGAGGTAATGCTACCTAAGTCCTTGGGACGCAGCCAATGAGGAGAAGACCCAGGCAAAAGCGAGAAAGCCTAAACCAACGAAATAGAGAGACAGCACAGCCTGAAGAGATAAGATTCGGAATAAGAACGAAGGATCTGAGGCATGGAGCCAGAGCGAAGACTCCGGAGACCAACCATCGCAGAAGTGGAAGACCCTACGTCAGGGACGTAGAGACGACGTCGAGAGAGAGAGAGAGAACGGAACGCCTGGCCAGCGTCAGCTCTCCTTTTCGGGTATTATTCTTTATATTCTGTGACCACTCAGGGACTGTCAGAGAAACCTAGTGGGTGTGCATTTAGATCTTAGTTTGGGTATAAGACTGTATAACCTGGTGTAAACTGCATGCCTATATCTAACCAGACAGTCTTTCCCGCGCACGCTAATCCATCCACTCCCGTATAATACAAATTTAAATCCTCTCTTTTCCCTTTGTTGGTTCGGACTGTCTTATTCTGCAGAGCAAAGTTGTTCCTGGTCTCGGGATATCCTTCCACCGTCGACACTGCTTCAGGCAAGTTCATTCGTCTTGACGACTCCGAGGCAGGTTCAACCGCAGTTCTGATGATGGTCAATCCGATAGCAACAATAGTAACAGACTTCAGGAGGACATAGACAGACAGATAAAATGGCAGATGAAATTTAACGCGGTGAAGTGTGAAGTGATGTATTTTGGTAGGAAGAATGAGGAGAGGCAATATAAACTAAATGGTACAATTTTAAAGGGGGTGCAGGAACAGAGAGATCTGGGGGTGCACATACACAAATCTTTGAAGGTGACAGGACAAGTTGAGAAGACTGTTAAAAAAGCATATGGTGATCCTGGGCTTTATTAATGGAGGCATAGAGAACAAAAGCAAGAAAGTTATGCTAAACCTTTATAAAACGCTGGTTAGGCCTCAGCTGGAGTATTGTGTTCAGTTCTAGAAAAGATGTCAAGGCCTTAGAGAGAGTGCAGAAGAGATTTACTAGGATGGTACCAGGGATGAGGGACTTCAGTTATGTGGAGAGACTGGAGAAGCTGGGATTGTTCTCCTTAGAACAGAGAAGGTTAAGGGGAGATTTGATAGAGGTGTTCAAAATCATGAATGGTTTTGATAGAGTAAATAAGGAAAACTGTTTCCAGTGGCAGAAGGGTCAGTAACCAGAGGACACAGGTTTAAGGTGATTGGCAAAAGAGCCATGAGGAAACATTTTTTTAGGCAGCGAGTTGTTACGATCTGGAAGGCTCTGCCTGAATGGATGTTGGAAGCAGATTCAATAGTAACTTTCAAAAGGGAATTGGATAAATACTTGAAGGTAAAAAATTTATAGGGCTATGGGAAAAGCGCAGGGGAATGGGACTAATTGAATCGCTCTTTCAAAGAGCCGGCACAGGCATGATGGGCCGAATGGCCTTCTCCTGTGCGGCACCTACTATAACACCTGAAATACCACACACCCTGAAACACCACGCATCCTGGAATACAAGGTACACAGAAACTGCACGTACACTGAAATTCCACATACAGTGACACACGACATACCCCGAATCACCACATATCCTGAAACACCACATACCCCGAAACACCACATACCCCGAAACATGACGTACCCCGAAACATCACGTACCCCGAAACACCTCATAGCCCGAAACACCTCATACCCCGAAACATCACATTCCCTGAAACACCACATATCCCGAAACACCACATACCCCGAAACATCACATTCCCTGAACCACCACATAGCCTGAAACACCACATACCCCAAAACACCACATATCCCGAAACATCACATTCCCTGAACCACCACATAGCCTGAAACACCACATACCCCAAAACATCACATATCCCGAAACATCACATTCCCTGAACCACCACATAGCCTGAAACACCACATACCCCAAAACATCACATATCCCGAAACATCACATTCCCTGAACCACCACATAGCCTGAAACACCACATACCCCAAAACATCACATATCCCGAAACATCACGTACCCGAAACATCACGTACCCCGAAACACCACATACCCCGAAACATCACGTACCCCCAAACACCATATACCCCGAAACATCACGTACCCCGAAACATCACGTACCCCCAAACACCATATACCCCGAAACACCACATACCCCGAAACATCGCATTCCCTGAAACACCACGTACCCCGAAACACCACGTACCCCGAAACACCACATTACCCTGAAACACCACATACCCTGAAACAAGACATACCCTGAAACACCACGTACCCACAAAAAGTTAGCGCGCAGGTACAGCAGGCAATTAGGAAAGCAAATGGCATGTTGGCCTTTATTGCAAGGGGAATTGGACTATAAGAGTAAGGAAGTCTTGTTGCAATTGTAGAGGGCTTTGGTGAGACCTCACCTGGAGTACTGCGTACAGTTTTGATCTCCTTATCTAAGGAAGGATATACTTGCCTTAGAGGGGGTGCAACGAAGGTTCACTAGATTGATTCCTGGAATGAGAGGGTTGTCCTATGAGGAGAGATTGAGTAGAATGGGCCCATATTCTCTGGAGTTCAGAAGAATGAGAGGCGATCTCATTGAAACATACAAGATTCTGAGGGGGCTTGACAGGGTAGATGCTGAGAGGCTGGTTCCCCTGGCTGGAGAATCTAGAACTAGGGGACATAGTCTCAGGATAAGGGGTCCGCCATTTAAGACTGAGGCGAGGAGTAATTTCTTTATGAAGCTTTGGAATTCTCTACCCCAGAGGGCTGTGGATGTTCAGTCATTCAGTATATTCAAGACTGAGATCGATAGATTTTTGGACTCCAGGGGAATCAAGGGATATGGGGATATTGCGGGGAAGTGGAGTACCCTGAAACACCATATACACTGAAACACCATGGGTTAAATTTTAACCCCCATGAACGGGTGGGTTGGAGGCAGGTGGGCGGTGAAAATAGTCCATTTTCTGAGCGGGACTGCATCCCGGCCCCAATGCATGGGTTTGACCCAGACACATTTGGAAGCACACGCTTCTGACACCCGAATTTCCCATTGGCACCTACACTGGCAGGACGATATTTAAAGGTCCAAGTGAGGTACTTAAATACTTAATGCGGTTAACTTTTTGTGTATTGAGTTACACAAACCATTTTAACTTCTCCTGAACGTGTCTCCCGTAGCCTCTGAAACACACCATGGAAACAGAGGTGAGTTGCAGCCAGCAGCCATTTGTATCTTTAAACCAGTGATTGACACATGTGAAGAAAAGGTGAGTTTTTGCAGCAGGGCAATCAGTTCTCTCAGACAAACCTTTGGCTGGGTGTTCTCTGTGTTTAGACTGAGATTTCTTTGTTTGCACCCAGAATTTTTGTGTCCACACAAATTTACCTACATTTTGGACCCCCTCAAACTGACATCATCAGGATCGGTAGTGCAATGGATTTATTCCACAGTACATCTGAGGTGGAGGCACATCACCATCTACGGCAGGCACGGCAGTTCTGGGAGTTGCAGGTACACTAGTCAGAGGTGCACCGCAAGGACATGCAGCAGAGCAGAGAGGGGACCAATGGAGGGGCTGAGATCGCAGATCAGACAGAGGCTGAGCTTCCTGGACCTCTCTGAAGAACAGTGTCTACGAAGGCTCAGAGTGTGTCACCAAGTGGTCGCAGACATCTGCAGGCTGCTTCATGCAGAGCTGCTTCTGCTGGGCCTGGTGGCAACACATTGCCCATTGCACTCAAAGTAATCCCTGCCCTCAATCTCTTCGCCTCCGGATCCTTCCAGGGTGCCACCAGAGATATCTCCAGGGTCTCTCAGTTGTCTGCATGTACGTGTATATGACAGGTGATGGATGGCTTGTTTGCCAGGCATCCGACTATGTCAACGTCCCCATCGACGACATCAGCCAGATTGAGAGGGCAATGAGTTTCCACTCTCTGATTGGCTTCCCACGGGTACAGGGTGTAATTGATTGCACGCAGGTAGCAATCCGAGCACCTCCATATGAGCCAGGATGATATCAACTGAAAGGGATATCACTCCATTAATGCGCAGCTGGTTTGCGACCACCAGAAGAGGTTTCTGCAGGTGTGTGCCAGGTTCCCTGGCAGCTGCCATGATTCCTTCATTTTGCTCGAGTCCACTATCCACGCACAAGACAGACTTAAGGGCTGGCTCCTTGGAGATGTAGCTCATGATACCTGTGAGAAACCCCACCAACGAGGCACAGCAGTGGTACAACGACAGTCACATCACCACCATGTCTGTCACTGAACAAGCCATGGGAATGCTGAAGATGTGGTTCAGGTGCCTGGATCGATCTGGGGGAGCCCTTCAGTACTCACCGGTGAGGGTGTGCAGAATAATTGTCATGTGTTGCGTCATGCACAACATCGCTCAACAGAGGGGTTACAGGTGGAGAAGCTTGAAACATCCTCATCTGCCGGCAACATTGAAGAAGATGATGATGAGGAGGAGAAGGAGGAGGAGGACGATGGCAACCCATCGGCAGAGCAGCGGCGCACATGGCTGCTCGTGATGCCAGGGAGTCACTCACATCTAACTGGTTCTCATAAGGAGATCTGCAAACTGAAGATAGTGAACTATTCAGGCCGCCTGGAACAACTACCACCACCAGCATCCCCTCCCCTCCACCCCTTCGCTTGCACAAAACAGTCCTTGAACCCCACATACACCCATTGTAAACGCACCCAATGGGTGGCATCAAGTCTTGGCATCCATGATGAAGCTCATGGAAGGGCGCTTTCACAAAAGGGACTCAAGAATGGGCAAGACGTGGCAGTGGTGGTGAGAATTATAACATTTAATGTATCATATAACAAAAAAACAATATAAATGAAGAACATGACATTGTGTCAGACACCCTCGTGCAGAGCGTGGAGAGAAATGCGCCCCCCCGACGCAGACTCTCCACAGCTGCCCCTGCCACCAGTGTCTGCTCTTTCTCGCTTGTGAATGGTGAATTACCAGGTGACAACCCACTATCTGCCTAACAGGACCCACCGAAGTGCCAGTATCTGTGCTGGTGCATGGCTGGATATGATGTGACAGTGCGTCATCACAAGAATGGAGCTCCTCTGAGGATTCGCCCTCTTCTATGACGCCTGCCTCCTCATCAATCTTTGAAGGCCCTGGAAGAGAACATAAATCAATATTAACAATCATCGCGGAAGTGATGTTGCGATGAGCATACTGAGGTGTGCAACAGGTCAATCATTGATAACATCAATTCATGATGTGTGTGAAGGATGTTAAAGTTCCATCACCAGCTGTTTGTGGGTTGCCAGTCTCTCCATCTCCTGAGTCCAGGCATGCAACCATATGACCGAAATCTAATGCCTCCTCCTCCGCCTCTGTCAGCGGCACTATTTGTGGTGGCCGCCCTCCAGTCTGACTCTTATCCCGTGCATTTTGCACTCTCTACTCCTACAGGGGGAGAAAGAACAGACGTGTGAGTGAATGAGGGTGATGGGGTCACCCGATGGATGCATTCCTCTGGGTGAGGCTGCCAATAAAAGATGCATCAGAGGGTGACAATCAGTCAGATTCATCACATTGCATCAGGATTGAGGTTGGTGGGAGTGGTGGGCCCACAAATGGGGAGGTGAGGAAGTGCACAGAAAGTGAAGGTAAGTTCATGATGAGACTTAAGTAGGTATGAGGAGTGATGTGATGGAGTAAGCTTAGCAAGACAGAGACCACAGGGTATAGATGAATCAGTAACTGTACTCACATTTCCTGACCTGGTTAGGTCATTAAAGCGCTTCCTGCAATGTACCCTCGACCTTGCCACCGTGCTCCTGCTGCTCAGCTCCTTTGCCACCTCCAGCCAGGCCTTCTTGGTGACAGAGGCAGGGCACTTCCTCCAATCAGCTGGGTACAGTATGTCCCTCCTGCTCCTCAAATCGGCCGGTAACAACTCAACAGAAGAGTTGTTAAAGCGGGGCTCTGCCGTACTCCTTCGATGTTGCATCTCTGCACATTCTTCCTTTCTCCATCAAAATCCATGGTTGCAATGGCCCTTTAAATACTTCAGTTCCAAGTACATCATTCGGGTGCGCAGTACACCCACTGTGCAGCTTGGAGACACGAAATCCGAAAGTTACATTAAGGGCCTTCAATTTAGTCATGATCGCTCGAGTCAATGCACGCAAAATTTTTCCAAGTTTCCCACGTGACTATTCACCTGAGTTCTGGATGCCAAGTTAAAATTAAGCCCCATCTATACTGAAATACCACATACACTGAAATACCACATACACTGAAACACCACATACCCTGAAACACCACATACCCTGAAACACCACATACCCTGTGCAGGAAATACGAGTTCTAAACCAAATCAGAACATGACTAATGTATCCCATCCTGCAAAGCTTTAGGTGCTTGGCTAAAAAGTGAGGCTGTGGGCAGACCTTGTGTCTGTGAGAATACAAAGGGAGCCAGCAGTCCATAGGAAATGATATGCCGACATCAGGCAAAATGATTGGGAAGATCGCAGAGATAATAGAAATGTGCAACAGACACATTGAAGAACAACTGTCAGAAACAGATAAGAAAAGTCCCAAAGCATAATCAAAGACTCAGGGTCTGACACAGATTAATCCTGGTATGTTAATTGCAGGAGCTTTGTTCAGATAATTATAAACAATTTTACAACACCAAGTTATAGTCCAGCAATTTTATTTTAAATTCACAAGCTTTCGGAGGCTACCTCCTTCCTCAGGTGAACGATGTGGAAAATTCAGATAATTAGGTAACTTTCGTGATTGACATATACAGGATGAGACATCGTAAATGTCTGCATCCGAACAATCAAAATACACAGAAAGATGAGGGCATGTCTCTCCCCTATATGATTAGATAGAATGGACAACAGTTAACACCATAGAATGGATAAAGATGTCTGGAACAATGGGGGGGTTGCGGAGATGTCCGGGACAGACGACATCATGGGACTAATGTTGTTAAGCTACCAGAAGCAAATATGCCTCAGCGAGATATATAAACTGGGACACTGTCCCACTACAGTTAGAAGCAGCTTCCCGAGATGGCGGAGGCCCACACACCCTACGATACCAGGCCTGATCAGCTTGAAACTTCCTAGGGACAGGTTGTACCATCCTTGTTTATTTGATATAACTGTATTAGAATGTTGTTATATAAATACTTGTTGTTTGGTATCATCACATTAGAACGTTGTTGTTGTGCCTATAATAAAGCTTGCATGTTCGGTCACACTCGGGCCCGAATCATTGTGGAAGTTATTATTAAGAAGGATTAACAATCCTTGGTAGTATTAATAATAGCATATTTCCAACATTTCGGTGTCCCTAGGTGGGCCTGAGTTTTAAGTGATTGTAATACGTGAGATTTATTATAAGATGACTCCGTGGTAAATTAGACGTCTGAGAGGAGTGTACAGTTGTAGCCGATTCCTCTGGGGATTGTACGGTTGGAACTGATTCCTCTGGGGGAGTGTACGGTTGTAGCCGATTCCTCTGGGGAATTGTACGGTTGTAGCCGATTCCTCTGGGGGATTGTACGGTTGTAGCTGATTCTTCCGGGGGATTGTACGGTTGTAGCCGATTCCTCTGGGGGATTGTACGGTTGTAGCCGATTCCACTGGGGGATTGTACGGTTGTAGCCGATTCCTCTGGGGGATTGTACGGTTGTAGCCGATTCCTCTGGGGGATTGTACGGTTGTAGCCGATTCCACTGGGGGATTGTACGGTTGTAGCTGATTCCTCTGGGGGATTGTACGGTTGTAACCGATTCTTCTGGGGGAGTGTATGGTTGGAACTGATTCATCTGGGGGATTGTACGGTTGGAACTGATTCTTCTGGGGGATTGTACGGTTTTAGCCGATTCCTCTAGGGGATTGTACAATCCCCCAGAGGAATCAGTTCCAACCGTACAATCCCCTAGAGGAATCGGCTAAAACCGTACAATCTCCCAGAGGAATCAGTTCCAACCACACAATCTCCCAGAGGAATCGGCTACAACCGTACAATCCCCCAGAGGAATCGGCTAAAACCGTACGGTTGGAACTGATTCTTCTGGGGGATTGTACGGTTGGAACTGATTCTTCTGGGGGATTGTACGGTTTTAGCCGATTTCTCTGGGGGATTGTACGGTTGTAACTGATTCTTCTGGGGATTGTACGGTTGTAGCTGATTCCTCTGGGGGATTGTACGGTTGTAGCCGATTCTTCTGGGGGAGTGTACGGTTGGAACTGATTCTTCTGGGGGATTCTACGGTTTTAGCCGATTCCTCTGGGGGATTGTACGGTTGTAGCTGATTCCTCTGGGGGATTGTACGGTTGTAGCTGATTCCTCTGGGGGATTTTACGGTTGTAGCCGATTCCTCTGGGGGATTGTACGGTTGGAACTGATTCTTCTGGGGGATTGTACGGTTTTAGCCGATTTCTCTGGGGGATTGTACGGTTGTAACTGATTCTTCTGGGGATTGTATGGTTGTAGCTGATTCCTCTGGGGGATTGTACGGTTGTAGCCGATTCTTCTGGGGGAGTGTACGGTTGGAACTGATTCTTCTGGGGGATTGTACGGTTTTAGCCGATTCCTCTGGGGGATTGTACGGTTGTAGCCGATTCCTCTGGGAGATTGTGTGGTTGGAACTGATTCCTCTGGGAGATTGTACGGTTTTAGCCGATTCCTCTAGGGGATTGTACGGTTGGAACTGATTCCTCTGGGGGATTGTACGGTTGTAGCTGATTCCTCTGGGGGATTGTACGGATGTAGCTGATTCTTCTGGGGGAGTGTATGGTTGGAACTGATTCCTCTGGGGGAGTGTACGGTTGGAACTGATTCCTCTGGGGGATTGTACGGTTGGAACTGATTCCTCTGGGGGAGTGTATGGTTGGAACTGATTCCTCTGGGGGAGTGTACGATTGGAACTGATTCCTCTGGGGGATTGTACGGTTGGAACTGATTCCTCTGGGGGATTGTACGGTTGTAGCTGATTCCTCTGGGGGATTGTACGGATGTAGCTGATTCTTCTGGGGGAGTGTATGGTTGGAACTGATTCCTCTGGGGGAGTGTACGGTTGGAACTGATTCCTCTGGGGGATTGTACAGTTGTAGCCGATTCCTCTGGGGGATTGAACGGTTGGAAACGAGAAGCAGTGACCGATTCCTGGGTAGAGATATAGATATATATATATATATCTTTACGGAACTCATGGCAAAGATGCAAAATGGCTTGATGTTGACACTTCAGAAACACGTCAACGGTAAATTAGGGTTATGTAGAATCCTGGTAAAATATATAGATAATATAGAAGACTTGGAGGTCCTGGTACGGACCCTCACTAAGGAAAGGAAACTGAAGAAAGGTAGTTGGAAAGCTGTCCTCTTACTGTGGCAAACTCTACAGATAATCAAGTTAAAGTCGGAATCAAGTAAACATGAAGTAGAAGTGGAAAAAAGTCAGAAATTACTAGCCGACAAAACATGGTGGGGTCAGTATCCTGGTTGCAGACAGATAGTAGCTATAAGGCAACCCTAGAAGAAAAAAACAGAGCTAGCGGAGAAACTTGAGGTAAAAGTGGAGGAATTAGGGTCTGTGCTGCGAGGGGTGCTTAGTCAGAATCAAGAAGATCAGCGTAAGGCCGACAAACAGGGCAATCAGGGGCAATGTCAAAAAAAGATTAGTGAATTAAAAGAGCAATTGAAACAACATAAGGATATAATGTTTGGAGTAACAAAAAAGCAAATTAGTACCGATAATAGTGGGAATGGGTCTCCCTGGGAGGAGATGCACTATAAGGTTTTGGTTGAGGGAGCCTACGAGGATGAGAACAGGCAGGGGAAAGAAAGAGAGAGGGAGCCACTAAACTGGCCGAGGTCCCAAGGCTAGCATGATGTACTTAAGCTGAGTGGGAGAGGGGAGCCCATATGGGAAACGACCATTCCATACAATAGCCGGCAGTTAAATGATGGCGCTGACATCCCAATGATAAAGGTCCGAGAAGACCCCGGTACCAGCCTGGCCAAGATTGAGCAAGCCTCCGATCTACACCAATGTGATAACAAGGAAAGGCTAAAGTTATTACTTCGTGTGTGTCACCCTGAGGTACATAAGGCACCACCAGGAGACCTTAAAAATGGGAAAGGTACCTGGGAGGAAGCTAGAGGGGGGGTACAGAAAGCCACGGAGCACGGAACAGATTCAAATCGGACAGCCTTGAAAGGGTTACTAGAATGTGGGCAGGAAAATAACGAAAACCCACAGGCTTTTGCAGACAGATTATGGAACCATTAGAAAGGTGCCTTCCCGGCGGAAGCCCATAATGATTTAGACCGTCGCGTCACTAGGCAGTGGGTCCAGTATCTCCAAGGGGCATTTAATGATATTTATGATCCCATGGTAGCAGCCATGATGAGGCCTGGGTGGTGGGGTGGATAAACCCCAAATGAGAACACTATAATGTGGAGCTGCCGGTGATGAACTGGGGTTGACAAATGCAAGGAATCTTACAACACCAGGTTATAGTCCAACTGTTTTATTTGAAAATCACAAGCTTTCGGAGGCTTTCTCCTTCGTCAGCTGACACTCACCTGACGATGGAGAAAGCCTCCGAAAGCTTGTTATTTTCAAATAAAACAGTTGGACTATAACCTGGTGTTGTAAGATTCCTTGCATTTGAGAACACTATGAGGCAGAGGCGGCCAAGATACTGGGTAAAACCCCAGAGAGGCCCATCGGTCCCACCCTGGGGGAACGAGGGAAGATCCCACTACCGTTCTGTCCCATCGGCCCCAACCAGAGATCGGTCGGGACCAGAGTGTTGGTGTTACGGCCAGGCAGGTCATTCCTCCTGGCAATGTCCTAAGAAGGTGGCGGCCACAGCTTGCCCAAAGGGAAATAGGAAGGAAGGGGATTCAGAGATAGAACGCTGGAGGAAAATGGTAGAACAACTGGAAATGCATATGGATAATTCTGGAAAAGGGGGCCGGATAGACAGCACCCAGCCGTTCAATACAGATGATCACAGCCAGCAGACAAGTTGCCAATCCTCGGCCTCACCGGTAGAGGGATCCATTAGTCGATTACGTACGGACCCCCACGTAGACCCCATGTAATTGCTCGAGTAGGAGGCCGTCCCAGAGTATTATTAGTCAACACTGGGGCATCTCACACAGGCCTGTGGAGAGGCAGACCACAACTGTTTTGTTTTAAGGGATTCATAGAATTAGGAGGATTTGGAGGAGGTGGAAAGGGGAAATAGTGGAAAGAGGCCTAACCGTAGGAAATATGGCGTTGCGTCATAATATTATGCACACTAGAATGCAGGGAGAGTCAGAGGATAGTATATTGAGAGTGGACTGGCTAGGCAGCCATGACATTATGGTGGATGTGGTTAACCGCTGTCTGTGGCAAGTTGAAAAAGGGGCAAAACAAGGTGGAATAGTTATCAAACATGAGGGTAAGATCTCGTCTGTGGGGACATGACAAAAGTATGAGCCGGGGAGCCTTTTATGAATTGAGTGGGTAGACGTTGAGACCATATTGAGGAATGCTGGTTGCTGAAAAAGAATGAGTTCTTTTACACAAAAGAACGAGTGCGATAGGGTGGATGGCGAGGTCCAGGTATGGGTCCAGGGTGGATGGCGAGGTCCGGCTCCCTTGGCAAGTGGTATTGACCTGATCCCCCATGGCCAGCCAGGCAATACCACTTGCCAAGGGAGCCGGAAGGGCCAGTGATGTCCGTAGTGCACTCCCTAGTTGAGCAGGGCATACTACACAAAGCAGCCAGTACCTGCAATTCCCCAATCTGACCAGTCAGGAAACCTGTTGGTTCATAGCGTTTGACCATAGATTACAGGGAAGTTCCTAGCCCATTACGCACGGAAATTGCCCGGTGGACTCATGCGTTCAGTGGACATCAGAAGGGAGATGGTCTGATTCAGAGGTTCCTCCAGAATATGTGGTGGCCGCGATGGGTGATGTTGTTGGGGAAGTGGTAAACCAATGATTTGCTTGTACCCAATATAACCCCGATCCAAAAATTAAAATTTCGCCGGGACATGTTAAAGCCACATCAGGGTCGTGGAAATGCCGGCAGATGGACGACATTGGGCCCTTGCCTCGCACCGTGTGAAAAAAGGAATATGACTTGGTCATGGTAGAATGTTTCTCGAAATGGGTAGAGGCCTTCCCAGTGGTAAGAAACATCACCCACCAAACAGCGAGGGTCTTGAATAAATATGTATTCAACCGGTAGGGTTTGCCAGACACTATTAAATCAGATAGAGGAACCCATTTCACTGGGGAAGTTATGCAAGAAACTCTCAGATTATTAGGAATCCAGCAGCGATTCCACATTCCACATAATCCTCAAACAGTAGCAATAGTGAACAAATGAATCGAACCATGAAGAATAGATTAGCCAAGTCCCTCTCCGATTCAGGAAAACAATGGGAGAGCTTACCACCCCTCCTTCTAATGGCCATTCGAGGCTCCCCTTCTAAAAGCACGGGATACAGCCCGTCTGAAATAATGAGCGGTAGAAAGAGGCGCCTCCCTGAAGTGTGGATGGCAGGTCATTTATCAGGACCTCAGCTAGAGGGTGGAAAAATGGACACCTGGATGCAGCAGTTACAACAGCACTTACAACAAGTGCAACTATCGGCAGCCCGAAATATGGGACACGCCTGAGTAGGTCCCCTGGGCCAGACTCAGAACCACCTCAGAAGGGTAACCGAGTGATGGTTCACATTAACAGGTGTCGGGGAATATGGAAACTAAAATTTGAAGGCCCTATCCCATTATCGACATAATTGTATTAGAACGTTGTTATATAAATACTTGTTGTTTGGTATAACCGCGTTAGAACGGTGTTCTTGTGTCTATAATAAAGCTTGCATGTTCGGACACACTCGGGCCCAAATCATAGAATCACAGAATAGTTATGGCACAGAAGGAGGCCATTCGGCCCATCGAGCCTGCGCCGGCTCTCTGCAAGAGTAATCCAGCTAGTCCCATTCCCCCGCTCTTTTCCCGTAGCCCTGCAAATTTTTCTCCTTCAGGTACCTATCTAATTCCTTTTTGAAAGCCATAATTGACCCTGTTTCCACCACCCTTTCAGTCAGTGCAGTGCAGATCTTAACCACTCGCTACATAAAAAAGTTTTTCCTCATGCGCCTTTGGTTCTTTTGCCAATCACCTTAAACCTGTGTCCTCTGGTTCTCGACCCTTCTGCCAGTGGGAACAGTTTCCCTTTATTTACTTTGTCTAGACCCTTCATGATTTTGAACACGTCCATCAAATCTACTCTCAACCTTCTCTGCTCCAAGGAGAACAATCCCAGCTTTTCCAGTCTATCCGTGTAACTGAGGTCCCTCATCCCTGGAACCATTCTAGTAAATCTTTTCTGCACCCTCTCTAAGGCCTTCACATCCTTCCTAAAGTGCAGTGTCCAGAATTGGACACAATACTTCAATTGTGGCCGAACCAGTGTTTTATGAAGGTTCATCATAACATCCTCGCTTTTGTACCCTATGCCTCTATTTATAAAGCCCAGGATCCTGTATGCTTTCTTAACCGCTTTCTCAACCTGTCCTGCCACCTTCAAAGATCTGTGTACATATAACCCCAGGTCTCTCTGTTCCTGCACCTCCTTTAGAATTGCAGCATTTAGTTTATATTGCCTCTCCTTGTTCTTCCTACCAAAATGTATTATCTCACACTTCTCAGCGTTAAATTTCATCTGCCACATGTCTGTCCATTCCACCAGCCTGTCTATATCTTCTTGAAGTCTATCACTATCTTCCTCACTGTCTACTACACGTCCAAGTTTTGTGTCATCTGCAAATTTTGAAATTGAGCCCTGTACACCCAAGCCCAAGTCATTAATATATATCAAGAAAAGCAGTGGTCCCAGCACCGACCCCTGGGAAACACCACTGTACACCTCCCTCCAGTCTGAAAAACAGTTGTTCACCACTACCCTCTGTTTCCTGTCACTTCGCCAATTTTGCATCCATGCTGCCACTGCCCCTTTTATTCCGTGGGCTTCAATTTTATTGACAAGCCTATTATGTGGCACTTTATCAAATGCATTTTGAAAGTCCATATACACAACATCAACCCTCTCTGTTACCTCATCAAAAAACTCAATCAAGTTAGTCGAACACAATTTGCCTCTAACAAATCCGCGCTGGCTTTCCCTTATTAATCCACACTTGTCCAAGTGAATCATTGTGGAAGTTATTATTAAGAAAGATTAACAACCTTTGGTAGCACTAATAATAGCATATTTCCAAAACCCTGAAACACCACATTCCCTAAAATACCACATACCCTGAAACATGACATACCCTGAAAGATCACATACACTGAAACAACACATAGAATTGAAACATAAAATATATTGGAGCAACGCGTGTACTGAAAGATCAAGAACCCTGAGCTACAAGATACACTGAAACACCACATCAACCGAAAGACCACATACACTGAATTGTTACATCCCCTGAATCGTTACATACCTTGAATCGCTACATAACCTGAATCGTTACATACCCTGAATCGTTACATAACCTGAATCGTTACATACCTTGAATCGCTACATAACCTGAATCGTTACATACCCTGAATCGTTACATACCCTGAAACACCAAATACCCAGAAACACAATACGCAGTGAAACACCATACAAACTAAAAAATCACATACGCTGAAACACCACATACCCTGAAACATGAAATATGTTGAAACACCACATATACCGAAGCATCAACTACCCTGAAATACAAGATACATTGAAACAATACAAACATTGAAACACCATATACACTGAAACACCTCATACACTGCACACCATATACACTGAAACAAAACATACACTGAAATACAAGATACCCTGAAACATCACATACACGGAAACATAAAATATATTGGAACATTAGGGATGGGCAATAAATGCCGGCCTCGCCAGCGACGTCCACATCCCATGAACGAATAAAAAAAACACCACATATACTGAAACATCAATTACCCTGAACTACAAGATACACTGAAACAACACATCAACTGAAACACCACATATACTGAAACACCATATACAATGAAATGGCACATATACCGAAATGGCATATACACTGAAAAATCACATGCACTGAAACACTGTATACAACGAAACAGCAAATATTGAAATGGCACATATGCTGAAACACCACACACCCTGAAACAACACAGACACTGAAACATGAAATATTTGGAACACGTATACTGAAAGATCAACTACCCTGAACTACGCTGAAACACAACATCAATTGAAACACCACATACAGTGAAACACCAAATATACTGAAACCCCACATATACTGAAAAAACAAATATAACAAAAAAACCACATTCATTGAATTGTCACACACACTGAACAGCACAATACTGAAACACCCATTATATACCGTAGCATCACCTATAGTGAAAGACCATGTATACTGAAACACCACTTTACCCTGAAACACCACGTACCCTGAAACGCCACATACACTGAAACACCACATACACTGAAACAAAATATTTTGGAACCCCACATACACTGAAACATCAACTACCCTGAAATACAAGATACACTGGGCGCTAAATTGGGCCATGGAGCGCCCGTTGTTTCGGCACTATGCAGCCTCTCCAAGATGGCGACTTGGCTGCGCACGCATATTTCCAGCGTGACATGTGCCGGACGCCATCTTGGTATAGGAGTTGGTGCAAATACCGAACGTAACACTGCAGACAAGACGTGTGGTCCCTGTTGCACCCTTTAGTCACTGATTTAAAGTGATAGACACAATTTTGGCATTTAATGCTCAACTCCACGCACAGTCTTAACCCAACCACCTGAATGTGTTTTAGAGTGCCTGGAGGACTCCCCACCAGCGCTGTTTAAAGGGACCGTGCAGGTGTTGCAGGTTAGTTGCGGGATTATTGCTTTTGGCTGTTAGTGGAGTAGGAAGTGTTTTTTGAAGCTCCCTATTCTTACTGAGTTCTTAGAGTACATTTGAGAGTGGTTTGGCAGGTACTGCCTTACGGTTCGGAAAGTTACAACCGTTGTTTAACAACATTACTGGCAACCATGGGCGGTCTGCTAGGGCTCCCGTTGGGCATTGAGCATGACTGGGAGCATACAGAGAGGCCATGCATAGCAGGTCAAGCTGCGAGGAGAGGGAGGACGAGGAGGCGCAGGGCACTGAGCAGGAGGCCCTATCCAATGAGGGCCTTCCCGGGCCAATTCTCTTACCTCAACATGACCAAGGAGGATTGCATCCAACGCCTGAGGTTCACCAAGGAAGCCGTCACCGAGATCTGTCAACTGGCATGGCCACAACTGTAGCCTCAGAGCAGGGCGAGGACAGCATTGCCTGTAGCTGTGACGGTCACCGTGACAATGAATTTCTACGGCTCAGGATCATTTCAGGCCTCTGCTGGCGACTTGTGCAACATCTCACAGTATGCAGTGCACTGCATAAGGGAGGTTACAAGACACACTGTACCAGATGAGGAACAGGCTCATCACCTTCCCTCTCCACAGAACGAACGAGCACGGGGGTTTGCCCGCTTTGCTGGCTTCCCCATGGTGCAGGGTGCCATTGACTGCACGCGTATTGCCCTGCGTGCCCCGCATATCAACTCATCCGTCTTCGTCAACCGAAAGGGCTTCCACTCCCTTAGCAGTGCAGCTGGTGTGCGATCACATGCTTTGAATCATGGAGGTTGATGCCAGCTACCCTGGGAGCAGTCACGATGCCTTCGTCATGCTGCAGTCCAACATACCAGCTATCTTTCACCTGCCTCAGCAAGTCAAAGGCTGGCTACAGGGCAACAAGGGCTATCCCCTCACACCGTGGCTCATGACTCCGGTCAGGAACCCACAAACATGTGCACAGCAGGCCTATAATGAGAGCCATGCTGCCACACGCAATGTCGTGGAGCACACCATAGGCCTCCTCAAACAACACTTCTGCTGCCTGGACCGGTCTGGAGGAGCGAGTGGGTGGGCAGATTTGTGGTGGTATGCTGTATGCTACACATTCTCACCATCATGAGGGACCGGCTTTTGCCACCAATGATTGGAGAAGACCCTGATCCATAGGTGGAGGAGGAGAAGGCTGAGGAGGAGGAGGAGGAGGAGGAAGAAGCTGAGGAGGAAGAGGCTGAGGAGGAGGAGGGGGTGGAGCCGGAAGAGGAAGTGGAGGAAGACGCAAGGGTGCAACAGGGACCACACGTCTTGTCTGCAAGGGCTGTGCCTGCTCGCCTAATCCGTGCCCGCTATCAATATTGTCATATACATCACCCAACTCACCAACAATCCTACGTTCCCCACCTTTCCCCTCCCACAAGACAATCAAATCGTCCTCCATCAGATTACACATTGGTGTCCCCCTCAGCTCATCACACAAATAAAAACCACCACCAAATGCAAATTCAAAGTCACATTTGTCAATGAATAAATAAAATTATGGAAACAGAACAGAACTATTCACCCTTGTGCATTCCCTTAGAGCCTGTTGTTCGTGTGCCTTTACCTATCTTAGTGCTCCTACGAGGTGCTTCCCCAGTGGCTGGAGCATGGGTGGTGGGAGGCTGTTAGCCTTCAATGGAAGAACGTCCAGATGGCCTTAGAGGATGACCTCGAGCAGCTCTGGGCCGGGAGGGCCCGGCTTCAGACTGCACCATCTCAGCATGGGCTGTAGCAGTCTGGCCTGGCTGGCCGAGGGGCAACAACAAGGGCACTGGCGGAGTGGCAGGGGTGGGAGCAGAAATGCCGTCATCCTGAGAGAGGACAACAGGTCCGACTGCCATAGTGCCACTGCCGCTCACCTGGAGCGCACCTCAGCAATCCTGGTGATCAGCTGGAGAACGGATTGCTGGAGTGCTGTGAGGCCCTGGAGGCCCCGTTCCACAGTGGTCCCCAGAGCCACCTTAGCAGCAGTCTGAGCTTCCATTGCAGCAGGCTGAGCAGCAACCGTAGCTTGTAGACCTTTGATGACGTCAGTTTGTGCTGCAGTGGATGCTGTGACATCAGTCATCAGATGCTGCATCATGGTGGGTTCCACAGGTGGCTGATGGAGGTGACCACCCATTCCATGTTGGAAAGGATGGGCTCCAAGCTCTGTGCAAAACCCTGTGCCAAGTTGCAGCTGGTCTCCTCCATGCCCCTTCTCACTGTGCGCAGGCATTCTGGCAGGCTTTCCAGTGCCCCAAGCATTTGTTGGTGTACGCCCATCAGCCGTCTTCTGTAGCCTGGCCCATCGAAGTCCTCATCCTGACTCCTCTGCAGCAGAACTAGTGAGCGACCTCGCCCTCTGGCGAGTTGGTACCTGTGGTATCCGTTCCTCCCACCCCGGCTCCTGCGCACTTGTGCCCAGTGTCTCACCACGTGCAGATCCCTCATCTAACCTAGCCTCCAAAGGACACGCAGTGTCAGTCTCTGAGCTGGTGGAAGCAAGTGTCAGATCGAGTGACGGTTTGGCTTCAGTGTCAGTGTCCTCCTCCTCCCCGGGTGCCGCCATGTGTTCTTGGGTATCTGCAATGACAAAGGGAAACAGGTTGAGTTGTAGAGTGGGGACAGGAGCAAGTAAGACATGCGTGCCGACAGCATCTGCGGCACACGAGTCAGAAAAGATTATGGGAGGGGGGAGATGTGGGAAAGAAGAAGGAACATTGCAGAGACTCCCTTCATCGGGACCTCCAGCATGGCATGTTGTCATGGCTGTAGCGACGGCCCACCCAATGATCCGAAGCACTGTCTCCTCTAGGGGGGTGAGGGCGTGTAAGCATCCCGTCCACCCTCAGGTCTCTCCTGCTGCCAGCTGTTATGCACCACCTTGTTCTGCAAGACAGAGGACAGTGTGTTAGTGAGTATCCTGCAAGGAGTGTGGGTGATGTGCCTGTCATGGTCAAATAGCTGCCAGTGTGTGACCTGTGAGTGGTGGCTGTGTGGCCTGTAAGTGTGGTATTATATGCAAGTGAGATGCATCATGCTGAATGCAGCATTGCGTATGGATGGACAGTGTTTGTTGGTGGGTGGGTGACAGGGAGTGTGATGCGTGGAGCAGTGGTGCAGTTGGTTGGATGTGCCACTTGACACTTGCATTCACTCACCTTGACCACCCGTGTCAAATCATTGAACTTCTTTCGGCACTGCACCCACATGCGTGGAGCAATGTTCCTGGTGTTTACGTCCTGCGACACAGCCTGCCAATGCCTGCGGAGCTGCAGTCTGGAGGGTCTCCGGCCACCCTGCGGGTACATGTTAGCCCTCCTTTCGTCCACCCCTTCCACCAGGACCTCCAATGCATCATCGGAGAAGCGTGGAGCCCACTCTCGCACCGGTCCTGCCATCCTTGCGGCCACCTTTCCCTCCTTCTAGTGGACTGTGCACGTCCCATTTAAAAATGTGCACCTGCACCTTTAAGAGATGCAGGCTGCTGATGACGTGCACTGAGCACGCCCCATTTCTGACATCCTCATTCTTATGGTAAGTAGCAGGCAGTTCGAAATTCACGTGCTGCCTGCGTAGGGACCATCGGACACGGAGTAATGGCGCACCACACTACCTGTGCCCGAAAATGGCCCTTATCTAATTTTTCCCCCACTGAAACATCACATCAACTGAAAGACCACATAAACTGAAGTACAATGTATACTGAAACACCACATACCCTGAAATGCGACATACTATGAAACGGTACATATCCTGAAATGCTACATACACTGAATCACCATATACACTGAAACATCACATACCCTGAAACACCACATACACTGAAACATCACATAAACTGAAATAGAAATCATTTTGGAACAACACATTTACTGAAACATCAACTACCCTGAACTACAGGATACACTGAAACAACACATCAATTGAAAAACTACATACACTGAAACACCTCAAACCCTGAAACACCACATGCCTTTAAACACCAAATATACTGAATCACCGCATATACTGAAACACCAAATATACTGAAACACCAAATATACTGAATCACCAAATAAACTGAAACAACACTGATACTGAAACAACACATATACTGAAACATAAAATATATTGGATAACTGCATATTCTGAAACATCAACTACCTTGAACTACCAGACACACTGAAACACCACATATCCTGAGACATCACTTACACTGAACACCATATACCCTGAAACACCACATACACTGGATCACCATATTCACTGAAACATCATATACCTTGAACTACAAGATACACGGAAAGACCACATAGACAGAAACACTGTGTAAATTGAAATATCACATACACTGAAACATCATATAACCTGAAACACTACATATACTGAAACACCACATAACCTGAAACACCATATACACTGGATCGCCATATACACTGAAACGCCATATTCACTGAAACACCACATACACTGGATCACCACATACACTGAAACACCATATTCACTGAAACATCACATACCTTGAACCATAAGATACACGGAAAAAACACATGCACTGGTACACCACGTAGCCAGAAACACGACATATGCTGAAACACCGTGTAAATTGAAATACCACATACACTGAAACAACATATACAATCTAACACCATATGCATTGATGCATCACATACCCTAAAACACTACATACACTGTAAGTACCTGGATGAGCACCTGAAGTGCTGTCATCTGTAAGGCTACGGACCAAGTGCTGGAAAGTAGGATTAGGCTGGGTGGCTCATTTTCGGCCAGCGTGGACACAATGGGCCAAATGGCCTCCTTCTGTGCCGTAAATTTTCTATGAACTTCACGTACACTGAAACAACACATCAACTGAATCACCATATACACTGACTCACCATGTACACTGAAATACCACGTACCCTGAAACACCACATACACTGAAACATAAAACATATTGGAAGAACACATATATTGAAACACCAACTGCCCTGGACTACAGGATCTTCTGAAACACCACATCAACTGGAACACCACATACATGAAAAGACCATATACACTGATACACCACATACCCTGATATACCACATACCCAAAAACAGCACATACACTCAACACCATATGCACTGAAACAAAATATAAACTGAAACGCCACATGCACTGAAATACCAAATACACTGGAACAACACGTACACCAAAAACCACATACTCTGAATTACCACATACACTGAAAAGAACATATACTGAAAAAAACATTATATACCGTTGCACCACATATGCTGAAAGACTGTGCACACTGAAACATCATGTATTCTTAAACATCACCTACCCTGAAATACAAGCTACTTAAAATACCACATACACTGAAATACCACATACAGTGAAACACCACATACCCTGAAACACCACATACCCTGAAACAAACACCACATACCCTGAAACACCACATACCCTGAAACAAACAACACATACCCTGAAACAAAGAACACATACCCTGAAACAAACACCACATACCCTGAAACACCACATACCCTGAAACAAACACCACATACCCTGAAACACCACATACCCTGAAACAAACACCACATACCCTGAAACACCACATACCCTGAAACAAACAACACACACCCTGAAACAAACACCACATACCCTGAAACACCACATACCCTGAAACAAACACCACATACCCTGAAACACCACATACCCTGAAACAAACAACACACACCCTGAAACACCATATACATTGAAACACCACATACATTGAAACACAGTATAAACTGAAATATCACATACATTGAAACAACATATATAACCTAACACCAAATACACTGAAACACCACAAACACTGAAACACCAAATACAATGAAACACCAAATACACTGAAACATCACATACACTGAAACACCACATATACTGAAACATGACATGTACTGAAACAACACATTCCCTGAAATACCGAATATACCGAAACATCACGTACTCTGAAACATCACATACACTGAAACACCAAACATGCTGAATCACCATACACTCTGGAACATCACATTTACTGAAACATCAACAACCCTGAATTACAAGATACACTGAAGCAATGCATATACTGTAACACCACATATACTGAAAGACCACATATACTGAGACATCACCTACATTGAAATACAATGTACACTGAAATACCATATAAACTGAAACAACATATACAATGAAACACCACAAACCCTGAAACACCGTATACACTGAAACACCATATACACGGAAGAACCACGTACACTGAAACACAACAGATCCTGAAACTCCACAATGAAACACCACATATATTGAAACCCCATGTACACTGAACACAACATATACTGAAACACAATGTACACTGAAATACACTGTATGCTGAAACCCCACATACACTGATACAAGACACATACTGAAATACAACACATACTAAAACACCACATACTGGAACAACACATTTACTGAAACATCAACTACCCTGAACTACAAGATACACTGAAACAACACATTAATTGAAACAGCACATATACTGAAACACCACATATACTGAAACACCACATACAAAGAGTTACATATCCTTCTATTCCCTTCTCCCTCATGTTTTATCTAGCTTCCCCTTAAATGCATCTATCCTATTCGCCTCAACTACTTCTTGTGGTAGTGAGTTCCACATTCTTACCATTTTCTGGGTGAAGACGTTTCACCTGAATTCCCTATTGGATTTATTAGTGACGATCTTATATTTATGGTCCCTAGTTCTGATCTCTCCAGCAAGAGGAATCATCTTCTCTAAATCTACCCTATCAAACCCTTTCATAATCTTAAAGACCTCTTTCAGGTCACCCCTCAGTCTTCTCTTTTCTAGAGAAAAGTGCTCCAGCCTATTCAATCTTTCTTGATAGATGTAACCTCTCATTTCTGGTATCATCCTTGTTAATCTTTTTTGCACCTTCTCCAGTGCTTCTACGTCGTTTTTACAGTGTGGAGACCAGAACTATGCACAATACTCCAAGGGTGGTCGAACCAAGATACTATCCAAGTTTATTATAACTTCTCTGCTTTCCAATCTTATCCCACTAGAAATGAACCCCAGTGCTTGGCTTGGTTTTTTAACCTGCGTTGTGACTTTTACTGATTTGTCTATCTGTACCCTAAATCCCTCTGCTCCTCTACCCTGTTTAGACTCTTATTTTCCAAGCAGCATGTGGCCTCCTTCTTATTCCTACTAAAATGCACCACCTCACACTTATCTATATTGAAATTCATTTGCCAATTACGTGCCCATTCTGCAAGCTTATTAATGTCTTCCTGTATTTTGTCGCTGTCCTCCTCTGAATTAATTATACCCCCCAATTTGATGTCGCCCACAAATTTTGAAATTGTACTTCCGCTTCCCGAGTCCAAATCGTTAATGTAAATGCTGAACAGCAGTGGTCTCAGCACCAATCCTTGTGGAACACCACTTCCCACCTTCCGCCAGTTTGAGTAACTACCCTTAACCCCTACTTCCTGTTTTCTGTTTTGTAGCCAGCTTGCTATCCATTCTGCTACTTGTCCCCTGACTCCACATGCTCTGACCTTAGTCATGAGTCTACTATGCGGTACCTTATCGAAGGCCTTTTGAAAATCCAAATATATTACCATCATTTTCCAATCCTCCATGATTACAGGCGTGGTGCCAGAGGATTGGAGGACTGCTAATGTTCTACTGTTGTTTAAAAAGGGAGAAAGGGATAGACCGAGCAATTGCAGGTCAGTCAGTCTAACCTCGGTGCTGGGCAAATTATTGGAATCAATTCTGAGGGACAGCATAAATCGTCATTTAGAAAGGAACGGGTTAATCAAGGACAGTCAGCGTGGATTTGTTAAGGGAATGTCATGTCTGACTAACTTGATTGAATATTTTGAGGAGGTAACAAGGAGGGTAACGCTTTTGATGTAGTCTACATGGATTTCAGCAAGGCCTTTGACAAGGTCCCATAAGGCAGACTGGTCAAAAAAGTAAAAGCCCATGGGATCCAAGGGAAAGTGGCAAGTTGGATCCAAAATGGCTGAGTGGCAGGGAGCAAAGGGTAATGGTCGACGAATGTTTTTTTAACTGGAAGGCTGTTTCCAGTGGGGTTCCGCAGGGCTCAGTGCTAGGTTCCTTGCTTATTGTGGTATATATTAATGATTTGGACTTGAATGTGGGGGGCATGATCAAGAAGTTTGCAGATGATCCAAAAATTGTCCGTGTGGTTGATAGTGAGGAGGAAAGCTGTAGACTGCAGGAAGATATCAATGGACTGGTCAGGTGGGCAGAAAAGTGGCAAATGGAATTCAATCTGGAGAAGTGTGAGGTAATGCATTTGAGGAGGGAAAACAAGGCAAGGGAATACACAGTAAATGGAAGGATACTGAGAGGTGTGGAGGAACAGAGGGACCTTCTCGAGGGCAATTAGGGATGGGCAATAAATGCTGGCCTCGCCAGCGACGCCCACATCCCATGAACGAATAAAAAAAATGTCCATAGATCCCTGAAGGTAGCAGGATAGGTAGATAAGGTGGTTAAGGAGGCATACGGGATGCTTTCCTTTATTAGCCGAGGCATAGAATATAAGAGCAGGGAGGTTATGCTAGAACTGTATAAAATATTAGTTAGGCCACAGCTTGAGTACTGTGTACAGTTCTGGTCACCACATTACAGGAAGGATGTAATTGCACTAGAGAGGGTATAGGAGATTTATGACGGTGTTTCCAGGACTGGAGAATTTTAGCTATGAGGAAAGATTGGATAGGCTGGGGTTGTTTTCTTTGGAACAGAGGAGGCTGATGGAATATTTAATTGAGGTGTACAAAATTATGAGGGGCCTAGGTAGAGAGGATAGGAAGGACCTGTTTCCCTTAGCAGAGAGGTCAGTAAGCAGGGGGCATAGATTTAAAGTGATTGGTAGAACGATTAGCGGTGAGTTGAGGAGAATTTTTTTCACCCAGAGGGCGGTGGGGGTCTGGAACTCACTGAACCAACACATACACTGGAACACCACGTATCCTGAAACACCATATACACTAAAACATCATATAAACTGAAATATCACATACTCTGAAACACCAAATATACTGAAACACCACATGTACTGAAACATCACATATATTGAAACACCACATACTATGAAATATCACGTAACCTGAAATCCAAGGTATACTGAAATACCATGTTCATTGTGTCTTAAAGCTAAACAAACAGTTTAAATAACTATTATCTAACTTGGCAGGAGAGCTGGGGCCCGTCGCATGCACATTCTGTGGCATGTGGGAACTCCAGGACACTTTGTGTGTCTTGGAAAACCAGGTGTGCAGGAAGTGCCACCAACTGCTCGAGCTCGACCTCAGAGTTTCTGAGCTTGAGGTGCAGCTTGCATCAATACAGTGCATACGGGAAGCTGAGAGTTTTGTGGATAGCAAGTTTCAGGAGGTGGTCACCCCACCGCAACAGAGAGTTCAGGCGGAGAGAGAGCGGGTGACCACCAGACAGACTAGGAGGAACAGGCAGGCAGTGTCGGAGTCCCCTGGGAGTGTGGCACTCACTAACCAGTATTCAGTGTTGAGTCCCAGTGAGGGTGTTGACACCTCGGGGGAGTGCAGTCAGGAGCAAATCCACGGCACCGTGGGAGACTCGGCTGCACAGAGGGTCAAAAGCAATGCAGTTGTTATGGGGATTCGATAGTCAGGGGGATAGACAGGTGTTTCTGCAACCACTGACGTGAGTCCTGCATGGTGTGTTGCCTCCCTGGTGCCAGGGTAAAGGACCTCACTGAGAGGGTGCAGAACATTTTGAAGGGGGGGCGGAGGCAACAGCCAGAAGTCATGGTCCATGTGGGAACCAATGACATAGGAAGGAAAAGGGTCGAGGTCCTGCAATCAGAGTTTCAGGAGCTAATGAGGAAGTTAAAAAGCAGGACCTCTAAGGTAGTAATCTCTGGATTACTCCCAGTGCTAGTATAGGAATAGTAGGATAAGACAGGTTAATGCATGGAAGGCTCTGCAGTCAGAGTTTAAGGAACTAGGGAGGGCTTCAGATTCCTGGGGCATTGGGACCAGTTCTGAGACAGGTGAGATCTGTTCAGGATGGATGGGTTGCACCTCAACAGAGCTGGGACTAATGTCATCGCGGGGAGGTTAACTAGTACTGTGGGGAAGGTTTAACCTAATTTGGCAGGGAGATGGGCACTGGGATGAAACATTAGAGAGGAGAAACAAGGTGCACAGAGGACTGGGAGAGACAAGTAGCACTAGAGTAAAGACTAGTTCAGAAACAGGAAGGATCAGACTGGGGGAAAATGCAAGGCAGTCTGGGGTGAGTTTGGAGTGCATGTGCGTAAATACATTTAGCGTGGTAAATAAGGTTGGTGAGCTGCAGGCTCAAGTCACCACACGGGACTATGATATAGTGGCAATCACAGAGACCTGGCTCAAAGAAGGGGAGGATTGGGTACTTAATATTCCTGGCAACAAGGTATTCAGAAAAGATAGGGAAGGAAAAAAAGGAGGGGATTGGCAGTATTGATCAAAGAAACTATTATGGCACTGGAAAGGGATAATGTAGTTGAGGGGTCAATGACAGAAACTATTCGGTTAGAATTAAGGAACAATAGAGGAGCTATTACGCTACTGGGTGTATACTATAGGCTACGAAATAGTGTGAAGGAGATAGAGGAATAAATTTGCAGGCAAATTACAGAAAGATGCAAGAACTATAGAGTAGCGATAATGGGGGACTTCAATTATCCTAATATAGACTGGGATAGTAACAGTGTAAAGGGCAAAAAGGAGGAATTCCTGAAATGTATTCACGAGAACTTTCTGGAAAGTGTGTTTCCAGCCCAACCAGGAAGGAAACTGTGCTGGATCTAGTTCTGTGGAATGAAATGGGACAGGTGGAGGATGTTTCATTGGGGAAGCATTTGGAGAACAGTGACCATAATATCATTAGGTTTAGAATAGTTATGGAAAAGGACAAGGAACAATCAAATGTGAAAATGCTTAACTGGAGGAGGGCAAATTTCAGTAAGTTAAAAAGGGATCTTGCCCAGGTGGATTGGAATCAAAAATTGGTAACAAAACAGTAATTGAACAATTGGAGGCTTTCAAGGAGGATTTGGATCGGATACAGAGTAGACACATCTCTACCAGGGGGAAAGGAAGGGCATCCAAAGCTAGAGCTCCCTGGATGACTAAAGATATAGAAATTAAAATGAAACAGAAAAAGGAGGCTTGTGATAAATGAAAGATTCATAATACAGTCGAGAACTAGGCTGAAAACAGAAAGTACAGAGGAGATGTAAAAAAGAGAATAAGAGGGGCAAAGAGAATGAGAATAGATTAGTGGGTAACATAAAAGGGAACCCAAAAGTCTTTTATATCCATATAAATATAAAAAAGATAGACAAAGGAAGGGTGGGACTGATTAGGGACAAAAAAGGAGATCTTCTTATGGAGGCAGAGGACATGGCTGGGGTACTAAATGAATACTTCGCATCCGTCTTCACAAGAGAAGAGGATGCTGCCATTGTAGCAGTAAAGGAGGAGGTAGTAGTGATATTGGATAGGATAAAAATAGATAAAGAGGAGGTACTTAAAAGGTTGGCAGTACTCAAAGTAGAAAAGTCACCCAGTCCAGATAGGATGCATCCTAGGTTGCTGAGGGAAGTAAGGGTGGAAATTGAGGAGGCTCTAGCCATAATCTTCCAATCCTCTTTAGACATGGGGAAGGTGCCGGAGGACTGGTGGATTGTAAATGTTACTCCCATGTTCAAAAAAGAGGAGAGGGATAAACCGCGCAATTACAGGCCAGCCAGCCTAACATCGGTGGTGGGGAAACTTTTCAAGACAATAATCAGGGACAAAGTTAATTGGCACTTGAAAAAGTATGGGCTAATAAATGAACATCAGCATGGATTTGTTAATGGAAAATCATGTTTGGCTAACTGGATTGAGTTCTTTGCTGGAGTAATGGAGAGGGTTGGTGAGGGTACTATGATTGATGATGTGTATATGGACTTTCAAAAGGCATTTGATAAAGTACCACATAATAGATTTGCTAGCAAAATTAAAACCTTGGATTGAAGGGACAGTGGCAGCTTGGATACAAAATTGGCTAGGGGACAGGAAGCAGAGAGTAATGGTGAACAGTTGTTTTTCAGACTGGAGGGAAGTATACAGTGGTGTTCCCCAGGGGTCAGTATTAGGACCACTGCTCTTTTTGATATATATTAATGACATGGACTTAGGTATAGAGGGTATAATTAAAAAATTTGCAGATGACATGAAAGCAGGAAATGTAGTAAACAATGTGGAAGATAGTAACAGACTTAAGGAGGATATAGACAGACTGGTGAAATGAGTAGACATATAGCGGATGAAATTTAATGCAGAAAAGTGTGAAGTGATGCATTTTGTTTGGAAAAATGAGGAGAGGCAATGTAAACAAAATGGTACAATTTTAAAGGGACAGAGAGATGTGGGGGTGCAAAACCAAATCTTTGAAGGTGGCAGGACAAGTTAAGAAGGCTGTTAAAAAAAGTATATGGGGTCCTGGGCTTTATTAATAGAGGCATAGAGTACAAAAGCAAGAAAGTTATGCTAAACCTTTATAAAACTCTGGTTAGGCCTCAGCTGGAGTATTGTGTCCAATTCTGGGCACCACACTTTAGGAAGGATGTCAAGGATGCGGAAGAGATTTACTAGAATGGTGCCAGGGATGAGGGACTTCAGTTATGTAGAGACTGGAGAAGCTAGGGTTGTTCTCCTTAGAACAGAGAAGATTAAGGGGAGATTTGATAGAGGTGTTCAAGATCATGAACGGTTTTGACAGAGTAAATAAGGAGAAACTGTTTCCAGTGGCAGACGGGTCGGTAACCAGACCACATAGTTTTAAGGTGATCGGCAAAAAAGCCAGAGGCGGCATGAGGAAACTTTTTTTTAAGGCCGTGATTTGTAATGATCTGGAATGCGCTGCCTGAAAGGGTGGTGGAAGCAGATTCAAAAGCAACTTTCAAAAGTGAATTGGATAAATACTTGAAGGCAAAATATTTTGAGGGCTATGGGGAAGTATATAGGGAATTGAACTAATTGGATAGCTCTTTGAAAGAGCCAGTGCAGGCATGATGGGCCGAATGGCCTCCTCCTGTACTGAAACACCAAATAAACTGACAAACCAAATATATTGAAACACCACGCATACTAAACCACCACATGCACTGAAAGGCCACTGACACTGAAACACCATGTAAACTGAATCACCATAACCACTGAAATACCACATATAAAGAAACTTCACATACACTGAAACATCATATATATGCCAAATATACTGACACACCGTGTATACTGAAACGCCACATATACTAAAGCACTACATACACTGAAACACCATGTATGCTGAAACATCACATATACTGAAACACCATATATACTGAAACACCACATATACTGAGAAACCACATATACTGAAACACAACATACACTAAAACACCATGTACACTGAAGCATCACATATACTGAGAAATCACATATACTGACACACGACATACACTAAAATACCATGTATGCTGAAATATCACATATACTGAAACACCACATATCCTGAAACATCACATTCAATGAAACACCACGTACACTGAATCACCACAGGTATGCCAAGTATTCTGAAACACCATGCGTACTGAAACATCACGTATACTAAAACACCGGGTACACAGACACATCGCATACCATGAAATATCACATATAATGAAACACCATATATACTGAAAAACCACATACACTAAAACACTACATATATTGAAACATCATATACACTGAAACATCGCATATACTGAAACATCGCATACCCTGAAACACCACAAAAATTGAAACACCACATTCTCAGAAACACCACATACACTGAAAGACCACATATACTGAAACACCGCATACATTGAAATATCACATATACTGAAACACCACATACACTGAAACACCACATACACTGAAACGCCACATACACTGAAACATCAAATACACCAAAACACCATATACATTTAAACACAAGGTACACTGAAACACCACATAACCTGAAATATCATATACACTGAAACAGCACATATACCAGAAACACCACTTACACTGAAACAGCACATACACTAAAATATCACATATACTGAAACACTATGTATACTGAGAAACCACATACCCCAAAACACTACATACCCTGAAACACCAAATATGCTGAAACACCATGTATACTGAAACAACACATACATTGAAACACTGCATACCCTGAAACATCACATATGCTGTAACAGTACAGATACTGAAAAACTACATACACTGAAACACCACATATACTGTAACTCCACTGTCATATATGTCATACGCTTAAACACAAGGTATACTGAAACACCACATCAACTGAAACATCTCATACTCTGAATCACCATGTACACTGAAACATCGCTTATACTGAAACACCACCGACACTGAGACAACATATACACTAAAATGCCAAATACGCTGAAACACCAAATATACTGAAACACCACATACATAGGAACGTAGGAACAGGAGTTGCCATTTAGCCCCCCGAGCCTGTTCCGCCATTCAATGAGATTATGGCTGATCTGTGACCTAACTCCATATACCCGCCTTAGCCCCAAATCCCTTACGCCTTTGGTTAACAAAAATCTGTCAATCTCAAATTTAAAATTAACAATTGAGCTAGCATCAACTGCCATTTGCAAATGAGAGTTCCAAACTTCTACCACCCTTTGAGTGTAGAAGTGTTTCCTGACTTCACTCCTGAAATTCCTGGTTCTAATTTTTAGGCTATGTCCCCTAGTCCTAGACTCCCCAACCAGATAGTTTCTCTACATCTACCCTTTCAGTTCTCCTTAATATCTTCAAAATTTTGATCAAAGCAATCTTTATTCTTCTAAATTCCAGGGAATACAACCCTAGCTTGTGCAATTTTTCCTTGTGATTTAACCCTTGGTATCCAGACAACATTCTAGTAAATCTACGCTGCACTCCCTCCAAGGCCAATGATTATTTTCTGTACCTGTCCATGACATTTTAATGATTTATGTACATGGACTCCTAAGTCTCTTGAGACCTCCACTGTTTTGAGCTTTTCACCATTTAGCAAGTACTCCGATCTATCCTTTATAGGGCCAAAGTGGATGACCTCACACTTGCCTACACTGAAATCCATTTGCCACAGTTTTGCCCATTCAATTAATCTATTAATATCTCTCCGTAATTTTATGCTTCCATCTTTTTTTAAATTCGTTCACGGGATGTGGGCGTCGCTGGCAAGGCCGGCATTTATTGCCCATCCCTAGCTGCCTATCTTTGTATCATCGGCAAACTTAGATATGTGGCTCTCTATCCTGTCATCTAAGTCTTTAATAAATACAGTGAATAATTGAGGCCCCAATACAGATTCCTGAGGGACACCACTGGTCACATTCTGCCAATTTGAGTACATGCCCATTATCTGTCTCCTAACCAGGTCAATAATTTGTCCTCAATTCCATGAGCTTCAACTTTAGCTAACAGTCTCTTATGACGGACTTTATCGAATGCCTGCTAGAAGTCCATATCAACAACATCTATAGACATTCCCCTGCCCACTACTTAGTCACCTCTTCAAAAAATTCAATCAGGTTCGTCAGGCATGACCTACCCTTTACAAATCCATGCTGGCTCTCTCTGATCAGCTGAAAATCTTCAAGGTGTTCAATCACTCCACCCTTAATTACAGACTCTAGTAATTTCCCGACAACAGGTGTTGGGCTAACTGGTCTATAATTCCCTGGTTTCCCTCTCTCACCTTTCTTAAATAGCAGAGTGACAGGTGCAATTTTCCAATCTAAAGGAACGGTTCCTGAATTGAGAGAACTTTAAAAGATTATAGTTAGGACATCTGCAATGTTCTCACCTACTTCCTTTAAAACCCTGGAATGGAAACCATCTGGTCCTGGAGATTTGTCACTCTTTAGTGCCATTATTTTCTTCATTACTGTTAATTTGCTTACATGAATTATGGTGAGTCCCCGTCCCTGATTCAAAATTAGTTTCCGAGTCCGACATGCTAGCCTCTTCCTCTACTGTAAATAATGATGCAAAATAATTATTTAACGCGTCCGCCATTTCCTTATTTTCATTTACAAATATTACCATTATCAGTTTTTAAGGGGCCCACATTGCTCTTGACCACACTCTTTTTCCTAATATAACTGTAAAAATGTTTTGTGTTGATTTTGCTATCCCTTGCAAGTTTCTTTTCCTACTCCCTTTTTGTAGCTTTTACTATCTGTTTTGTCACCTTTTGCTGTTCTTTGTATCTCTCCCAGCTGCCAGGATCTGAGCTATA
This sequence comes from Heptranchias perlo, assembly GCF_035084215.1. NCBI lineage: Eukaryota > Metazoa > Chordata > Chondrichthyes > Hexanchiformes > Hexanchidae > Heptranchias > Heptranchias perlo. The sequence goes on from NC_090362.1 coordinate 2,414,356, forward strand.
TTTTGCATTTTTGTATGCTTTTTCTTTTAGTTTTATGTTGCCCCTTACTTCTTTTGTCGTCCATGGCTGTATTTTTTGGCAAGTAGAGCTCTTGCCTCTTAGGGGTATAAACTAGTTCTGTATTACATTAAATTCTTTTTTGAATACCTCCCACTGATCTTCTGTCATTTTATCCATTAACAGATTTGCCCAATTTACTCATCAGTCTGTCTCATCCCATTGAAGTCGGCCTTACCTAAATTTAGAATCTTAGTAGCTGCTTAGTTGACATGGGTTTCTCCCTTTCAAACACAAAGTTGAACTCGATCATATTATGATCGCTATTCGATAAATGTTCATGTGCTATTAGACTGTTAACTAAATCTGGCTCTTTACTCATTATTAAATCTAATATGGCTTGCCCCCTTGTTGGTTCTAGGACATAATGTTGCAGAAAGCTGACCTGAACACACTCAAGAAATTCACTACCTTTCTGACATGAGCTTGTCTGCTTATCACAATCAATATAAAAGTTACAATGCCCCATTAAAACCACTCTGCCTTTGCTACATGCTTGTCTAATCTCTGCATTTATACATTCTGCCATTTCACAGCTGCTACCAGGAAGCCTATACACAACTCCCACTACAGTCTTAAATCCTTTTCTATTTCTTAATTCTACCCATAAAATCTCCACTAACTGCTTACCTCTCGTTATATCCTCTCTTATCATTGAAGTAATTTTATTTCATCCTTAATCACTAAGGCTACTCCTTCCCTATCCTTCCTGTAGACTTTATAATCTGGTATATTCAGTTTCCAGTCCTGACCCTCTTGCAGACATGTCTCAGTAATGACTACCATGTCGTACCCTCTAAGTTGAATTTGCGCCTGCAATTCATTCAGTTTGTTCCTTATACTCCGTGCGTTTGTATAAAGAACACTTATTTGGGCCACACACACTAACCTGCCCTTCTGCTCTAATATTTTTCTCACACATTTCTTATTTCTCTCTCCTAATTTAATTACTTTACATCTTTTAGTATTCCCTTTACCTGTGGTGCCTAAAGCATAATTTCTGACTATTACTCAACTTTCTTCCTTTTCATTTGTTCTAGAATGATTATTTATAATACCTTTTCCACCTGAGTCCCCCCTCCCCCCCATTTACTATTTTAAAAGTCCTTGTGACCACCCTATTTATCCTTTCTGCTCAGACCCTGGTCCCAGGTGGAGACCGTCCCAAAGGTACAACTTCTTCCTGTCCCAGTACTGGTGCCAGTGTCCCATGAAATGGAATCCCTCTGGCTGTTTCCCTTCTCCCCTCAAAATGTTCTGCACCCTCTCAGTGAGGTCTGTAATCCAGAGATTATAACCCTTGAGGTCCTGTTTTTAATTTAGCTCCTAGTACTCTCTGAACAGGACCTCTTGCCTACTCTTTCCTATGTTGTTGGTCCCAACATGGACCACAACAACTGGATTCTCCCCTTCTCTCTCCAATATCCTTTCAAGCCGGTTCGAGATGTCCCTCACTCTGGTGCCAGGTAGGCAACATATCATGTGAGTCTCTCGATCCTGCTTACAAAAGATGCTATCTGTCCCCCTAATTATTGAATGTCCTACAAACTACCACATCACGCTTCTCCTCATCCTCTTCCACCCTTTGGACAGCCTCCTGCTCCAGGGTGCCATGGTCAGTATTCTGACTGTCCTTCTGACAGTCTTTATCATTATCCTCACAGGTAGCAAGTACATTGTACCTGTTGGATAGGATCAATTTCTGCAGATCCTCGTTCTCTATCTCACCTGGGTTCCCCTTACTCTGTACACTATCAGTCACACCAACCCCGTTCTGATCCTGTACCTCTCTACGAAGTGTGACCGAGGTCTGGAGCAAACTCTCCAGATACTCCTCCCACTCCCTTATGTGTTAGAGTGTCTCCAATTTGCACTCGAGCTCAATGACTCTGAGCCGGAGAGATTCGAGGCAGAGACATTTACTGCAGATGTGTTCGCTCGGGACATTCTCGATGTCCACAAACTCCCACCTACTGCAGTCCAGACACACAATCTGCTGTGCCATATCTTAGACTATATTTATTTATAGATAATTACTTTTTAGTCACTGTTTCATATAATGAAACACCACATATCCTGAAAAACCACACACCCTGAAACACAGTGTACTGAAACACCAAATACCCTGAAATGCAAGGTACACTGAAACACCACATTCCCTGAGTCTTAAAGCTAAACAAAGTTTAAACAACTGTCGCTAACATGGCAGGGCAGCTGGGGCCCATCACATGCACATCCTGTGCCATTTGTGAACTCCAGAAATGTGTGTGTCCAGGAAAACCACATGTGCAGGAAGTGTCGCCAACTGCTCGAGCTTAAACTCAGAGTTTCTAAGCTTGAGGGGCGGCTGGCGTCAATACAGTGCATACAGGAAGCTGAGAGTTTCCTGGATAGCACGTTTCAGGAGGTCGTCACCCCTCCGCTACAGAGAGTTCAGGCAGTGAGGGAGTGGGTGACCACCAGACAGACTAGGAGAAACAGGCAGGAAATGCAGGAATCTCCTGGGAGTGTATTACTGACTAACCGGTATTCAGTGTTGAATACCATCGAGGGTGTTGACACCTAGGGGGAGTGCAGTCAGGAGCAAATCCACGGCACCGTGGGAGACTCGGCTGCACAGGGGGTCAAAAGCAATGCAGTTGTTATGGGGATTCGATAGTCGGGGGATAGACAGGTGTTTCTGCAACTGCTGATGTGAGTCCTGCATGGTGTGTTGCCTCCCTGGTGCCACGGTAAAGGACCTCACTGAGAGGGTGCAGAACATTTTGAGGGGAGAAGGGAAACAGCCAGAAGTCGTGGTTCATATGGGAACCAATGACATAGGAAGGAAAAGGGTCGAGGTCCTGCAGTTAGAGTTTCAGGAGCTAGGGAGGCAGTTAAAAAGCAGGACCTCAAAGGTAGTAATCTCTGGATTACTCCCAGAGCCACGTGCTAGTGAGTATAGGCATAGCAGGATAAGATAGGTTAATGCGTGGCTGGCAAAATAGTACAAGAGGGATATCATCAGATTCCTGTGGAATTGGGATCAGTTCTGGGCAGGAGGGATCTGCTTAAGTGCATGTAGTGTGGTGAATAAGGTTGGTGAGCAGCAGGCTTAAGTCGCCACATGAGACTATGATATAGTGGCAATAACGGAGACCTGGCTCGAGGAAGAGAAGAATTGGGTACTTAATATTCCTGGCTACAAGGTATTCAGAAAAGATAGGGAAGGAAAGAAAGGAGGGGGGTAGCAGTATTGATCAAAGAAACTATAGGAAAGGGATGATGTAATTGAGGTGTTAACGACAGAATCTATTTGGTTAGAATTAAGGAATAATAGAGGAGCTATTACGCTACTGGGTGTATACAATAGGCCACCAAATAGTGGGAAGGTGATAAGGAGCAAACTTGCAGAAAGATACAAGAACTATAGAGTATTGATAATGGGGGACTTCAATTATCCCAATATAGACTGGGATAATAACAGTGTAAAGGGCAAAGAGGTGGAGGAATTCCTGATATGTATTCAAGAGAACTTTCTGGACAGTATGTTTCCAGCCCAACAAGGAAGGAAACATTGCTGGATCTAGTTCTGGGGAATGAAGTGGGGCAGGTGGAGCATTTTGCAGTGAGGGAGCATTGGGGGAACAGTGATCATAATATCATTAGGTTTAGAATAGTTATGGAAAAGGACACAGAACAATCAAATATGAAAATGCTTAACTGGAGGAGGGAAAATTTCAGTGAGTTAAAAAGTGATCTTGCCCAGGTGGATGAAATCAAAAACTGGTTGGAAAAACAGTAATTGAATAATGGGAGGCCTTCAAGGAGGAATTGATTCAGGGATATAGTAGACACATCCCAATGAAGGTAAAAGGAAGGGCATCCAAAACTAGAGCTCCCTGGATGACTAAAGATATAGAAATTAAAATGAAACAGAAAAAGAAGGCTTATGTCGAATGTAAGGTTCATAATACAGTAGAGAACCAGGCTGAATGCAGAAAGTACAGAGAATATCTAAAAAAGGGAATAAGAGGGGCAAGAGAATAGATTAGCATCTAAAATTAAAGGGAATGCAAATGTTTTTTATAAACATATAAATAGTAAAACAACAGTCAAAGGAAGTGTGGGACTGATTAGGGACAAAAAAGGAGATCTTCTTATGGAGGCAGAGGATATGGCTGAGGTACTAAATGAATACTTCGCATCAGTCTTCACTAGAGAAGAGGATGCTGCTATTGTAGCAGTAAAGGAGGAGGTAGTAGCGATATTGGATGGGTTAAAAATAGATAAAGGGGAGATACTTAAAAGATTGGCAGTACTCAAAGTAGAAAAGTCACGCGGTCCAGATGGGACGCATTCTAGGTTACTGAGGGAAGTAAAGGTGGAAATTGCGGAGGCTCTGGCCACAATCTTCCAATCCTCCTTAGCCTTGGGGATGGTGCCGGAGGACTGGAGGATTGCAAATGTTATACCCCTGTTTAAAAAAGGGAGAGGGATAAACCCGGAAATTACAGGCCAGTCAGCGTAATTTGTTAAAGGAGAATCGTGTTTGACTAACTTGGTTGAGTTCTTTGATGAAGTAACGGAGAGGGTTGACGAGGGTAATGCGATTGATGTTGTATATATGGACTTTCAAACGGCACATACCCTGAAACACCACATACTCTGAAACATCAGATATATGAAACACCACACACACTGAAAAATAATGCACACTAAAACAGCATATGCACTGAACCATCACACAGAATGAAACAAAACATACGCTGAAACAAGACATGCATGAAACACAACGTGCACTGAAACACAAGCTACACTGAAACACCACATAGTGGAACACCACATAGTGAAACACCACATATGCTGAAATACAAGGTACATGAAACATCACATATACCGAAACACCGTATACTCTGAAACACCATTTACACTGTAACACCACATATCCTGAAAAAACACATATACTGATACACCACACTGAAGCAACAAATATGCTGAAACACCACATGTACTGGAACAGCACATACACTGGAACAGCACATACACTGGAACACCACATACACTGAAACACCACGTACACTGAAACACAACGTACACTGGAACATCATATACACTGAAACACCACATACACTGAAGGTATATTGGGAAATTAGATTAAAAGGTATGGCGGTTGATAAACAATGGCAAACATTTAAAGAAATATTTCAATATTCTCAACAAATACACATTCCATTGAGAAATAAAAACTCCATGGATCCACCCGTGGCTAACTAAAGAAGTTAAGGATAGTATTAGATTAAAAGAAGAGGCCTATAATGTTGCCAAGAAGAGTAGTAAGCCTGAGGATTGGGTGAGTTTTAGAAACCAGCAAAGGGCGCTCAAAAAATTGGTAAAAAGGGAGAAAATAGAATATGAAGGTAAACTAATAAGAAATATAAAAACAGATTGTAAGAGCTGTAAAAAGGAAGAGATTAGCAAAAGTAAACGTTGGTCCTTTAGAGGCTGAGACAGGAGAAATTATAATGGGGAATCAGGAAAAGGCAGAGACGTTAAACAAATATTTTCTACCTGTTTTCACAGTAGAAGACATAAAAAGCATACCAGAAATAGTCGTGAACCAAGGGGCTTATGAGAGTGAGAAATTTAAAGTAATTAATAACAGTAGAGAGAAAGTACTTGAGAAACAAACGGGACTAAAAGCCAATAAATCCCCTGGACCTGATGGCCTACATCCAAGGTTTCTAAAAGAGGTAATTGTAAACAATTTTACAACACCAAGTTATAGTCCAACAAATTTATTTTTAATTCCACAAGCTTTCGGAGGCTTCCTCCTTCCTCAGGTGAACGGTGTGGAAATGACATTTTCGAATCCTTCGCATTTTAAAATCACAGAACAATGCCTGGTGATTACTGCCCGTTGCCAAGGCAATCACAGTGAGCAGACAGAAAGGTGTCACCTAAAAAGGCCACCGAATATACAAACCCACCAAAAAAAAGAGAGAGAGAGAAGGAAGACAGTCAATGACCCGTTATATTAAAAACAGATAACATTTGTTCGCTGGTGGGGTTACGTGTAGTGTGACATGAACCCAAGATCCCGGTTGAGGCCGTCCTCATGGGTGCGGAACTTGGCTATCAATTTCTGCTCGATGATTTTGCGTTGTCGTGTGTCTCGAAGGCTGCCTTGGAGTATGCTTACCCGAAGGTCGGTGGCTGAATGTCCATGACTGCTGAAGTGTTCCCCGACAGGGAGAGAACCCTCCTGTTTGGCGATTGTTGCGCGGTGTCCGTTCATCCGTTGTCGCAGCGTCTGCATGGTCTCGCCAATGTACCATGCTCTGGGGCATCCTTTCCTGCAACATATGAGGTAGACAACGTTGGCCGAGTCACAGGAGTATGAACCGTGCGCCTGGTGGGTGGTGTCCTCTCGTGTGATGGTGGTATCTGTGTCGATGATCTGGCATGTCTTGCAGAGGTTACCGTGGCAGGGTTGTGTGGTGTTGTGGACGCTGTTCTCCTGAAGGCTGGGTAATTTGCTGCGAACTATGGTTTGTTTGAGGTTGGGTGGCTGTTTAAAGGCGAGTAGTGGAGGTGTGGGGATGGCCATAGCGAGGTGTTCGTCATCATTGATGGCATGTTGAAGGCTGTGGAGAACATGGCGTAGTTTCTCTGCTCCGGGGAAGTACTGAACGATGAAGGGTACTCTGTTGGTTGCGTCCCGTGTTAGTCTTCTGAGGAGGTCTACGCGATTTTTCGCTGTGGCCCGTCAGAACTGTCGATCGATGAGTCGAGCATCATATCCCGTTCTTACTAGGGCGTCTTTCAGCGTCTGTAGGTGTCCATCGCGTTCCTCCTCATCTGAGCAGACCCTGTGTATTCGCAGGGCCTGTCCATAGGGGATGGCCTCTTTGACGTGGTTAGGGTGGAAAGAGGTGGCTGCAAAGATAGTGGATGCATTGGTTATGATCTTCCAAAATTCCCTAGATTGTAGAACGGTCCCAGCGGATTGGAAGGTAATCCCGCTATTCAAGAAAGGAGAAAGAGAGAAAACACGGAACTACAGGCCAGTTAGCCTGACATCAGTCGTCGGAAAAATGTTGGAATCCATTATTAAGGAAGTGGTAACAGGGCACTTAGAACATCATAATATGATTAGGCAGAGTCAATATGGTTTTATGAAAGGGAAATCATGTTTGACAAATTTATTAGAGTTTTATGAGGAGGTAACTAGCAGGGTAGCTAAAGGGGAACCAGTGGATGTAGTATATTTGGATTTTCAAAAGTCATTTGATAAGGTGCCACATAAAAGGTTGTTACACAAGATAAGGGCCCATGGGCTTGGGGGTAACATATCAGCATGGATCGAGGATTGGTTAACGGACAGAAAACAGAGATTAGCGATAAACTGGTCATTTTCAGGCTGACAGGCTGTAACTAGTGGGGTACCGCAAGGATCGGTGCTTGGGCCTCACTGAAAGACTACGTACACAGAAAAACCAAATACACTGAAACACCAGATGCACTGAAACACCACATACACTGAAACATCACAGATAATGAAACACCAAAGCTACCCTGCTAGTTACCTCCTCATAAAACTCTAATAAATTTGTCAACACCAAAGATACTGGAGCACCAAATACACTTAAACAAACACCACATATACTGAAACAACCTCTACATGTACTGAAACATCACATACACTGAAACATAAGAACATAAGAAATAGGAGCAGGAGTAGGCCATACGGCCCCTCGAGCCTGCTCCGTCAATAAGATCATGGCTGGTCTTCAACCTCAACTCCACTTTCCCACCCAATCCCCATATCCCTTGATTCTCTTAGAGTCCAAAAATGTATCTCTCTCAACCGTGAGTATATTCAATGACTGAGCATCCACAACCCTCTGGGGTAGAGAATTCCAAAGATTCACAACCCTCTGGGTGAAGAAATTCCTCCTGATCTCAGTCTTAAATGGCCGACCCCTCATCCTGAGACTAAGCTCCCTAGTTCTAGTCTCTCCAGCCAGGGGAACAGCCTCTCAGCATCGACCTGTCAAGCCCCCTCAGAATCTTATATGTTTCATTGAGAAACATCTCATACACTTCGACACCATGTAAACTGAAACATCACGTACAGTAAGATACCACATACAATGAGAGACCACATTGAATGAAACGACACATACACTGAAACTACAAATATACTGACACACCAAATATACTGAAACACCACATATACTGAACTAATACTATACAGAAATATGCCATGCACTGACACAAGACCAACACTGAAACAACACATACACTGAAACAACACAAACACTGAAAAAAAAATACACTGAAGCGCCAAATGTACTGAAACATCATATACACTGAAACACCAGATACACTGAAACATCACGTACCCTGAAATACACACAATACCACAATCCATGAAACAACACGTATACTGAAACACCACATATGCTGAAACAACATGAATACTGAGATACCACGTGTACTGAATTGACACATACACTGAAACATCACATACCCTGAAACACCACCTACCCTGACACACCACATACAGGAACCACCACATACCATAAAATACAAAGTACAATGAAATGCCACGTAACCTGAAAACATCATGTACCCTGAAACAGTACTTATGCTGAAATACAAGATACCCTGAAACACCACATACACTGAAGCACCAAATATACTGAAACACCATATACCCTGAAACATCACATATACTGAAATACCAATACCCTGAAACACCATAAACTTAGAAACACCAAATACCCTGAAACACCATCTTCTCTGAAACATCATATACCCTGAAACATCACCTACTCTGAAACATCATATACACTGACACACCACATACTCTGAAAGTGCACATACACTGACTCATCACATACCCCGAAATATAAAAACATAAGAAATATCCCGTACGGCCCCTCATGCCTGCTCCGCCATTCAATAAGATCATGGCTGATCTTAGATCTCAACTCCACTTTCCTGCCTGATCCCCATGTCACTTAGAGTCCAAAAATCTCAGCCATGAATATACTCAACGACTCAGCATCCACAGCCATCTGGGATAAAGAATTCCAAAAATTCACAATCCTCTGGGTGAAGAAATTCCTCCTCATCTCAGTCCTACATGTCTGACCCATAATCCTGACACAATGACCCCTAGTTCTAGGCTGTCCAGGGGAAACAACCTCTCAGTATCTACCCTGCCAAGCCCCCTCTGAACCTTATATGTTTCAATGAGAAACATCTCATACACTTCAACACCATGTAAACTGAAACTTCACATACATTGAATGACCACATTACTGAGAGACCACATACACTGAAAGACCACATGCACTGAGAGACCGCATACCATGAAACACACATGGAATGAAATGGCTCCTAAACTGTAACAACTGCATTCCCTGAAAAACAAGGTACACTGAAACACAACATACACCACATACGCTGAAACACCACATACACTGAAATAACGACCTCTTTTCCTGAGTCTATGACCTATTAGTTCCGCCAGGGGAAACATCCTCTCAGCATCAACTCAAACACGACATATAGTAAAACACCATATAAACTGAAACATCACATTCCCTGAAATACAGGATACACTGATATACCACATACATTGAAAGACCACATATCCTGAAACAACACAGATTCTGAAATACCAAATATACCGAAACACGACGTAGACTGAAGCACCACGTACAATGAATCAGCATGTACACTGAAACACCATGTACACTGAAACACTGCGTCCACTGAAGTACAAGGCACACTGAAACGTCCCATATACTGAACATTGGTGGGGGCTGTCTATAGGCCCCCAAACGTCACATACACTGAAACACCATTTACACTGAAACACTACATACACTGAAATGTCATATATACATTGAAACTCCATGTACACTGAAACACCACATACACTGAAACGTCACATATACTGAAATACAGGGGTATTCAATATTTAGGACAGGAATATTCAATATTTAGGAAGGACAGGTAAAAAGGGAAAGGAGGTGGGGTAGCGTTGCTAGTAAAGGAGGAAATCAATGCAATAGTGAGGAAGGATATTGGCTCGGAAAATCACGATGTGGAACCTGTATGGGTGGAGCTAAGAAACACCAAGGGGCAGAAAACATTGGTGGGGGTTGTCTATAGGCCCCCAAACAGTAGTGGAGATGTAGGGGAGGGCATTAAACAGGAAATTAGAGACGCATGCAAGAAACGTACAACTATAATCATGGGTGACTTTAATTTATATATTGATTGGTCAAACCAAATTAGCAATAATACTGCGGGGGAGGAATTCCTAGAGTGTGTACGTGATGGATTTCTAGACCAATACATTGAGGAACCAACTAGAAAACAGGTGATCCTAGACTGGGTATTGTGCAATGAGAAAGGATTAATTAACAATCTTGTTGTGCGGGGTCCCCAAGGGAAGAGTGACCATAACATGATAGAATTCCTCATTAAGATGGAGAGTGAAGTAGTCGAATCCAAAACTAGGGTCCTGAATCTAAATAAAGGAAATTTGGAAAGTATAAGGTGTGAGTTGGCTAGGATAGATTGGGGAACTTTACTAAAAGGGATGACGGTGGATAGGCAATGGCGAATATTTACAGAACGTGTGCAGGAATTACAACAATTATTCATTCTTGTCTGGCGCAAAAATAAAACAGGAAAGGTGGCTCAACCGTGGCTTACAAAAGAAATTAGGGATAGTATTAGATCCAAAGAGGAGACATATAAAATTGCCAGAAAAAGCAGCAAGCTTGAGGATTGGGAGCAGTTTAGAATTCAGCAAAGGAAAACAAAGAGATTGATTAAGAGGGGAAAAATAGAGTATGAGAGTAAACTAGCAGGGAATATAAAAACTGACTGTAAAAGCTTCCATAAATATGTCAAGAGAAAAAGATTAGTGAAGACAAATGTAGGTCCCTTTCAGTCAGAAATGGAGGAAATGATAATGGGGAACAAAGAAATGGCAGAACAATTAAACACATACTTTGGTTCTGTCTTCACAAAGGAGGACAGAAATAACCTCCTGGAAATGTTAGGGAACCAAGGGTCTAGTGAGAGGGAGGAACTGAAGGAAATCAGTATTAGTAAAAAAATAGTGCTAGGGAAATTAATGGGGCTCAAGGCTGACAAATCCCCAGGGCCTGATAATCCACATCCCAGAGTACTAAAGGAAGTGGCCCTGGAAATAGTGGATGCATTGGCGGTCATCTTCCAAAATTCTATAGACTCTGGAACAGTTCCTACAGATTGGAGGGTGGCAAATGTAACCTCACTATTTAAAAAAGGAGGGAGCGAAAAAACAGGGAATTACAGACCAGTTAGCCTAACATCAGAAGTGGGGAAAATGCTAGAGTCTATTATAAAGGATGTGATAACAGAACACTTGGAAGGCATTAACGGGATTGGACAAAGTCAGCATGGGTTTATGAAAGAGAAATCATGCTTAACAAATCTACCGGAGTTTTTTGAGGAGGTAACTAGTAAGATAGATAGGGGAGAACCAGTGGATGTGGTGTACTTGGATTTTCAGGAGGCTTTTGATAAGGTCCCATACAAGAGGTTAGTGTGCAAAATTAAAGCACATGGGACTGGGGGAATGTACTGGCATGGATTGAGAATTGGTTGACAGACAGGAAACAGAGAGTAGGAATAAACGGGTCTTTTTCCAGGTGGCAGGCAGTGACTAGTGGGGTACCGCAGGGATCAGTGCTTGGGCCCCAGCTATTCACAATATATATCAATGATTTGGATGAGGGAACGGAATGTAACATTTCCAAGTTTGCAGGCGACACAAAGCTGGGGTGGAATGTGAGCTGTGAGGAGGATGCAAAGAGGCTCCAATGTGATTTAGACAAGTTGAGTGAGTGGGCAAGAACATGGCAGATGCAGCATAACGTGGATAAATGTGAGGTTATCCATTTTGGTTGTAAAAACAGAAAGACAGATTATCATCTGAATGGTGACAGATTGGGAAAAGGGGAGGTGCAACGAGACCTGGGTGCATTCAGGTGCAGCAAGCAGTTAGGAAGGTGAATGGTATGTTGGCCTTCATTGCAAGAGGATTTGAGTACAGGATCAGGGATGTCTTACTGCAGTTGTACAGGATCTTGGTGAGACCACATCTGGAGTATTGTGTGCAGTTTTGGTCTCCTTATCTGAGGAAGGATGTCCTTGCCATGGAGGGAGTGCAACAAAGGTTTACGCGACTGATTCCTGGGATGGCAGGACTGACGTATGAGGAGAGATTGGGTCGACTAGGCCTATATTCACTAGAGTTTAGAAGAATGAGAGGTGATCTCATCGAAACATATAAAATTCTAACAGGACTAGACAGACTAGATGCAGGGAGGATGTTCCCGATGGCTGGGAAGTCCAGAACCAGGGGTCGCAGTCTCAGGATACGGGGTATGCCATTTAGAACCGAGATGAGGAGAAATTTCTTCACTCAGAGGGTGGTGAACCTGTGGAATTCTCTACCACAGAAGGCAGTGGAGGCCAAGTCATTAGATGTATTCAAGAAGGAGATAGATATGTTTCTTAATGCTAAAGGGATCAAGGGATATGGGGAAAAAGCGGGAACAGGGTACTGAGTTAGACGATCAGCCATGATCATTTTGAATGGCGGAGCAGGCCCAAACAGCCGAATGGCCGACTCTTGCTCCTATTTTCTATGTTTCTATGAAACACCATGTACACTGAAACACTATGTACACTGAAGCATCACATACACTGAAACGACATATACACTGAAACACCATGTACACTGAAACACCACATACACTGAAAGGTGACAAACAGTGAAACAGGTTGTACACTGAAACACCACATACCCTGATACTTCACATACACCGAAACAGCACATAGACTGAAACGCACATACACTGAAACCGACAAACTCTGAAACACCAAATATCCTGATACATCACATGCAATGAAACACAAAATATACTGAAACATCACATTCACTGAAACATCAGGTATACTGAAACACCACATATACTGAATCACCACATATACTGAATCACCACATAAGCTATAACACAATATACACTGAAATACCACAAATGTCGAAACACCAAATACCCTGAAACAACACATATCCTGATACAGCACCTAAACTGTAACACTACATGCCCTGAAATATAAGGTACACTGAAACACCACATACACTGAAGCACCAAATACACTGAAACACCATTAAAATATACTGTAACACCACATATGCTGTATTAACACATACAATGAAACACCAAATATACTGAAACATCAATTATACTGAAACACTCCATGTATTGAACCAAAACATACATTGAAACATCATGTGTACTGAAACACCACATATCCTGCAACACTGCGTACACTGAAACAACACATACCCTGAAACACCACATACACTGAAAAAATAAATACACTGAAACTACAATTAAACTGAAACACCACATACAATGAAAGAGCACATAAACGGAAACATCAAATGAACTGAAAAACCAAATTAACTGAAACATCACATTCCCTGAAATAAAAAAAACACATATACTGAAACTACATATATACTGAAACATCCACATACACTGACGCATCGCATACATTGAAACATCAAGTACACTGAAACATCATGTACACTGAAACACCACATACGCTGAAACATCACCTACACAGAAACAACACTTATCCCAATAAACCACATATGCTGCATACGATGTACACTGAAACACCACAGACACGGAAAAACTGCATATACTGAAGCATCACATATACTGAAACATCACATTTACTGAAACACCACATTTACTGAAACAGCAAATACACCGAATCAACACTCACCCTGAAACAACATATACATTGAAACATCCTTTATCCTGAAACACTACATACCCTAAAGCACCACAGAATCATAGAAAGTTATGGCACAAAAGGAGGCCGTTCAGCCCATCGTGTCTGTACCGGCCGAAAATGAGCTATCCAGCTTAATCCCACTTTCCCGCACTTGGTCCGTAGTCCTGTAGGTTACGGCACTTCAAGTGCACATCCAAGTACTTTCTAAATGAGATGAGGGTTTCTGCCTCTACCACCCTTTCAGGCAGTGAGTTCCAGACCCCCACCACCCACTGGGTGAAAAAAATTCTCCTCAGTTCCCCTCTAATCCTTCCACAAATCACTTTGAATCTATACCCCCTGGTCACTGACCCATTTGCTAAGGGAAATAGGTCCTCCCTATCCACTCTATCTAGTCCCATCATAATTTTATAAACCTCAATTAAATCTCCCCTCAGCCTCCTTTGTTCCAAAGAAAACAACCCCAGCCTATCCAATCCTTTTTCATAGCTAAAATTCTCCAGCCCTGACAGCATCCTCGTAACTCTCCTCTGTACCCTCTCCAGTGCAATCATATCTTTCCTGTATTGTGGTGACCAGAACTGTATGCAGTACTCAAGCTGTGGCCTAGCCAATGTTTTATACAGTTCTAGCATTTTCCTCCCTGCTCTTATATTCTATGCCTCGGCTAATTAAGGTAAGTATCCCGTATGTCTTTTTAACCACCTTATCTACCTGTCCTGCTACCTTCAGGGATCTGTGGACATGCACTCCAAGGTCCCTGACTTCCTCTACACCCAGAACTATAGAACCATAGAAAAGATACAGCACAGGAGGCCATTCGGCCCATCGTGTCCACGCCGGCTCGAAGAACAACCAGGTGCCCATTCTAATCCCACCTTCCAGCACCCGGTCCGTAGCCCTGCAGCTTACAGCACTTTAGGTGCAGGTCCCTGCCTCTACCAACAATTCGGGCAGCAAATTCCATACACCCACCACCCTCTGGGTAAAAAAGTTTTTCCTCATGTCCCCTCTAATCATGTTCCGCCAATCAGCTTAAATCTATGTCCTCTAGTTCTTGAACTCTCCGCTAGGGGAAACAGGTACTTCCTGTCTACTCTATCTGGGCCCCTCATAATTTTGTACACCTCAATCAAGTCACTCCTCAGCTTCCTCAGATCCAAGGAAAACAACCCCAATCTATCCAATCTCTCTTCGTAGCTGCAATTTTCAAGCCCTGGCAACATTCTTGTAAATCTTCTCTGCACTCTCTCCAGAGCAATTACGTCCTTCCTGTAATGTGGTGACCAGAACTGCGCACAATACTCCAGCTGTGGCCTTACCAGCGTTTTATACAGTTCCATCATTACATCCCTGCTTTTGTATTCTATACCTCAGCTAATAACGGAAAGCATTCCGTATGCCTTCTTCACAACCCTATCTACCTTTACTGCCACCTTCAGGGACCTGTGCACATGCACTCCAAGGTCTCTCACTTCCTCTACCCCTCTCAATATATTCCCGTTTACTGTGTATTCCCTTTTACTGTTTGTCCTCCCTAAGTGCATTACCTCACACTTATAGAATCATAGAATCATAGAAGTTACAACATGGAAACAGGCCCTTCGGCCCAACATGTCCATGTCGCCCAGTTTATACCACTAAGCTAGTCCCAATTGCCTGCACTTGGCCCATATCCCTCGATACCCATCTTCCCCATGTAACTGTCATGTAACTTCTCTAGGTTGAACTCCATTTGCCACTTTTCCGCCCACTCCACCAACCCATTGATATCTTCTTGGAGTCTACAGCTATCCTCTTCACTATCAACTATACGGCCAATTTTGCATTGTCTGCAAATTTGCCAATCATGCCCCCTACATTCAAGACCAAATCATTAATATATACCACAAACAGCAAGGGACCCAACACTGAGCCCTGTGGCACACCAATGGAAACAGATTTCCATTCATAAAGACATCCATCGACTTTTACCCTTTGTTTCCTGTTACTGAGCCAATTTTGGATCCAATTTGCCACATTTCCCTGTATCCCTTGGGCTTTTACCTTTCTGACCAGTCTGCCATGTGGGACCTTGTCAAATGCCTTACTAAAATCCATGTAGACAACATCCACTGCACTACCCTCATCAATCCTGCTTGTCACTTCCTCAAAGAATTTAATCAGATTTGTAAGGCAAATCTCAGTATCCTTCCATTTATTGTGTACCACCCCTCAGCCTCCTCTGTTTCAAGGAAAACAACCCCAGCCTTTCCAATCTGTTATCATAGCTAAAATTCTCCAGTCCTGGCATCATCCTCGTAAATCTCCTCTGTACCCTCTCTAGTGCAATTACATCTTTCCTGTAATGTGGTGACCAGAACTGTACGCAGTACTCAAACTTTGGCCTAACTAGTGTTTTATACAGTTCCAGCATAACATCCCTGCTTTTATATTCTATGCCTCGGCTGATAAAGGAAAGCATATCTACCTGTCCTGCTACCTTCAGGGATCTGTGGACATGTACTCCAAGGTCCCTCACTTCCTCTACCACACACACCATATACTGAAACACCAAGTATACTGAAACACCACATATACTGAAACACCACATATATTGAAACAACACATACACTGAAGCACCATATGCACTGAAACACCACATACACTGAAACAACACATACTCTGAAGCATTAAATATACTGAAACACTGAATATACTGAAACACCACATACCCTGAAACATAAAGTACACTGAAACACCACACACCACGAAACACCACGTACTCTAAAACACACTTACACTGAAACAACACATATACTGAACCAACAAATACACTGAAACAACACTTATTCTGAAACACCACATACCCTGAAATACAAGGCACACTGAAACACCACACACCATGAAACACCACATACCTTGATACACCAGTTACACTGAAAAACCAGGTACACTGAAACACCACATACACTGAAACACCACATACACTGAAGCACCATATACACTGAAACACCATATACACTGAAGCACATGTACTGAATCTACACATACCCTGAAACACCACATACACTGAAACACTGAAATACAAGGTACCTTGAAACACCATGTTCACTGTAACACTATGTACACTGAAATGCCACATGAACTGAAATACCAAATATAGTGAATCATCATGTAGACTGAAGTACCACGTATGCTGAAACATCACATACTCTGAAACATAAAATACCATGAAGCACCACTTGCCCTGAAACACCGTATATACTGAAATAACGTGTACACAGAAACATCAAATATCATGAAACATCAAATACACTGAACCAACACACAAATTGAGAAATCACATACGCTGAGACACCATACACAGTGAAACACAACATATACTGAAATACACGGATCACTAAAACACCACATACCATGAAACACCACAAACATTGAAACGTCATGCAGACTGAAACACCACATTATCTGAAACACCAGATATACTGATGCAACAAATATACTGAAACTGCAAGTATACTGAAACACGACATAAATTTAAACACCATATAAACTGAAACACCAGATATACTGAACCAACACATATACTGCAACACAACGTACAATGAAACAACACCGACCCTAAAACAGCACCTAAACTGTAACACTACATTCCCTGAAATACAAGGTACACTGAAACACCACATATACTGAAACATGATCTACACTGAAACACCATATACACTGAAAGACTATGTACACTGAAAAACCAAATACACTGAAACACCAGATGCAATGATGCAACACATATGCTGAAATACAAGGTACACTGAAACATCACATATACTGAATCACCAAATATTTTGAAATACAACATACACTGAAACATGGTATACACTAAAACACTAAATATACTGAAACACCAAATGTACTGAAACACCACATACACTGAAACAACACATACCCTGAATTGCCATGTACACTGAAATACCACGTGAACTGAAACAACACATACCCTGAAACACCACAGATAATGGAACTCCAAAGATACTGGTACACCAAATATACTAGAACACCCCAGACACTGAAACATCACATACTTTGAAAATGCATGTCCACTGATACACAACATACCCGGAAACATAAGAACATAAAAACATAA
Organism: Heptranchias perlo; assembly: GCF_035084215.1. NCBI lineage: Eukaryota > Metazoa > Chordata > Chondrichthyes > Hexanchiformes > Hexanchidae > Heptranchias > Heptranchias perlo. Next base: position 2,432,408 of record NC_090362.1, read on the forward strand.
GAAATAGGAGCAGGAGTAGGTCATACGGCCCCTCGAGTCTGCTCCGCCATTCAATAAGATCATGGCTGATCTTCGACCTCAACTCCACTTTACCGCCCAATCCCCATATCCCTTGATTTGCCTAGAGTCCAAAAATCTATCGATCTCAGCCTTGAATATACTCAATGACTCAACATCCACAGCCTTCTGGGGTAGAGAATTTTAAAATTTCACAACCCTCTGAGTGAAGAAATTCCTCCTCATCTCAGTCTTAAATGGCCGACCCCTCAACCTGAGACTAAGCCCCCTAGTTCTAGACTCTCCAGCCAGGAGGAACAGCCTCTCAGCATCGACCCTGTCAAGCCCCCTCGGAATCTTATGTGTTTCAGTGAGAAATATCTCATATACTTCAACACTGTAAACTGAAACAGCACATACACTGAGTGACTACATACCATGAAATACCACACTGAATGAAACGACACATATACTAAAACATCACATACGCTGAAACATCACGTATACTGAAACACCACATACACTGAAACATCACCTACCCTCAAATATAAGGTACACTGAAACATCACGTACACTGAAACAACACCTCCCATGAAACAACACATACACTGGAACACCATTAAAATATACTGTAACACCACATATATCGTATCAACACATACAATGAACCTCTGGTTCTCGACCCTTCTGCCAACGGGAACAGTTTCTCTTTATTTACTCTATCTCAACCCTTCATGATTTTGAACACCTCTATTAAATCTCCTCTCAACCTTCTCTGCTGTAAGGAGAACAACCCCAGATTCTCCAGTCTATCCACGGAACCGAAGTCCTTCATCCCTGGAACCATTCTAGTAAATCTCATTCTGTAAATCTTATTCTAGTAAGTCCCTCTCTAAGGTCTTCATATCCTTCCTAAAATGCAGTGCTCAGAATTGGACACAATACTCCAGTTGTGGCCTAACCAGTGTTTTATAAAGGTTCAATATAACTTCCTTGTTTTTGTACTCTATGCCTCTATCGATAAAGCCCATGATCCCGTATGCTTTTTTAATCACTTTCTCAACCTGTCCTGCCATCCTCAAAGATTTGTTCACATATATCCTCAGGTCTCTCTGTTCCTGCACCCCCTTTAGAATTGTACCATTTAGTTTATATTGCCTCTCCTCGTTCTACCTGCCATAATGTATCACTTTGCACTTCTCTGAGTTAAATTTCATCTGCCACGTGTCTGCCCATTCCACAAGCCTGTCTCTATCCTCTTGAAGTCTATCACTATCCTCCTCACTGTTTACTACACTTCCACGTTTTGTATCATCTGCAAATTTTGAAATTGTGTCCTGTACACCCAAGTCCAAGTCATTAATATATATCAAAAAAAGCAGTGGTCCTAGTACCAACCCTGGGGAACACCACTGTACACCTCCCTCCAGTCCGAAAAACAACCGTTCACCACTACTCTCTGTTTCCTGTCACTTAGCCAATTTCATATCCATGCTGCCACTGCCCCTTTTATTCCACGGGCTTCAATTTTGCTCACAAGCCTATTATGTTGTACTTTGTCAAATGCCTTTTGAAAGTCCATATACAGAACATCAACTACATTGCCCTCATCAACCCTCTCTGTTACCTCATCAAAGTTAGTTAAACACAATTGGGCTTTAACAATGTGTGCTGGCTTTCCTTTATTAATCCACACTTGTCTAAGAGACTATGGGGGAAAAATTGGATCAGGGTCCATTCTGGACGATGGTAGCGCGATGCACAACCACCCTGCGCCCGACGGACCCGACGCAGGCAGCATGTGAACTTCGTGCTGCCTGATACTTACCATGAAATCTCCCTGCAGCAAGCGCAGCCCTCGCTGCTGAGAGGCTGCACGGAGAATGAGGAAGTTGGAAATCGGGCGTGAACAGCGCACGTCATCAGCAGCCTGCACTACTTAAAGGTGCAGGCACATTTCAAATGGCAGATACACAGCCAAGTAGGAGAAGGGAGAATGGCATCGCGAGTAGCTGCACTGGCAAGAGAGCGGGCTCCACAATTCTCGGACGTGCTCTGGAGGCCCTGGTGGAAGGCATGGACCAAAGGAGGGCAGGCATGTACCCGAGGGTGGCCGGAGACAGTCTGGACTACAGCTGCGTAGGCATTGGCAGGCTGTGGCAAAGGAAGTGAATGCTAGGAGCATTGTACCACACACGTGGGTGCAGTGCTGGAAGAAATTTAATGATTTGACACAAGTGGTCAAGGTGAGTGAATGCAAGTGTCATGTGGCACATCCTACCAACTGCACCAATACTCCATGCACGACACCTCCCGTCACCCACCCACCCACCAACAAACACTGCCCATCCATATGCAATGCTACATCTCGCACGCACATAGTACCACACTTGCAGGCCACATAACCACCACTCACAAGTCACACAAACTGGCAGCTATGCGACCATGACAGGCACATCACCCACACACCTTGCAGGACACTCATTGACACACTGTCCTCTGTCTTGCAGGAGAAGGTGGCGTATAACATCCGGCAGCAGGAGGGACCTGAGGCTGGACGGGCACGTCTGCACGTCCTCACTCCTCCGGAGGAGACGGTGCTGCAGATCATTGGGCGGGCCATTGCTGCAGCCGTCACAACGTGCTGTGCTGGAGGTCCCCGTTGAGGGGGTCTCTGCATATCTAATGCTCCTTCTCCTTTTCCACATCTCCCTCCTCCCATAATCTTTTCTGACTCACGTGCTGCACATGCTGTCAGCACAAACCTCTTACTTGCTTCTCTTCCCACTCCAAAACTCAACCTGTTTGCCTTTGTCATTGCAGATACCCAAGGACACGTGACGGCACCCGGGGAGAAGGAGGAGGAGGAGGAGGAGGAGGACACTGAAGCCACACCGTCACTCGATCTGACACTTGCTTCCACCAGCTCAGAGACTGACACTGCGCGTCCTTTAGAGGTTAGGTTAGATGAGGGATCTGCACCGAGACAAGTGCGCAGGAGCCGAGGCGGAGGGAATGGATACCACAGGTGCCAGCTCGTTGGAGGGCGAGGTCGCTCACTAGTTCTGCTGCAGAGGAGTCAGATGAGAACTTCGATGGGCCAGGCTACAGAAGACGCTGATGGGCGTACACCAACAAATGCTTGGGGCGCTGGAATGCCTGCCAGAAAGCCTGCGCATAATGAGAAGGGGTATGGAGGAGTCCAGCTGCAACTTGGCGCAGGGCTTTGCGCAGAGCTTGGAGCCCATCCTTTCCAACATGGAATGGGTGGTCACCTCCATCAGCGCACCGGTGGAACCCACCATGATGCAGCGTCTGATGACTGATGTCACAGCATCCACTGCAGCACAAACATCTGCCATCCAAGGTCTGACTGCTGCATTTGCAGATCAGACTGCTGCCTTGGAAGCTTGGACTGCTGTTATCGTGGCTCTGGGGACCACTGTGGAACGGGGATTCCAGAGCATCACAGCACTCCACCAATCCGTTCTCTAGCCAATCACCAGGATTGCTGAGACGCCGCCCTGGGAGAGTGGCAGTGGCACCATGGCAGTCGCACCTGCTGTCCTCTCTCAGGACGACAGCATTCCTGCTCCCACCACTGCCACTCCATCAGTGCCCCTATTATTGCCTCTCGGCCACCAGGCCAGAGTGCTGCAGCCCATGCTGAGATGGTGCAGTCTGAAGCCTGGCCCTCCAGGCCCAAAGCTGCTCGAGGTCGTCCTCCAAGGCCATCTGTATGTTCCTCCATTGAAAGCCAGCAGCCTTCCACCACCCATGCTCCAGCCGCTGGGGAAGCACCTCGTAGGAGCACTAGGATAGGTAAAGGCACATGAACAACAGGCACTAAGGGGATGCACAAGGTTGAATAGTTCTGTTATGTTTGCATAATTTCATTTATTAATCCATAAATGAGAGTTTGATTTTGCATTTGGTGGTGGTTTTTATTCATGCAATGAGCTGAGAGGGACACCAATGTGTAATCAGATGGAGGGCGATTTGATTGTCTTATGGGAGGGGAAAGGTGGGGAATGTAGGATTGTTGGTGAGTTGGGGGATGTAGTTCCAATTATTGATAGCGGGCACGGATCAGGCGAGCACGCACAGTCCTTGCAGACAAGGCGTGTGGTTCCCGCTGCACCCTTGCATCTTCCTCCACCTCCTCTTCCAGCTCCACCCCCTCCTCCTGCTCCTCCTCAGCCTCTTCATCCTCCTGCTCCTCTGCCTCTTCCTCCTCAGCCTCTTCCTCCTCCACCTCTGGCTCAGGATCTTCTGCAGTCATTGGTGGCAAAGGCTGGTCCCACATGATGGCGAGGTTGTGCAGCATGCAGCAGACCACCACGAATCTGCCCACCCACTCAGGAGAGAACTGCAGGCTCCACCAGACCGGTCCAGGCAGCGGAAGCATTGTTTGAGGAGGTCTATGGTGTGCTCCACGATGTTGTGTGTGGCAGCAAGGCTCTCATTCTAGGCCTGCTGTGCACGTGTGCGTGGATTCCTGATCGGTGTCATGAGCCATGTCGTGAGGGGATAGCCTTTGTCACCCAGTTGCCAGCCTTTGACTTGCCGATTCGGATGAAAGATAGCTGGCACATTGGACTGCCGCATGACGAAGACGTCGTGACTGCTCCCAGGGTAGCGGACATTGACCTCCAAGATGTGATGCGTGTGGTCGCACAGCGGCTGCACGTTGAGGGAGTGGAAGCCCTTTCGGTTGACGAAGAGAACCGAGTTGATATGCAGGGCACGCAGGGCAATATGTGCGCAGTCCACAGCACCCTGCACCATGGGGAAGCCAGCAATGCGGGTGAACCCCTGTGCTCGCTCGTTCTGATTGTCTCTAACGAGAGGAAAAGTGATGAACCTGTTCCTCAAGTGGTACAGTGCGTCTGTGACCTCCCTTATGCAGCAATGCACTGCATACTCGAGATGCTGCACATGTCGCCAGCAGAGGCCTGAAATGCTCCTGAGCCATAGAAATTCAGTGCCATGGTGACCTTCGCAGCCACAGGCAATGCTGTCCTCGCCCTGCTCTAAGGCTGCAGTTGTGGCCGCACCAGTTGACAGATCTCGGTGACGGCTTCCTTGGTGAACCTCAGGCGTCGGATGCAATCCTCCTCGGTCATGTTGAGGTCAGAGAATTGGCCCGGGAAGGCCCTCATTGGATAGGGTCTCCTGCTCAGTGCCCTGCGCCTCCTCGTCCTCCCTCTCCTCGCAGCTTGACCTGCTGAGTGTGGCCTCTCTGCATGCTCCCAGTCATGCTCAATGCCCAGCGGGAGCCCTAGCAGACCGCCCATGGTTGGCAGGAATGTTGTTCCACCAGGGTTGTAACTTTCCGACCTGTAAGGCAATAACTGCCAAAGCCTCTCAAAAGTAGTGTAGGAACTCTCAATAAGAATAGGGAGCTTCAAAAAACACTTCCTACTCCTCCAGCAGCCAGAAGCAATAATCCAGCAACTAACCTGCAACACCTGCATGGTCCCTCTGAATAACGCTGTTGGGGGGTCCTTCAGGCACTGTGAGAAACGTTTAGATGGTCGAGGATAAGACTGTGCATTGAGTTGAGCGTTAAGGTTGAAAGTGGTGTGTATCACTTTAAATTAGCGTTGCACACTGATTGCAGCCATTTTTCTCCCTACTTTACATGCTTCCAGCGTCCGGTATTAGCGCATGCGCTAACTCCTATACCAAGATGGCGTCTGGCGCTCGTCATGCAGGAAACGTGCATGCGCATCCAAGACACCATCTTGGATGTCGGTGAGGCTGAAACAACGGGCGTTACACGGCCCAATTTAGTGCCCAAATAATTTTGTCCCCGATTATTGTTTCTAAAAGCTTCCCCACCAACAAAGTTAAACTGACTGGCTTGCAGTTGCAAATGTTACACCCTTTTTTGAACAAGGGTGTGACATTTGCAATTCTCCAATCCTCTGGCACCACCACCGTATCTAAGGATGTTTGGAAGATTATGGCCAGCACCTCTGCAATTTCCACCCTTACTTCCGTCAGCAACTCAGGATGCATCCCATCCGGACCGGGTGACTTATCCACTTTAAGTACAGCCAGTCTTTCTAGTACTTCCTCTTTATCAATTTTCACCCCATCCAGTATCTCAACTACCTCCTCTTTTACTGTGACTTTGGTAGCATCGTCTTCCTTGGTAAAGACAGATGCAAAGTATTCATTTAGTACCTCAGCCATGCCCTCTGCCTCCATGCTAGATCTCCTTTTTGGTCCCTAATCGGACCCCCCACTCCTCTTACTACCTATTTACTGGTTACATGCCTATGGAGGTTTTTGGATACCCTTTTATGTTAACCGCCAGTCTATTCTCATACTCTTTGCCCCTCTTATTTCCTTTTTCACTTCTCTTCTGTACTTTCTATATTCAGCTTGGTTCTCACTTGTAAAATCAATCTGACATCTGTCATATGCCCCCTTTTTCTGCTTCATCTGACTCTCTATCACTTTCTTCATCCAGGGAGCTCTGGCTTAGTTGCCCTACCTTTCTCCCTTGTGGGAATGTACCTAGACTGTACCGAAACCAACTCCTCTTTAAAGGCCACTCATTGTTCGATTACAGTTTTGCCTGCCAATCTTTGATTCCAATTTACCCGGGCCAAATCTGTCCTCAACCCACTGAAATTGGCCCTCCTCCAATTAAGCATTTTTACTCTAGATTGCTCCTTGTCCTTTTCCATAACTAATCTAAACCTTATGATACTATGATCACTGTTCCCTAAATGTTTCCCACTGACACGTGCTCCACTTGATCCACCAGAACCAGATCCAGCAATACCTCCTTCCTCATTGGGCTGATCAAAAAGCTCTCCTGAACACACTTCAGAAATTCCTCCTCCTCTTTGCCCTTTGCACGATTACTATCCCAGTCTATATTGGGATAGTTGAAGTCCCCAGTTATTACACTCTATAGCTCTTGCACCTCTCTGTAATTTCCCTTCAAATTTACTCCTCTATATCCTTCCCACTCGTTGGTGGTCCATAGAATATACCCAGTAGTGTAATGGCACCTCTATTGTTTCTTAACTCTAACCAAATAGATTCTGTCCTTAACTCCTCAAGGACATCCTCTCTCTCCCAACACTGCCACCCCCCCACTTTTTTTCCTTCCCTATCTTTCCTGAACACCTTGTATCCAGGAATATTTAGTACCCAATCCTGCCCTTTTTTGAGCCAGATCTCCGTTATCGCCACTACATCATATTCTTATGTGGCTATTTGCACCTGCAGCTCACTAACCTTATTTACCATGCTTCATGCGTTTACACACATGCACTCTAAACCTATCTTAGACCTCTCGTATTGTCTCTTAGTCTGATCCTACTATTTCTTACTGTAGGGCTATCTGTCTCTCTCAATCCTTTTTGCATCTTGTTTCTCCTCTCTAATGCTACATCCTGGTACCCATCCCCCTGCTAAATGAGTTTAAACTCTCCCCACAGCACTAGAGAACCTTTCCGTGAGGACATTGATCCTAGCTCTGTTGAGGTGCAACCCATTCGTCTTGAAAAGATCCCTTCTGCCCCAGAACTGGTCCCAATGCCCCAACAATCTGAACCTCTCCCTCCTGCACCATCGGCTCAATTTTGAAATGGTGGCAGGATGGCAGAAGTGGGGTGAAGGTGGCATGGCAAACCCGAATAAAAAAAAATTACCGTTTCCGACATGATCGTGATGTAATTGATGGTGTTTAAAAGGGGAAGCTCGGCGGGGGGGGCAGAGGGGGAGATTGGGGGGAAAGGAGGAGATTGGGGGGGGAGAGGGGGAGATCGGGGTTGGGGGGTAAGTAAAGTTGGAAATTGCAGAGGCTCTGGCCACAATCTTCCAAACTCCTTAGATATGGGGATGGTGCCGGAGGACCGGAGGATTGCAAATGTTACTCCCCTGTTCAAAAAAGGGAAAAGGGATAAACCTGACAATTACAGGCCAGTCAGCCTAATGTCAGCGGTGGGGAAACTTTTAGAGACAATAATCCAAGACAAAATTAATTGGCACTTAGAAAAGTATGGGCTAATAAGTGGAAGTCAGCACGGATTTGTTAAAGGAAAATCGTGTTTGACTAACTTCATTGAGTTCTTTGATGAAGTAACAGAGGGTTGATGAGGGTAGTGCGGTTGTTGTGTATATAGACTTTCAAAAGGCATTTGATAAAGTACCACATAATAGACTTGTTGGAAAAATTGAAGCCCATGGGATTAAAGGGACAGTGGCAGCGCGGATACAAAATTGGCTAAGGGACAGAAAGCAGAGAGCAGTGGTGAATGGTTGTTTTACAGACTGGAGGGAAATATATACAGTGGTGTTTCCCAGGGGTCAGTATTAGGACCACTGCTCTTTTTGATATATATCAATGAGCTGGACTTGGGTATAGAGGGTATAATTTCAAAGTTTGCAGATGACATGAAACTCGGAAATGTAGTAAACAATGTGGAGGATGGTAACAGACTTCACAAAGACAGACAGACTGGTGAAATGGGCAGACACATGGCAGATGAAATTTAACGTAGAGATGTGTGAAGTGATGCATTTTGGTAGGAAGAATGAGGAGAGGAAATTTAAACTAAATGGTACAATTTTAAAGGGGTTGTAGGAAAAGACAGACCTGGGGGTGCACATACACAAATCTTTGAAGGTGGCAGGACAAGTTGAGAAGGCTATTAAGAAAGCATATGGGATCCTGGGCTTTATTCATAGAGGCATAGAGTACAAGAGCGAGGAAGTTATGCTAAACCTTTATAAAACACTGGTTAGGCCTTAGCTGGGGTATTGTGTTCAATTCTGGGCACCACACTTTAGGAAGGATGTCAAGGCCTTAGAGAGGGTGCAGAAGAGATTTACTAGAATGGTGCCTGGGATGAGGGACTTCAGTTATGTGGAGAGACTGGAGAAGCTGGGGTTGTTCTCCTTAAAACAGAGAAGGTTAAGGGGAGATTTGATGGAGGTGTTCAAGATCATGAACGGTTTTGACAGAGTAAATAAGGAGAAACTGTTTCCAGTGGCAGATGGGTCGATAACCAGAGGACACAGGTTTAAGGTGATCGACAAAAGAGCCAGAGGCAATATGAGGAAACATTTTTTAATCTGGAATGCGCTGCCTGAAAGGGCGGTGGAAGCAGATTCAATAGTAACTTTCAAAAGGGAATTAGATAAATACCTGAAGGGAAAACATTTGCAGGGCTATGGGGAAAGCGCAGGGGAATGGGACTAATTGGAAAGCTCTTTCAAAGAACTGGCACAGGCACGATGGGCCAAATGGCCTCCTCCTGTGCTGAACCTACTATGATACTATATCAAATTCTTTAATCATCTTAATCATCTCAATTAGATCATCCCTTAATCCTTTATATTCAAAGGAATACAAGCCTACTCGATGCAACCTGTCCTCCTAATTTAACCCTTTTAGCCATGGTATCATGCTGGTGAATCTGCGCTGCACCCCCTCCAAGACCAATATATCCTTCCTGAGGGGCGGTGCCCAGAACTGAATGCTGTCTCCAGGTGAGGTCTAACTAGAACTCTTTATAGCTGTGACATAACTTCCAAACATTTTGATTCCAGGCTTCAAGATAAAGGCCAACATTCCATCAGCCTCTTTAATTATTTTTATATCTGTCCACGAGCGTTTAGTGATTTCTGTACTTGGCTCCCTAAATCCCTCTGCTCAGCCACAGTTCCTAGCTTCTTGCCATTTAGAAAATATTCTGATTTTTCTTTCTTAGGTCCAAAGTGGATGACCTCACACTTTTCCACATCAAACTGCCACAGTTTTGCCTACTCACTTAATCCATCAATGTCCCTTTGCATCTTTCTGCTCCCATCTACACTATTTACTGTGTCACCTAACTTAGTGTCATCAGCAAACTTGGATAAGTGGCTCTCTCTGTAGTTGGTTGTGTAGCAGAATAGCACTTGCTCCTGTTGCGCTGCGGCACAGTGTAGCATTAAAGCACAGGGTGCTGGTCAGTGCCATGGTAGTCTGGTGGCCATGTTTGATGGCTGGATGACATCAGGGACGAGATGGCTCACCCAAGCCCCAGTGAACCTGCCATGCCTGAGTCTCATCACCCCTCCACCATGTTCAGGTAGGAGACTCCAATAGGTTAAATCTGCTACCCTGGGATACTTGGTTCTGTTTTTCAACAGAGCCAACTATATTCATTGCACCTCCTGTGCCCTATGTGCTCCTGGCCTGCCCTCTCCTGCAGCTACTCCTGGGGTATGATATAGCCAAGAACCGACTGAGGAGTCACTCCGTGAGACTGTAAAGTCTGCACTTCACGGCAGCTTCCCTTCCTTTGCATAACTTAACAGTTTTCTTTTATATACCTCACAGATGCAAGTGAAAGTGTCTCTTCACGTATTCCTTTAACGAGGCTTTCACATTCTTGAACAAATGCATAACATACGAACATACAAAATAGACGAGCAGGAAAAGACCAGCTGGTCCATCAAGCCTGCCTCACACAGCATGACAGCCAGAGTATCATGAATAATAAGTCTCTGATTCCACCCATTCTAGGCCGCAAGCAAAAATGAGACGAGTGCTAATAACAGAAGGAAAGTCGGTATTACTCCCACTCACTAGTTTAGTCACATCTACTTTTTTCGTAACAATAACATGCAGATCAGGGCTTCCCTCTAACTGTTTGTGTAATCTTGCTCAGGTAGCAAATGTTACAAATGGACAGTCAGACAGAGAAGGACTGAATACTTTTAGTTGCTTATAAACTTTATTTGCTAGGATTCACGTTACACCCAATACATCCCTCACTCAAAAACCCACAACCTCTCCCCAAGCCTACTCCCTTATATATGGGAGCCAGCGAGCTCCCATTTGATCTTGCATCTAATCATTCATCAATTGATGTAATTTATTTATATACAATTAACAGCAAGCAGTCTAGAATGGAAAGGGAATAGGCAAAGCTCTGGTAAATATTCTGATCAGTTCTGTGAATATGCAAGCTCTATTTGAAGATTAGGACAGTGAATCTTGCCTGACATTTTATGAAGAAATAAGGCAGGATATTGAAAATTCACAGCAGTGGTAGGAAAAATGTATGGCAGTGTTTTGCAGGATGTTATCAACTCAAGTGAAGGGTGCAGAGACCAATAGAAATCGGCTGCATGGATTGAAATGCCTCCACATGTAATGAAAATTCTCAGGCCTGGCAAAGAATCATAGAATGAAACAGCACAAAAGGAGGCCATTCGGCCCATTGTGCTTATGATGAAGGAGCTATCCACTTAGTCCCACCCCCCTGCTCTTTCCCCATAGACTGGCAAATGTTTCCCCTTTAATTATTTATCCAATTCACTTTTGAAAGTTATTACTGAATCTGATTCCACCACCCTTTCAAGTAGTGCATTCCAGATCACTATAACTCGCTGCATGAATAATTTCTCATTATCTTGCCTCTGGTTCTTTTGCCAATTACCTTAAATCTGTGTCCTCTGGTTACCGACCCTTCTGACACTGGAAACAGTTTCTCCTTATTTATTCTATCAAAACGCTTCATGATTTTGAACGCCTCCATTAAATCTCCCCTTAACCTTCTCCACTCTAAGCAGAACAACCCCACCTTCTCTAATCTCTCCATGTAACTGAACTCCCGCATCCCTGGCACCATTCCAGTAAATCTCCTCTGCACCCTCTCTAAGGCCTGGACATCCTAAAGTGTGGTGCCCAGAATTGGACAAAATACTCCAACTGGGGCCTAAGCAGTGATTTATAAAGGTTTAGCATAACTTCTTTGATTTTGTACTCTTTGCCTCTGTTTATAAAGCCAAGGATCCCATATGTTTTTTTAAGAGCGTTCTCAACTTGTCCTGCCACCTTCAAAGATTTACGTTTGTAAACCCCCAGGTCTCTCTGTTCCTGAACCCCCTTTAAAATTGTACCATTTAATTTATATTGCCTCTCCTCATTCTTCCTACCAAAATGAATCACTTCACACTTCTCTGTGTTAAATTTCATCTGCCATGTGTCTGCCCATTTCACCAGTCTGCCAATGTCCTCCTGAAGTCTCTTAGTAGTCTCCTCACTGTTTACTACATTTCCGAGTTTCGTGTCATTTGCAAACTTTGAAATTATATCCTTTATACCCAAGTCCAGATCATTAATATAAATCAATAAGTGTAGTGGTCCTAATACTGACCCCTGGGGGACATCACTGTATACTTCCCTCCAGTCTGAAAAACAACCGTTCATCACTACTCTCTGCTTTCTGTCCTTTAGCCAATTTTGTATCCACACTGCCACTGTCCTTTTAATCCCATGGGTTTCAATTTTCCTAACAAGTCTATTATGTGGTACTTTATCAAATGCCTTTTGAAAGTCAACATACACACTATCAAACGTAATACGCTCATCAACCCTCTCTGTTACTTCATCAAAGAACTCAATCAAGTTAGTCAAATATGATTTGCCTTTAACAAATCCGTGCTGGCTGCCATTTATTAACCCATATTTTTCCAAGTGACAATTAATTTGTCTTGGATTATTGTCTCTAAAAGTTTCCCCACCACAGCCGTTAGGCTGATTGGCCTGTAATTGCCCGGTTTATCCCTTTTCCCTTTATTTAAACAGGAGTGTAACATTTGCAATCCTCTCGTCCTCCAGCACCACTCCCATATCTAAGGAGGATTGGAAGATTGTGGCCAGAACCTCTGCAATTTCCACCCTTACTTCCCTCAGTAACCTAGGATGCATCCCATCTGGACCAGGTGACTTTTCTACTTTGAACACTGCCAATCTTTTAAACACCTCCTCTTTATCTATTTTTATCCTCTCCAATATCACTACTACCTCCTCCTTTACTGCTACATTGGCAGCATCCTCTTCTCTAGTGAAGACAGATGCAAAGTATCATTTAGTACCTCAGCCATGCTCTCTGCCTCCACAAGAAGATCTTCTTTTTGATCCCTAATCAGCCCCACCCTTCCTTTGACTACCTGTTTATTATTTTTGGGTTCCCTTTCATGCTACCTGCTAATCTATTCTCATACTCTCTCTTTGCCCCTCATTCCCTTTTTTAGATCTCCTCTGTACTTTCTATATTCAGCCTGGTTCTCTACTGTATTATGAGCCTGAAATTTATCATAAGCCTCCTTTTTCTGTTTTACTCTAGTCTCTATATCTTTAGTCATCCAGGGAGCTCTAGCTTTGGATGCCCTTCCTTTCCCCCTTGTGGGAATGTATCTAGTCTGCACCCGAACTATCTCCTCTTTGAAGGCCTCCCATTGTTCCTTTATTGTTTTACCTGCCAATCTTTGATTCCAATCCATCAGGACCAGATCCCCTTTCAACTTTCTGAAATTAGCCCTCCTCCAGTTGAGTATTTTCACATTTGATTGTTCCTTGTCCTTTTCCAAAGCTACTTTAAACCTAATGATATTGAGATCACTGTTTCCCAAATGCTCCCCCACTGAAACATGCCCCACTTGCCGCATTTCATTCCCCAGAACTAGATCCAGTACTGCTTCCTTCCTCGTTGGGCTGGAAACACACTGTTCAAGAAAGTTCTCTTGTACACATTTCAGGAATTCCTCCACCTCTTTGCCCTTTACCTGATACTGTCCCAGTGCACATTGTGAGCCAGGTATCTGTTATTGCCACTGTTTCATAGTCCCATGTGGCGACTTGAGCCTGCAGCTCACCAACCTTATTTACCACGCTGCTTGCATTTCGGCACATGCACTCCAAACACATTTTAGTCTGCCTCACATTTCCCCCCTGTCTGATCCCTCCTATTTCTGAACTACTATTTATTCTAATGTTTGTCTCTCCCAGTCCTCTCTAATGCTTCATCCTGGTATCCCTCCCTCTGCCAAATTAGTTTAAACCTTCCCCAACAGCACTAGTTAACCTCCCTGTGAGGACATTGGTCCCAGCTCTGTTGAGGTGCAACCCGTCCATCTTGAACAGATCCCTCCTGCCCCAGAGCTGGTCCCAATGTTCCAGGAGTCTGAAGCCCTCCCTCCTGCATCACTTCTCCAGCCACGCATTAACCTGCCTTGTCTTACTGCTTCTATATGCACTAGCACATGGCACTGGGAGTATTCCAGGACCTTTGAGGTCCTGCTCTTCAACTTTCTTCCTAGCTCTCAAATCTCTGACTGCAGGCCCTCAACCTCTTTCCTTCCTGTCGTTGGTTCCAACATGGACCACAACTTCTGGCTGTTCCCCTTTCCCCCGCAGAATGTTCTGCACCCGTTCAGTGATGGCCACTGCACCTGTCCTGGCCACACCCCAAAAGTGTTACGCATCTTCAAGGCAAAAACTTGTTGCTGGCTCAATTTTTAAAAATTTGTTCTCAGAATGTAGGTGACATTGGCATGGCTTTATTATCCCTAATGAATAAACACATTTTACTCTTACTGAACGTGGACATAAAAGATAGAGGAGTACAAGTGGGGAAGATCACACATCCATGGCAAAGCCTTTTATTCACAAGTGCAACAAGAGAAAAATCTTCTCTCATCAGTTAATTTAACCATATTGATTGGCTCGAATATCTGCAGAACTAAATACAAACCAATCAATACCAGTTCCATTCATGGCTACCAACCAGCAACAAGTAAGCAAATGGAATCCAACCAATCAAATTATTTTTTTTCTATAGCTCCCATTCACAAACCAGCAAGTATGTTCACACGGGGCCTCAGCTTAATGTCTCATCCGATAGGTGGCCTATCTGACAATGCAGCACTCCCTCTGAGTGTTGGCTCAGGTTATCTGGTTAACCCCTGGAGTTGGGCTTGAACCGATGAGCAGATGGTGCTGCCAATTATGTGGTGGCAGGGCAGAAGTCCAGCCCCGAGGGGTAGGTTTTGAGGCCTCCCACCCGACAGAAATGGGATGGTAAGATGGGGAGTGAATTACTGCTCCATTCCCCCCAGCCCCCACCCTCGCTGTGGTCGTGACAATCCTCCCACAGGCCTACCACTGGGGAACAGTTCCAAGCCAAGCAGGAGGCACATTTAAAAAGCAAATTGGGGTCCTATGGCAGACAAAGGACAGCGACTGCCATTTCAGGAGAGCACTGGGTGGAGTGTGCGCCGCACATGCTCAGTCAAAGAGGATCTCACAGGTAACTCTGGGTTTATTTTTGCGGGGCCGGGAGGAGCAGTCCCACAAAAATACTGTGGGCAGCTGTTGTCCCTGGCTCTCCCCCTCAGTCTCGTCTCACCCTCCCTCCTAGCATTTACCCGAGGCCCCCTGGCATCCCAGCTGACTGACATTCCTATGGCCCAAAACCAGCCAGTTGCCTCTGGGCACCCAGTCGAGTTCAGATGAGGCCCAGACCTTAAAATGGCAGCAGTCTCTTCACCACTGGAAGGGGAGGCTGGCCGGCCAAAAGTCAAAGTCCACCCTCTCGTGCCGCTGAATAGTGTCCTATTTGTGAAGGAAATGGCTTGAAGGAATGGTTTTTTTTCAAGCTTGTGCAGGGCTGTCATTATCCTGGGATGTACTGTACCTTGACGAAACTTGGCAAGAAAAAATAATTTTAATCAGATGTGCGATTAATGATGTATGCCAAGTGATAAGAGAAGTCAGTGACTTCTGGTGTGGATAGAATTTGCTGCAACATAAATCTCACTTCAACATCTACTAGTGAAGGTAGCAAGATAAGAACCCAGTCTTCTGTAGAAGTACTCGTACTACATCACTTCTGTAACACTGCCTGAATCACTAGAACAAGGCATCAAATAGCTCACCTTCAAGCAGACAGCTTAAATTCATTACTTGAGTTCTATGTGGACAGATGTTTATGGAACTGTAATGTTACTAAGTCTCATTACTGAAGAATTGCTTTTAAATTGCTATTAAATAAAATTGTAGTGCACTGTAACACAAGGATTCGAATAGCAATCAGAGCACTGTTACACGAGGATTCGAATAGCAATCAGAGCACTGTAACACGAGAATATGAACAGCAATCAGAGCACTGTAACACGAGTATCTGACTAGCAATCAGAGCACTGTAACACGAGTATCTGACTAGCAATCAGAGTACTGTAACACGAGTATCTGACTAGCAATCAGAGTACTGTAACACGAGTATCTGACTAGCAATCAGAGCACTGTAACACGAGTATCTGACTAGCAATCAGAGTACTGTAACACGAGTATCTGACTAGCAATCAGAGCACTGTAACACGAGTATCTGACTAGCAATCAGAGTACTGTAACACGAGGATCTGACTAGCAATCAGAGCACTGTAACACGAGGGTCTGACTAGCAATCAGAGCACTGTAACACGAGTATCTGACTAGCAATCAGAGCACTGTAATACGAGTATCTGAACAGCAATCAGAGTACTGTAACACGAGGGTCTGAACTGCAATCAGAGCACTGTAACACGAGGGTCTGAACAGCAATCAGAGCACTGTAACACGAGTATCTGACTAGCAATCAGAGCACTGTAACACGAGTATCTGACTAGCAATCAGAGCAGTGTAACACGAGTATCTGAACAGCAATCAGAGTACTGTAACACGAGGGTCTGAACAGCAATCAGAGCACTGTAACACGAGGATCTGAACAGCAATCAGAGCACTGTAACACGAGTATCTGAACAGCAATCAGAGCACTGTAACACGAGTATCTGAACAGCAATTAGAGCACTGTAACACGAGGATCTGAACAGCAATCAGAGCACTGTAACACGAGGATCTGAACAGCAATCAGAGCACTGTAACACGAGTATCTGACTAGCAATCAGAGCACTGTAACACGAGTATCTGAACAGCAATCAGAGTACTGTAACACGAGGGTCTGAACAGCAATCAGAGCACTGTAACACGAGGATCTGAACAGCAATCAGAGCACTGTAACACGAGGATCTGAACAGCAATCAGAGCACTGTAACACGAGTATCTGAACAGCAATCAGAGCACTGTAACACGAGTATCTGAACAGCAATCAGAGCACTGTAACACGAGTATCTGACTAGCAATCAGAGCACTGTAACACGAGTATCTGAACAGCAATCAGAGTACTGTAACACGAGGGTCTGAACAGCAATCAGAGCACTGTAACACGAGGATCTGAACAGCAATCAGAGCACTGTAACACGAGGATCTGAACAGCAATCAGAGCACTGTAACACGAGGATCTGAACAGCAATCAGAGCACTGTAACACGAGTATCTGAACAGCAATCAGAGCACTGTAACACGAGGATCTGAACAGCAATCAGAGTACTGTAACACAGGGATTCTAGTGTGAGACTGGTCATATGTAGGTCAGGCAGCGTAGGGGTGGCAGATTCCCTTCCCTGAAGGACCAGTTGGGTTTTTACGACAATCTGATGCTAGTCCACAAACGTCCAGGTTTAATTACTTCAATTTCACAACTTGCCATGGTGGGATTATGAACACTCAACCTCAGTGTTGCTAATCCAGTCCCATGACCACGAGGCCAGCGCACACTGCTAAATTGAGTCAATAGAGGTGGCCAGGTCTTAAAGGGCCTCTACGACTCATAGAGTGCTTTGAAATTAACTCTTCCCCAAACTCAGCAACAGAACAACACTGAACATTGTCCAACAGCTGCCATCTTCCTTTCAGGTAAAGAATGCAACAAATTGGCAGCTCAGGAAAATCTGATTGTTGCCATTTCTGTTCAGGGACTCTCCTGTGATTGGCAATCAATCAAACCAAGTTGCACATACTCAATATCGTAACAACCGTGCACAGACTTGTACACAGACAGCAACCATTACACAGACTTGTACATTATGATTACAGGATACAATAAATGATCAGCCCATTTTTCTTTGTCGCTTCAGCAACCATTCCCATTACCTGAGCTCCCAAGTGTCTGATGTTTGTTTGAAATACCTGGAACAGGAAAAGACACAGGCATAGCTGGGAATCTAAAACAATCGATTGTGCTCTTTAAATATGTGTGTAAATTCCATGGTCACCTGTAATATTGCAGGAAGCTCCCTCACGGATGACTTGATTCTCCCTGATTGCAGATCTTATAGAAATTACTGCATGGAAGGAGGCCATTTGGCCCATCATGTTTATACCAGTGCTTGCTTGTCGACGAGAACTATCTACTCTAATTCGCACTCCCATCCTTTCCCTGTATTCTTTTAGATTCTTCCTTTTCATATACCTCTCCCTTTTAATTTAAGTCATAAATGGTGATTTTAACCGCACCTGCACAGCAGAAACTGGGCGGGTGGGCAGTTAAAATCGCCCAAGTTACTTCATTGCGCTGAAGGCACCAGGAGGAACAGTTTTAATTTTAACCTCCTCTCCTAAGCAGGTGGCAAACACAGCCACCCAAAGCCTTGTAGGCACATATGTGTCAGGTCCTGATAATGTCGTTGGGACCCAACTGCAATATTTACTTGGAGGCCTGAGCGGGAAAACAGCTGTTAGTTTCCCACCCGGCCAATTCAACACGGGACTGGGCTAGAAAAGGCCCATAAAGGTAAATTTATCTTTATAAAAATACTTTCCTTGTGGAGCAGGAAGAGTATGAGTGATCCTCCAGGCCCCACAAGGAAATCGGAGAACTCCGCTGTCGTAATCTCGTCCCCCACTCCCGATTGCAGGAACCCTCGCGGGACGGCCTGGCAGCATTCTGCGTGACTTTCTGCCATTTACCACTGTCCGGATGGGTGGGAAGTCAATCCGTGGCATTTACGCTAGGCCCAGGAGTTAAAATACCCACTGGCCTTTTTTTTTTCCTGAGCGGGTGAATTTTGAGCTAAAAAATGAAGGTTACAATTGGGGCCTATATAGTCAGTGCTTCAATCATCATTTGTAGTAAAGCATTCCTTGTTCTAATAACCCTTTGTGATATCAGACCATTTCAGATATCAAACGTAGAATTGCCAACAAATCCATTTTTAAAATAACTGAAACTTGAATTCTCCACTCCACAACAGCATCATAAAGATCCTAAAAAATCAACCGGGCACATAAACTGTTCACAGAAATGACTAAATCAATCATGGAAACAAGAACGGGGCAGGTTACCTGGTGTTAGAAGGAAGTCTCATCTTTAGAGGTCCATCATGTGCGTAAAAATGTAATTCTTTTTAAATGATAAAAAAAATCTTTCATTCCTGCAGCATTTTTGGTAAATGCTTGCCAGAGATTGTTAAAAAAAATAACTGAAACAGACCAAATAAACTTGTACCGATAACTGAGGGACACAGCACGTCATTGTCCAATAGGAATTGCTAACAAGCCCCCAGTGTGGTTACAGTGACACCGCTTTAGCCACACACACTAACTTTAGGAGAAAACGCCTTATCCATAAAATGCCTTATCCATTGTACAGATAAATATACTTCATGTGTATACTTACTTAACAAACATTGACCATTCAAAACCAAGGAAGCAAAGCAGCCACACTAATCAAAAAGCATTTGCATACTCTACATTTCGTCTCACCATTTTACCAACAAATGCACAAAAAGGTTAAAGTTCACGTGCATACACCGTGTGAATATGAGTATTGAGATCACATTACCAACAATGGGGTCTTTTACTCATTTTTTTATTTACTAATCAGAAAGCAATTAGCCACATCTGCATTCCTAAATAGCCTCATGTGGCCAGTGGCTAACATATGGGACAACACTGCAGTACATGGAGATCTCCCATCACCGATAGCTGTCCCTATAGCGTCTACATCTGCTCCTCATTTGTTCCGAAGCACTTGGCACGATGATGTAAACCATGATCAGATATATCATTGTATCACTGAGAGTGATGTCACTGTGACAAGTTGCATGCCCAGCTCCCCCCATCTCCTCCCTCTGCCAAACACAAACATGGCCCCCACAATCGCCATCTACCCTGCTGCACATGGAGGAGCCAGAGCAACAAAAAGGTATTAATGTCTACTTACACGTGTGTGTCTTCTTTGTGACGGAAATGCCTGCAAAAGAAAGAAAGCTGCATGTGAATATGTTGCTTACACCACCTGCATGTTGACTATTTATAGCTGAATTCTTTGTTAATAGACTGCACTTTTGTGCAGTACTGATGGAGTGCCGCACTGTCGAAGGTGCCGTCTTTTGGATGAGATGATAAACTGCGGCCCCATCTGCCCTCTCAGCTGGAAGTAAAAGATCCCATGGCATTATTTAGAAGAAGAGCAAGGGAGTTCACCCCGGTGTCCTGGCCAATATTTATCCCTCAACCAACATCACCAAAAACAGATTATTTGGCCATTATCACATTGCTGTTTGTGGGATCTTGCTGTGCGCAAATTGGCTGCCGCGTTTCCTACATTACAACAGTGACTACACTTCAAAAGTACTTCATTAGCTGTAAAGCAGTTTGGAATGTCCTGAAAGGCGCTGTATAAACACAAATCTTTCTTTATTCTATTCATTTTATCATTGATACTTTGAAGAAGAATGAGTATGGGGAACCTCTGCAATCACCCCCCAGGGCAGATGTTTCCTCTGGCAGTCAGGTGTCAATAGCAAAGAAAACCACCAAGGGCAGAATAAATGATTTGCTCACAGCTGATGTAACTGACTATAATAAAAAATAATTCATTGTCCTGATTGGCTGATTATTGAAAAATGAAAATCTTTGATGTTAGGTACTGAAACTTGTCTTTGGAAGTCCCAGAAAGTTTGTATAAGAGCTGGGGGGTTCCCCAAAGGCTTTAGCTCCCTGCTCTGCACTGCTGTGGGACTCTTGGCCACGTAATGATTCACCGGGGAGACAGTTCAGAAGTTATTGAAAGGTTCCGTACATTCACTTTGTTTCCGAACTGATTGGCCTGGGCTTTCTGCTCTTTTGGTGACATGGAGCCTGAAGCTTCACAAATCAACACGGGATCGCGCAGTGCTGAAGAAGCCCTCCAGAATGACCCAGAGGTTTTCTTCTCTTCCTTCCGCCATGACTGAGAGGCACCTGCTCAGCGAAGGGTGCCACAATATGCCTGAGATCCTGGTGTCCTTCCACCAACTTCCCCACACACACACACACAATATTGGATGTCAGAACTGCCAGACCCCGACACCCAGCTCCGAGCCTCCCCACCAGACGACAGAGTCCATGGACGAGGAGGCAACAGAGGGAGAATGGCAGCTGGTGAGCAAGAAAAACAGAAAGAGGAAGCCAGAGGAAAGGAAACGAGCCCCTGCCGACACTACACCAGGGGTCAAAAGAGCACTCGAGTCGCAGTCGGACTGCAGCGACTACCCCGTGTCTGACGAGGAGGGACGACAGGAGCGAAGTGGTCAGACGTCCCACCGAAAGCGGCAAAATGTCCAAGGTGACACCGACACAATCGGCAGCCCCCATCTCCAGAACACTGGGAGCGACAATGCCTCCAGTACCCTCCAGCTCCGGGAAGCTGGCAGCATCGTAGTGCCCAGCGCACACCAGCTCCGGGACACCGGGAGCAGCACCGCAGAGAGCGAAGAACAGCTCCGGGAAACCGGGAGAAGCAACAACGAGGAGCCCCAACCGATCGAGGATCGCACGGACGCTTCACCCGACACCACGCCGCCGATGTCACCCCGGCGGAACGACGACCCCCTCTCTGAGGCAGAACAGAACTCGTACCTCAGCTCAGGGAGCGTGGAACACTTTGCACAGATCACCGGGATGCAGGGACATGGCCAAGAGCTGGAAACAGCAAACGGACTGTCGGGTGAGACTTTAAACTGTTGCTAAAATGGGTCTGAAAGTCGCATCCATTAACGTGCGTAGCATTAAATGCACTACGCGATGTGTGTTGACCTTGGACTACCTGGCCAAGGTCAAGAGCGACCTGCTGTTCTTACAGGAGTGCGGCCTGCCGCATCTCAGCAATTACCGGCAATGGTCGCAGCGGTGGGCCCACGGGCCGTCGATCTGGTCGGGAGGCAACGATAACCGTGCCTCCGGCCTGGGGATTCTGCTGCGGGGAGGCAACTTCACCATCACCGAAGTAAAGGAGGTGGTGGGGGGTCGTCTCCTCGTAGCAGACGTAATGTACAAAAACGCTCCGCTCCGGCTGATCAACGTGTACGCCCCGGCTCTGAAGAGCGAGCGGCTGGCCGTATTCCAGCATCTCCCACTGCTGCTGGCGACGTCCAAGCCGGTCATTCTCGGCGGTGACTTCAACTGCATCATCGATGCGGCTGGATGATCCAGCAGAGCCGACAGCAAACTGGACTCAACGTCCAAACTTCTGATGGAAGCGGTGAAAGACGCCAAGCTGTGCGACGTCTTCAGCAACCCTGCAGACGGAGCGGCGCGTCAATACACCTGGTCCAGACCAGACGGGTCTGTCCGTTCCAGGATAGACTTCCTGTTTGTGTCCCCGAAGCTCAAGGTCAGATCCATCAAGGTCACACCGGTGTTCTTCTCTGACCACTGCCTCCTCCTGGCCGACTGTCACCTACAGGACGATCAGAGAGTGGGCAGGGGGACATGGAAGCTGAACGTGAAACTGTTGACCCCAGGAAACATTGAGGAACTGACGAGGGATTACAAAGGTTGGAGAACCGTAAAGCCCCTCTTTGATTCCCCAGTGCACTGGTGGGAAGCCATCAAGGCGAACATCAAGAGGTTCTTCATCCTCAAAGGTGTTCAGAAGGCGAGAGAGAGGCAGAGGAAAACGTCCCGACTCCAGAAAAGCATGCAGAATCTTCTCCTGCTGCAGTCGATGGGGATCGATGTCGGGGAGGAACTCAGAGAGGTGAAGGACCAGCAAGCCTCGCTCTTTGCCTCCGAGGCCTCCAAGATCATCTTCCGGTCCAGAGTCCGCTCCGTGGAGCAGGACGAGACTTGCTTGCGCTTCTTCTTCCAAAAGGTGCACAGAGAAAGCTCTGTGATCAGCAGCCTGAAGAGGACGGCTCGGTCACGTCCTCGCAGCCCGACATACTGACATCTGCAAATCCTTTTATGCTGGACTGTACGACGCGAAGCCCACAGACAGCGCGGCCTCCCAGTCCTTCTTGTCGTCTATCACGGAGGTTCTAGACAACAGCAAGCGGGAGAGTCTGGATCACCCGCTAACTCTGGACGAACTGACAAAGGCCGTCCGTTCCTTCGAGAAGAGTAAGACTCCCGGAAGCGACGGCTTACCGGTGGAGTTGTACTCGGCTCTGTGGGACTGGATAGGCCCAGACCTGCTGGAAGTGTACGGGGGTATGCTCCTGGCAGGCAGCATGTCAGACTCCATGAGGAAAGGCACCATCACCCTCATCTACAAGCGGAAGGGGGAGAGGGAAGAAATCAAAAATTGGCGACCCATCTCACTACTTAACGTGGACTACAAAATTCTGTCCAAGGTCATCGCCAATCGGGTCAAGTCAGCCCTGGAGGTGGTGATCCACCCCGATCAGACCTGCGCCGTACCCGGCAGGAAGATCTCTGATAGCCTGGCGCTACTCAGGGATACGATTGCCTACGTACAGGACAGGGGGGTGAACACCTGCCTGATCAGCCTGGACCAGGAGAAGGCCTTTGACAGAATATCCCACACGTACATGATGGACGTGCTCTCCAAAATGGGGTTTGGGGAGGGAATCCGCAATTGGATCCAACTGCTCTACACAAACATCAGTAGCGCAGTTTCAATCAACGGGTGGGAATCAGAAAGCTTTCCGATCAAATCTGGAGTCAGGCAGGGCTGTCCTCTCTCCTCCGTCTTGTTCGTGTGTTGCATCGAACCCTTTGCCGAGTCCATCAGGAGGGATGCGGGCATAAGAGAGGTGACGATCCCAGGCAGCGGAGGCACTCAGGTCAAGGCCTCCCTGTACATGGATGACGTCGCCGTCTTTTGCTCGGATCAGCTCTCGGTCCGCAGATTGATGAGCATCTGCGACCAGTTCGAACTGGCCTCGGGGGCCAGGGTAAATCGTAGCAAGAGCGAGGCCATGTTCTTTGGGAACTGGACCGACCGATCCTTTGTCCCCTTCACCGTCAGGTCGGATTACCTGAAGGTGCTGGGGATCTGGTTCGGGGGGGCCGGGGCGTGCACCAAAAACTGGGAGGAGCGTATTTCCAAGGTTAAGCAGAAACTGGGACTGTGGGATCGACGATCCCTCTCGATCGTGGGCAAGAGCCTGGTCATCAGGTGCGAGGTGCTCTCGGTGTTGCTGTACGTGGCGCAGGTCTGGCCCATGCCTCGCTCCTGCGCCGCGACAGTCACCCGAGCCATCTTCCGCTTTGTCTGGAGATCAAAAATGGACCGTGTCTGCAGGGTCACGATGTACAAATCTCCAGAGAAAGGGGGGAAAGGCGTGCCCAACGTGGCCCTCATCCTGATGGCCACCTTTGTGTGCGGCTGCATCAAGCTGTGCATAGACCCTCGGTACGCAAACACAAAGTGTCACTACGTGCTGAGGTTTTACCTGTCCCCGGTGTTGAGAAGGATGGGCCTGGCCACGCTGCCACGGAACGCTCTGTCCAGTTGGACCGTTCCGCCCCACCTGTCCTTTGTGGAAAAGTTTGTGCAGAAAAACACCTTTGACCACAAGGCGATCAGCAAGTGGTCCGCACGTAACGTCCTCGAGACCCTGCGGGAAAAGGATATGGTGGATCCTGTCAGTTGGTTCCCCGAGCAGACTGTCAATGTCATTTGGCAGAACGCCTCATCGCCAGAGCTTTCAAACAAGCACCAAGACCTAGCTTGGCTGGTGGTGAGAAGGGCCCTTCCCGTCAAATCCTTCATGTACTCCCGGACTCTCAGCGCCACCGCGCGCTGTCCCAGAGGAGGCTGCAGTGGAGACGAGACCGTCACCCATCTCCTTCTGGAATGTGCCTTTGCAAAGAAGGTCTGGAGAGAGATGCAGTGGTATCTGTCCAGGTTCGTTCTGAGCAGTCCCGTAACACAGGATTCTGTGCTCTACGGGCTGTTCCCGGGGATGCACACTGAGACGGACATCAGCTGCTGCTGGAAGACCATCAACTCGGTGAAAGACGCCCTTTGGTCTGCCCGAAACTTGCTGGTCTTCCAGTACAAGGAGCTGTCCTCGACCAAGTGTTGCAGACTGGCACATTCCAAGGTCCAGGACTACGTGCTGAGGGACGCACTGAGGATGGGTGTGGCTGCCGCAAAGGCTCTGTGGGGAAAGGCAACCGTTTAGAGCCTTCCCGCTATTGTATACCGAGGGGCTGCAATCAGGGAAAAACCCCCTCGGGCAGAATGTAAAATTCTAACTGATGTAATGTAACTGTAATGAATCTGTAATGAACCTGTAAAGAATCTGTAAGATACCTATTATCAAAAATTGAGTGTATTGCAATGAGGCACCCTAGAGTGTCATGAACTGTAATTATGTCCAATGTGTTCATTGAACTGTACTTGGTGTAACCTGCAAATTGTATAATCTGTATTGTGTATGTTTGGAATGTGATATGAGAACTGTATTGTATGAACTGCTGCAAATTTTATGAATAAAGTATATTTTTTGAAAAAAAAATCTGTTCTTATCAGAGAAAATGAACTGTAATTATGTCCAAAGTGTTCATTGAACTGTACTTGATGTAACCTGCAAATTGTAAAATCAGTATTGTGTATGTTTGGAATGTGATATGAGAACTGTATTGTATGTATTGCTGCAAATTTTATGAATAAAGTATATTTTTTGAAAAAAAAATATTGGATGTCAGTGTGCTTGTCTGAATAGCAGATATTTATACCGAGGCCAGGAATTGCCTTGTTGATGATGAGATGCAATTTGACTATTGCTGAACCCGCCTCTGTTACCTTGGCGAATAAAAATGATGCATTGCTCTGATTGCCTGACTGTTGAGAAATAATTTCTTTACATTATAGCAGTGACCATACTTCAAAAGTACTTTGTTGGCTGTGTGCTTTGGAGCATTCTGAGATCGTAAAAAGTGCTATATAAATACAAGTTCTTTCTCAATTAATTTCAGGATCTGGTGTTTGTATAACAACCGTGAAGGATCTGTGACCATCTCTCCTTACTACCCCAATCCCCCTTTGCCTTCCCCCCCCCCCCACCGCCCCCCATTCAATGAAATTGCCTGAATTTCTCATCCTTGTTTTCAAATCCCTCCATCACTTCACCCTTCCCTAACTCTGTAGCCTCCTCCAGCCCTACAACCCTCCAAGATCTCTGTGCTCCTCCAACTCTGGCCTCTTGCGCATCCCTGATTTTAATCACCCCACCATTGGCGGCCGTGCCTTCAGCTGCCTTGACCCTAACCTCTGGAATTCACTCCCTATAACTCTTTGCCTCTCTACCTCTCTCTCCTCATTTAAGACGCTCCTTAAAACCTACCTCTTTGACCAGCTTTTGTACACTTGTCCTAATAACTCCTTATGTGGCTTGGTGTCAAATTTTGTTTGATAACCCTCCTGTGAAGCACCTTGTGATGTTTCAATGCAAGTTGTTGTTGAATGCCAGACAACTGTGAACTCCCACTGGAAATCCCATTATTCCTGGCTACCCAGGAGTAGGAGGACAAGCAAAATCATAGGGACAGGGCACAGGAGCGACTGCACAGGAAGTGTTTTCACCCTACATGCCTG
Organism: Heptranchias perlo; assembly: GCF_035084215.1. Lineage (NCBI taxonomy): Eukaryota > Metazoa > Chordata > Chondrichthyes > Hexanchiformes > Hexanchidae > Heptranchias > Heptranchias perlo. The sequence continues at coordinate 2,458,917 of NC_090362.1, forward strand.
TGCCCGCCACCCCAGAGGTTCAGAGAAGGAGTAGTTTATGAAAAATTCAAAGATGAGTGACGCTGGGAGAGGCTGAGGTGTTATTACTGCTCTACATACAAACATTTCACAGCCTCGAAATTCCCATCTGCACTATGCTCCTGTGGTCAATATCTGGTGGGTGTCTGCCAGTCAATATTCAAATGAGCTGACCCCGGAAAACCCGAGACTCAGCAGTGTATCCTTTTGGCAGGTGGAAGTGGCCATATGTTTCAGATCTGCCAGCACAGAAGCTTTACGGAAAACTTAAGTCATTATGTATTAATTCAAACATTGCACTGCTATTTTTATACTCGTCTGGAGCATAGACCAGTTGGGCCGAATGGCCTGGTCATGTGCTGTAAATTCTATGACATGTTTTGCTGTGTGTGTTTGCTTCTGTGCAACTATCTCAATTTAAATAAACTCCACAATTAGACTTAGCCTGATTGGGTCCGGCTGACAATGAAATGTTATTGTCTTTCACAGTGAACAGGAGAACAGCTTATGTAATCCTCAGTATGTAATGTCATGGTGAAAGGTTAACTGTTGGTCCTGTAACATGCTACCTCATTCATGTCACATGTAAGGTTACAAATTTCAGTTTGTAGGAGACGTGAGCTGAATTATGGAAGATTCAAGTGTTGGGGAGAACACGAATTGCAACAGTGTGCAACATCTGTTCTGACTGGCAGATGTTAACAGGTGTTCTGTCAATTTGTTTACAGTGGGAGGGCTGTGTCACAGGTGCTTCTTTGCTTCATACTGTTGATTGCTGTCCTTACATTTTCTTTAGACCTCTGTTTAATCTCTAAGGATTACCTCAGTAACTAACCCTGGACTAATGTTATAAGCCAATCACACTAAATAGAATCATGGAATAACAGGTACTATTTACTAGCTAGAAAGAAAAAAAGGCTCGCATTTATATAGCGCCTTTCGCAACCTCAGGATGTCCTAAAATGCTTTACAGTTAAAGCACCTTTGAAGTGTAGTCACTGTTGTAATATATGAAATGCAGCAGCTAATTTGTGCACAGCAAGATCTCACAAACAGCGATGAAATAAATAACCAGATCATCTGTTTTAGGTGTTGGTTGAGGGATAAGAGTTGGCCAGGACACCAGGGAGAATTCCCCTGCTCTTCTTTGAATAATGCTGTGGAATCTTTTATGTCCACATGAGACGACAGATGGGGCTTCGGTTTAATGTCTCATCCAAAAGATGGAACCTCTGACAGTGCAGCACTTCCTCAGTACTGTGCTGGAGTGTCAGCCTAGATTATATGTTCGAGTCTCTGGAGTGGGACTTGAACCCATGACCCTCTAACTCAGAGGGGAGAGTGCAACCCACTGAGTCACGACACCTTCTCATCAGCTACACCAAGATCATTACCTTACTGACAACACAGTTAAAATATTCTACCAATTACCCTTCCCACAGGCTCCAGGCAGTCTCCTGTGCTGCACATTTAATTTAGTTTTGCTTATTTGCGAATTCCAACACCAGATCATTTCTCCTCTGTAAAATGACGTTTTACTTCCTGATTTTTAGATCGGTTAAGGGATGGATGGAAAGCAACACAACAGGGCACACACAGTGTAGAAAATCACTAATTGGTATAGCTCGGCACAAAGTTCTGCCAGCGTTTGCGAAACAAATTTCTATTTGAGAAGCAGCACTCACTAATCTGAAGCTACTTATCAAGAAATAACGATGCGTATCACATCCTCTCAGGACCTATAAGCTCCTAAACCGTCTTCATATCTGAGGTGAATTTTCAGGGCTATACACGACCATTTTGCACTTTGCTAGACCGAGTGCTGAGGGATGAGGATCGTGCTCTCTGCTATCTACGACATACACACCCACACATTGTCAGATATCTGAGCTACACGGAATTTTAGCTGAGATTGCTGCTTACCAGAAACCACCCGAGTAAAGCAAGTTATCTTTGATCACTGTGTCACAAGCTAAGGAACCAGAACCATCTCACCTTCATAGGCAGCCTTACCATCTAATCTAGTCTATCGCAGCATTCAGCCGGACTAACAACCGTTTCTTAAGAAAAATAGGCTACAAATTGTGCGCTATTTGGGGATTAAATGTGGGTTACTAAAGGTTTTGGAGAGAATTTATTTCTGCTAGTTTCCTCATGATTTGATCAAATATGGGTGATCACACACAGCAGGCCAGGCAATGAAAGGAACAGCACTAATCTTTTCAATCAGCTGCGAGCTGCAATGAAGAGACACTGGAAACGCAAGGAAAAATCACTCCAGGGACGGAGCTTTCCAGAGTGAGGAAAGGCAGTTTTACAGATCAGGAGTTTGAAAACCCTCTGCTAGGACTCAGGGAAAGGAAGGACACAGTGATATCACCCAGTGCAAGAGTACAAGGTACACCAAGCATGAGAGCTGGTGGCTGAAAGCAGTCAGCACCAGTCAGCGCCATGGTCCCAAGTGACTCACTTCCATTGCCCGGAAGGTCTAGGGCCACAGAATCGCAGTGAAATCCTACAGCCAGCCAACACATTTGTTCCTTCCACAAATCAATCACTTAGAAGAAGTCACAGATTTAATATAAGAAATCACACACAATCTATCAGCACTAAGGGTAAGTAAGTGAAGAAACATACTGACATCACATCACAACGCACACAGTAGGGAATAAAGTCGTCGCACTCTGTTAACTTTTGTGCCGAGACTTTCCTTCTGGTTGTACAGAATAAGGTAGAGTCACAATGAAGGACAGGCACTGATGGTGGTGAATGAAAAGCAGAGAGCACTGTTTCCGAAGGTGTTCAGGGGGATTTTTTGCACACATGTAAACAGGACGGATCTTGGATAAAGGATTGGTTAGCAAACAGGAAACAGAGTAGGCATAAATGGGTCATTTTCAGGTTGGCAAGATGTAACGAATGGAGTGCCACAGGGATCAGTGCTTGGGCCTCAACTATTTACAATCTATATCAATGACTTGGATGAAGGGACTAAATGTATGGTTGCTAAATTTGCTGATGACACAAAGGTAGGTAGGAAAGTAAGTTGTGAAGAGGACATAAAGAGTCTGCAAAGGGATAGAGATAGTTTAGGTGTGTGGGCAAAAAATTGACAGTTGGAGTATAATGTGGAAAAATGTGAACTTGTCCACTTTGGCAGGAGGAATAGAAAAGCAGTTTATTTAAATAGAGATTGCAGAACTCTGAGGTACAGAGGGATCTGGGTGTCCTAGTACATGAATCACAAAAAGTTAGTATGCAGGTACAGCAAGTGATTAGGAAGGCAAATGGAATGTTGTCATTTATTGCAAGAGGAATGGAATATAAAAGTAGAGATGTTTTGCTACAGTTGTACAGGGCATTGGTGAGACCACATAGAATCATAGAATCATAGAAGTTACAACATGGAAACAGGCCCTTCGGCCCAACATGTCCATGTCGCCCAGTTTATGCCACTAAGCTAGTCCCAATTGCCTGCACTTGGCCCATATCCCTCTATACCCATCTTACCCATGTAACTGTCCAAATGCTTTTTAAAAGACAAAATTGTACCCGCCTCTACTACTGCCTCTGGCAGCTCGTTCCAGACACTCGCCACCCTTTGAGTGAAAAAATTGCCCCTCTGGACCCTTTTGTATCTCTCCCCTCTCACCTTAAATCTATGCCCCCTCGTTATAGACTCCTCTACCTTTGGGAAAAGATTTTGACTATCGACCTTATCTATGCCCCTCATTATTTTATAGACTTCTATAAGATCACCCCTTAACCTCCTACTCTCCAGGGAAAAAAGTCCCAGTCTGTCTAACCTCTCCCTGTAAGTCAAACCATCAAGTCCCGGTAGCATCCTAGTAAATCTTTTCTGCACTCTTTCTAGTTTAATAATATCCTTTCTATAATAGGGTGACCAGAACTGTACACAGTACTCCAAGTGTGGCCTCACCAATGCCCTGTACAACTTCAACAATACATCTAGAATACTGTGTGCAGTTTTGGTCTCCTTATTTAAGGAAGGACATAATTGCTTTGGAGGCGGTTCAGAGAAGGTTCACTCGACTGATTCCTGGGATGAGGGGGTTATCTTATGAGGAAAGGTTGGACAAGTTGGGCCTGTATACACTGGAGTTTAGAAGAATGAGAGGTGATCTTATTGAAACATATAAGATCCTGAGGGGGCTTGAAGGGGTAGATGCTGAGAGGATGTTTCCCCTTGTGGGAGAGACTAGAACTAGGGGCCACAGTTTAAAAATAAGGGGTCTCCCATTTAAGTCGGAGATGAGGAGAAATCTTTTCTCTCAGAGGGTCGTGAGTCTGTGGAACTCCCTTCCACAGAGAGAGGTGGGGGCATGGTCATTGAATATTTTTAAGGCTGAGTTAGATAGATTCCTGATTAACAAGGGAGTCAAAGGTTATAGTACGTAGACGGGAAAGTAGGGTTGAGGTCACAATCAGGTCAGCCATGATCTTATCAAATGGCAGAGCAGGCTCGAGGGGCCGAATGGCCTATTCCTGCTCTTAATTCGTATGTTCGTATGTGTGTTAGTAGGTTGCCCTCATTGCTCACCAATACTGTTCAGTTCCTGCGGCTATTACAGGATAAGACAAACGATAAGAAAAGACAATTTGGTCCATTCAAAGCTCAAAGCTCACACCCCTAGTTCCTTTAGCAAAGTTTGAATTGCTGGTTTTATTTACTTAAGATACCAAAGTGGTTTGTTTCTTAGATTAAAGTAGAAGGATCAATCCTTCCATATGAAAGCACTAGCTTTGCTTTGTTGCATAGATCTTTGAAAGCTTGACACAGACATGTGAATTGTTCTTACCATCCAGGAAATGCATCATAAAAGTGGGAAAGTGGAAGTGAAGCCAGTTAACGGTACCTGACGTGGGGAGAGGTCATTTGGTGCTTATACTTGGCCAATAACTCTGCACAGCATCTGTTCAGGACACTTCCCCCCCTCCCTGTTAATTGTATTCATGTGATTTATATCAATTAGTGTTAATTGTATTCAGGTGGTGTGTATCAATTGGGAACTCTCGTATCCATTTATAAAAGAGCTGATCAAGGGTGTGGTGGGTGTAATGTGGAGCTCTGTGAATAAAGGCTTGGAAGCAACTGAAGACCAGGCTCCAGTATTTTATCCATCACCACCTGGCTATCCAGTTTATTACACACCCTTCTGCCCACACACCCCCCCACCCCACTGATAGGGGCTGTCTGTGATCAATCCCTGCAATAGTCTCACTGTACAAGTTTCTAATTGAGCAGCAGCACCGCCCCAGAGGGGTATCTCCCTGGGCAAAGACCCAGGGAGCAAAAATGTTTCATGGGGGAAGACTACTGTGCACATACAGAGCGTATACCAGCTCTCATTTACACAGTGCAGTAAGCTCTTTTAAATCATGGTGTTACAAGAAATATTCCTTGTGGGCACGAGGATGATATAACAAAAAGAAAGACTTGTGTTTCTATTGTGCTTTTCACAACCTCAGCTCGTCCCAAAGCTCTTTACAACCAATGAAGTACTTTTGAAGCGTAGTCACTGATGTCATGTAGGAAATGCGGCAGCCAATTTGTGCACAGTAAGATCCCACAAACATCAATGAGATAAATGACCAGATCATCTGTTTTTAGTGATGTTGGTTGAGAGATAAATATTGGCCCAGGACACTAGGGAGAACTCTCCTGCCCTTCTTCAAATAGTTCCACCTGCCATCTTTAACACCCACCTGAGAGGTGGATCTGTATGAATGATCTGGTATTGGCCAGGTGTGTATGAAGCTTTTCACCTCAGCACCCAAGAGTCCCATCACTAAATTGGATGAAAATCAGATTCTCCTCACACTCTGCTCAAGTACTTTTGTGATTAATCTGTCTGTGCTTGGCACATCCTCACTGCCTCTGACAGGGTCTGGCACTTGGCAGTTCCAAACAGGTTACCTTTACTTTGGCCCCAAATTTCTCGGAGCAGGTCCCACTTCGGCCCGGGACCTTCACCGGAAGGGGAGCAGAAACACCATTCACACACGTAAACAGGGTTTCCGCTAAACTTCCGGATTGAGGAAATTCCAGGCGATAGGATCCAGGGCGAAATTACGTCTGATTATGTTGTACGTATTTTTAAGATCTAACAGAAGCAAAAATAGTTTAAAATAAGTTAATGCCACACTCTAAATGGTGGAGTCAGAGACTCCGTCCAAGCACTGCCATCACTGACAAGACATTCCATCCGGAAACATCAGTCAGCCCCATCTCTTTAGATTCTCAATGAAGACATCCTTTGATCTTCGATATGGTTCATTTAATCCAGGTGTTCTGGCCTCTTGCGCATTCCCGATTTTAATCACTCGACCACTGGCGGCCGTGCCTTCAGCTGCCTAAGGCCTAAGCTCTGGAATTCCCTCCCTAAACCTCTCCGCCTCTCTACCTCTCTCTCCTCCTTTAAGATGCACCTTAAAACCTACCTCTTTGACCAAGCTTTTGGTCACCTGTCTTAATATCTCCTTATGTGGTTCGGTGTCAAATTTTGTTTGGTAATGCGCCTGTGAAGCGCCTTGGGATGGTTTGCTACGTTAAAGGCGCTATATAAATGCAACTTGTTATTATTAGCAGCTGTTAGCTGAACTACGTCAGGGTAGAGCATGGAGAATGTGGGTGTGTTGAGGCATTCATCGTGTTTAAATGTGTGTTGTTAGAAAGAAATATTTTCTTTCAGGAGTATGTCATCGGGAATTGTTAGTTGCTGTCTGGATATACTCAAAGCGAGTCTCTATCTAATTATTAAACATAGTTATTAATCGTGTTTGTAAGATTGAAAAATAGGATAATCGTTAGTTGTAAACATGGAAGCCAAAGGGTAATTTGCTGCAAAATTCACATCCATTCCAGGGCTCTCAGCTGCTGTAACATCTACATCTCCATGCACCTTAGGAGTTCCACCATCGAGAACTGTCCAACCTTAGCCATGTTCTTTGTTTCTGTGTGATTTTCAAATTGTAGCTAAATTGTATGGTTGATTTTAGCCTGTGAATACTCTTTTTATTATTAATTTATGGGACGTGGGCATCACTGGCAAGGCCAGCATTTATTGCCCTTGAGAAGGTGGTGGTGAGCCGTCTTCTTCAACCGCTGCAGTCCGTGTAGTGAAGGTTCTCCCACAGTGCTGTTAGGTAGGGAGTTCCAGGATTTTGACCCAGTGACGATGAAGGAATAGCGATATATTTCCAAGTCGGGATGGTGTGTGACTTAAGAGGGGAGCGTGCAGGTGGTGTTGTTCCCATGTACCTGCTGCCCTTGTCCTTCTAGGTGGTAGAGGTCGCGGGTTTGGGAGGTGCTATCGAAGAAGCCTTGGCGAGTTGCTGCAGTGGATGCTACACACTGTAGCCACAGTGCACCGGTGGTGAAGGGAGTGAATGTTCAAGGTGGTGGATGGGGTGCCAATCCAACAGGCTGCTTTGTCCTGGATGGTGTCGAGCTTCTTGAGTGTTGATGGAGCTGCATTCATCCTGGATGTTGTCCAGGTCTTGCTGCATGTGCGCACGGACTGCTTCATTATCTGAGGAATTGTGAATGGAAATGAACACTGTGGAATCATCAGCGAACATCACCACTTCTGACCTTATGATAGAGGGAAGGTCATTGATGAAGCAGCTGAAGATGGTTGGGCCAAGTTCACTGCCCTGAGGATCTCCAGAAGCAATGTCCTGGGGCTGAGATGATTGGCCTCCAACAACCACTACTATGTTCCTTTGTGCTAGGTATGATTCCAGCCACTGGAGAGTTTCCCCCTGGTTCCCATTGACTTCAATTTTACTCGGGCTCCTTGATGCCACACCTGGTCAAATGCTGCCTTGATGTCAAGGGCAGTCACTCTCACCTCACCAACTGATCTATGATAATGTTCACTGAATAACTAAAAGCACAGGATGAACCTATGTAAATTCCACGACAAAGTTTATTGCAATTAGACTAATTGTTAACTCAGGTTCACACAACCTGTGCAAAGGAAGATCACTCAGAGATCCATAGTCCAAGATTATGTGGGACAAGGTCAGCTCATAGGAACTGCAGTGAATCTTCAAAAGAAAACTTTAAAAATCAGAATCATAACAATGTGCTGCCAAAGAAATATTCCTCTCAAATTGCTTTCTTTGTGCTATAGCTGATGTCCCATCTTCTCATTCTATTGCCACCAGTTTAGGGCTTCTTCAGGACTTTGTTCTCTCTTTTTCTCTGTTCCTTCCCCACATCAATGGCAACCTTCACCCATCATCTGACTTATCCACTCTTCTGTGTGTGATTCCATACTATATTCATCAACTTCCTTCAAATCAAATAACCTCAGTGCACGTAGCCTACGTTCATTATGCAGTACAACGAATAATTAAAATCTTGGTCATCTATCCTTTACTGGATAAATAAGAATCTTGGTTCCTTTTGATTCTTCTGCAAGAAAGCCAGAAACTACCACCTTTTACCTTTAATGGCTCCACTCTTAAGGGCCGGATTTTAACCACGCCAATCTGCAATCTGTCAGAAACTGGGCCAGCAGATGGTTAAAATGGCCCATGAGACCGATCCTGCTGCCTTGCCCTGGGATCCCATTATAACCTGCTCTCCTGAGCCAGCAAAAGGGACACCTGCCGGCAACCAGCGGGGTCCATCTTTAAATGTACAGATAGGGCTCCGAACACGTCATCGGGGCCCAGCTGCCATTTTAACCCGAGGCCTGTGCAAGGAAGGATTCCTGGCCTCCCCGCCAGGTCGACCTGGTGGCCAGAGGAGCAGGGGTCAGAGGAGCAGAGGCCAGAAGAGCAGGGGTCAGAGGAGCAGGGGTCAGAGGAGCATGGGGTCAGAGGAGCATGGGCCAGAGAAGCAGGGGTCAGAGGAGCATGGGCCAGAGAAGCAGAGGCCAGAAGAGCAGGGGTCAGAGGAGCATGGGCCAGAGGAGCAGGGGTCAGAGCAGCAGGGGTCAGAGAAGGCCCAAAAAGATAAATGGATTTATTTTTTTTAGTTTCTTTGTGGGGCCAGAAGGAGCAGGACTTCAAGGCTAACATTAGAGGTATGAGACAGACTGCTGGACAGAATAAGAAGGGAGACCGTTTACTCCATGAAGAAATAAGAAGCATTTTTGAGAACAGGAAACTCTATGACTCTATTGGAATATGGGATTAGAGTAGACAGGGCTTGATGGCCGGCGCGGACACGATGGGCCGAAGGGCCTCTATCCGTGCTGTATAACTCTATGACTCTATATTAATGAGGGATTGTACTCAATCCTGGAAAACCAAAGTGGTTCGAGTCAGAGTTAGGAAATATGATGCAGAGTTGCCTCAGGACCTAGTGCATCAGGAAAGCCACAAAGGGGTAGCTTATGTTATAACGTGCTAATGATAAGTGACCCAGATAATATTCAGGGAATGGAAACTGCGACACCCATTGGCCTCATCAAACTTGCTCCGACTGGAGTGGCAAGGTTGTCCACACATCCTGCGGACAAACACCACGAGAAAACTTACCTCGTTGCCTCCGACATCCACTTGCTCCCTTTTCAATTTTTCTTAAGATCAGCGCATTTTCCTTCGTATCGATAGAGACTGTGGGAATGGAAGCCACGCCCATACAATCTGTCAGGAAAAGAAGTCCCACCCACAAGCGGGCAAGTACAAATCATTCATGTAAAGTAAAAGTCTGTATGTTAGTTTAAATAAAAATTTAACATATCAATTATAAAAAGCCAAGCAAATGATTTAATGTAATGAAACTTACAGAAGTTAAAATTTAAAAAAAAATAAAATTTTTAATTTTAATTTTTTAAAAAAAAATTAAATTTTAAATTTTAAATTTTTTAAATTTAAATTTTTTTTAATGACCAAACAATATTAAAATAAGAGTAATATGACAGTCCACATTTTAAAATTTAAGTTTTTGTTGTTTCACAGTCGTTAACAGTCATTGCGCTTTTAAAAAGTAGTGCAGGGCTGGTATTTTCCAGTGAACCTTTTGGTGGTGTAACTATCTTTGTTCCAGCTGGGCGGATGGGGAAGTTTAGAAGTGTTTAATGATTTCATTGATTGTAGCGTAGGTGGCCCTTTAATTCGGACCTCACCAAACCGCGGCGAACCAATGGGAGCAAATTCACGATTTCTGGGTTTTACTGCGCATGTGTGCATTCGTGAACTTACTCCATCGATTCGCCAGCGGAGAGAGAGGACGCCATTATGGAACGGCGTCCTCGGGTGAGTAATTTCTGGGCCAATGTGATCAAGTTCAACATGAACTAGGATTCAACACAAAATCAAGACACAGCCATACAATATTTAAAAACAACTTGCATTGACTTTTTCAACACAATCCGGCCAAATCAGCGCAAAACATCGTGGAATTTCGATTTACACTGGGCGTTGAGTTTCCGGGATGTTTTGCTCTGGCTCAAAGAAAAACACGCTGAAGCCGGACCCGCCCACAAAACTGGCCACGCCCCCCAATCGACACAACGA